>NC_087203.1:49188397-49460092 GCF_015104395.2 Macrobrachium nipponense | reverse complement strand
ACCAATCGTCATAAACTGGTTGCATTCCGTCATCCAGGGTTCCCTCCTATGTCACAGAAAGCCAAATCACTGTTTTACTGGCCTACAATGCTTACAGATATAAAAAGCACATAACTGATTGTAACACGTGTCATGAAAACAAGGGACACACTAACACCTGTCAGCTAAGGGCCTATCCTGTGCCAAATCAATCCTTGAAAGAATATACTTAGAATTATTAACAGAGTTACGAGTCTGATAGAGGGAATAAACACTTCTTAGTGTTAATAGTTCCTTGACACGTTATATAGAATTAATAGCACTAAAAACAAACACCGCTATTGAGTGCATTAGGAATATTTATGAGTGCTAAATCAGTAAACATGGAATTCAAACGCATGATAATGTGACTCGGGTGGTGTAAATCAATAATAATCTCCATAACGCGTTGTGTGAATTCCTTTCCATTAAGAAAACCAATAATATATTTTATCACCCAGAGTCAATCGGTTTGGTAGAATAACTGATAATTAAATAGGAAGTGTCAATGTCTTACGAGTTACAACTCGTGATATTGGATCTGGATTATAGCGGTTCTCGCAGTTTTTAAATACCTTTATCATTTATATCTTGTATCTATAGAATTGATGCGCAAGTAGCCTTATACGGTACGCCCCGCTAGAACACTCTTCCACATATTCAAGCCAACCATTAATTTATCAAATTTATAAAAAAAAAAAAATATATATAAAAAAAAAGAAATATATAAATAAATAAATATAAAAAATAAAATAAATATGGATACAAGTGGAGTCAATATAATACACTCCGTAAGAAGTCGGAAGGGTTACAAATTATAATAAAAAAGGAATCACGATAAAATCAATAAGCAAAACGTAACCATAGGTTATTAAATATCCAAATATATATGCGTAAAGATTTGAACTCTAACTTAATGCTTTAGTAATGACAAATAAGCTAAAAGTTCAAACACATATCCAAAACCTACTGACATAATTGTCTGTCCCGGTGATTTATATTCGTAGTCAATGAAAAAAAAAAAAAAAAAATAATAATAATATATAAATAAATAAATAAAATAAAATAAAAGAGATTTTAAAGTCAGGAAGTCTAGAAGTGAAAATGTTATCTATGGAATAATCATATATGAATCTTATACAGGGCTAATAATATATATAGAATTTGTATGGAAACCTTTTTCATTAGTTTGAATAAGGAATATTTAATTTAACATAATTACAATTATGCAGATTTCCAACATGAAACTAATATCTTGTTCAATTTTGGTACTGTTTTTTTTTTCAGACATTCTTCTCATGTGGGTCGAGTATTAAAAAACAAAAAAATTTATCCTAAAGTCGTATTTATTACAGCAAGTAACGTAACTCTTAGCTGGCTGAGAGCAATCTCCTGCCAAGTGACGACGTCATCATTGCCGTATCAGCATTTGTTCCTTTTAACCTCCATAATCTGCTTACACAGGCTTCATCTGTGTGTCGTCTCTGCTTGCAAAAGCAGATTGACTGGAGAAAGGAATGCTTAGCCCGAACTTCTCATGGGCAAGGCAGACATGTCTATCCGTATGCGCAATGCAACTTTAGCTAAGGAGTTGCAATCATTTTAAAATTAATAACAAAATAAGCAAATAGAATTTCTATAACAACAAAATGAATTAATTTTTCTGAACCTCATAGACATTTAGAAGTATCAAGATATATATATGAAATATTTACTTGCAACATTAGCCTATTACAATTCAAGTAAAACATTCATGGGAAAATGTCACATTTTCTTGAAAAACCCAAAGTTTATTTAGAACCTTAGTTACATAGTGGGTTTTTTTCGTTGCATCTCCTACCTATTAATAAAGTTTTTAAAATTAACCTCAGAGGATGCGCGCGAGAAAATTGAATATGAAACTTTTGTTAGGGCACATAGGATCAGATTTTATCACAACTTAATTTCAGTTAGCATAGAGAACTACAGAATCATGATTAATCTTCTCTTTGACTCTTATGTTGCCTGGCAATCTTACAATTAGCTCCGTTTTCCACTTCTTTGTCTAGTAACTTACTACCAGTAATATCGAATTTTCTTTGAGATTCGTAATGATATCTATTTATTTTTTATAATTATGGATATTTTTACAAGTCATCATAGACCTTGGATAGGTTCACTCATTGTTAATGCCATGGATAAAAAAAGTTTGTACAGCGGACTCTTTTGAATTCCAAAATATCAGCGAATTCATGTGGGTTAAGTCTGGTCTAAATGGCTCTCTCCCCTCCCCTGTATTTGGATGTCGTCTGAATTTACTTTGCCCTTGTGACAAGTATAATTTCACTTGCAGGCTGATTAATGGAACCTGGTTACAGTATCCTGCAGTACGAGAATTTCACATCGCAACTTCGAAAAAAATCGTTCGTCGCTGCGGACGACGGCAGTCGAGTAACAATGTGAAAGGAATAAGCACCATCATGGACTTCTTCGACCGACACCGTATCTCGTCGTTAATCTCGTTTTCATGCGGAAACGCTCCAGCGACTGTCAGAAATCGACTACGAAAGGGACATACTTCCGACAATTACGACCCGAAGGATATTCAACTCTAACTTTGGCTGGGCGAAGGACTCGTGCTGGGGATGTTTTTTTTATTCATCGCGAACGTAATCGTGTAGCTTAGGATGCAGAGAATAAGTATGAGCGCAAAAAATAGAACGTTGGACCGCCAGGCAAAACATTTTCCCCTTGTTTTAACCCTGTGAAATAGGGCCGTTTCATTTGGCTATAGGTGGTTGTCTGGAACTGTGTAATGGACGAAAAGTTGTTCGAAAGCTAGTTAAATGTGAAGTAGTATAACCTCGGTCATGTATCCTATATATATAAATGATCATAAATAACAGAATCGAATATATTTTTTTGCGTGTACGCAATAGGAATCTATTTAAGTGCACATATATTAATCATAATTATATGGAATCCATATACATATGTATAAACAAATCAGGTAGCCTATATTCAATCTGTTACCTTTTATCTTACCAATATCTGCAGTTATATATGAGTTAGTATATGAATTAATGAATCAGATATATAACATTTAGCATAAAAATCAACGAATCAATCAGCATAAACATTAATGATTTTATCAATTCATATATGAAATTTTTTATCAGTTAAAATATGATTTTTATCATGTTAATCTTCATTCTATGCAATTATCGGAGTACATTAGTATTTTCTGTAGCATATGTATCTTAATGAGATGAAGTGAAAAACTGTATCATTATATATCACGTGATCACTATTATTTACCAATATCATTGTTTTATATTTTATTACTTGAATCAATTCATGTACACCATGAATTTTTATTTACTTATATATATATATTCACATAGTGTCTGTATCACACTCCTATAAGTCAAATGCAAGTCACGTTTGAGTAATATTCAGTAGTTGGTTTTGGTAGCTGACCGAGCTGATGTAAGTGTTTACATAATAAAAATATGGAATGTTAGTCCATATATATAAAAGACTAAAACTAAAGAGGTCAACCAGATTGCTTGCAGGAATGTGATCAGACTAGAGACGCTAAAGATGACGTATACAATAAGTATGTAGGCTAAGTTGACATGTCGTCATCTGTGGTCATTCATTTGTTTTGAAACAGTCCAAGCTCCCTGCTTGAGACAACTACCCCGACCTATAATTCAAACGGCCTACGTGATCTGTAGCGTGTCTCATTTTGATTGTGTGTTCGTATGAAACTATGTCATTTGTATGTATGTTCATATGTTCGAACTACTGTCTGTTCCTTCATAACTTGTAACAGAGATGGTAGACGGGCAGAACAGAGTTAGCTATCGTCATTAGAAGACCTGTATCTCTTTACCTAAGCTTTATCATGTAGAGAGAACAGAAGTAGCCATCATCATTGGCAGAAGCGATCAAGCTATCGTTATTAGAAGACTTGTACAATCATATCTGATCTTCAGCATGTAAAACTTCAGAAGAATATATCTATTTTTATACTTCGTGTTTTCTACAAGAACCTCCTCACCATGAGTTTAACACATCATCGTCATAAACAAGAAGATAATCCCGACTTCGTAAGTGATCTACAAACCCCAAAACACTCCATTGAAGATGGAAGTGCAATACCAACCGACTTAGCGTATAGATTATCGCAAGTCTAACATTACCTCATAGGGCGCCTTATCATACAAGGCACAAGCCCTAATATATACGTACATACATACGTACTTCTAACACTTGCAGCCGAGAGAGAGAGTTGTCCTTTCAGTATTTAAAAGAGTGAAATGGAAGGATTATTGTATTTAAAATACTCACATGAATTTTGTAATTACAGTTATAGTATTATTATTTTACATATTATAGTATAATTATTGGAAAACATTAATTAAAAACTTACTACATAAATGTACTATGGAGGAGTTATGGAGTTCCATTGGACAACGTCTGTGTGAGAGAGAGAGAGAGTAATTGGTGGTTGGATGGTTAACGACTGTATTGGCTGTTGGTGAGTTCTGGGTTGTCTGCTGATGCTGTTTATTGTTAGAGTTCTGTGTATTTAGTTTTTTTTCTGGGCTCAGCCCGTGTTGCTTCGTGAAATATCCTTTTAGTTTATATTTCTAAGGTAAATATTACTAACATTACCAGAGAAAAACTAAAATGGGATGTCAGAGTATTCTGACTCGCTCACCCTATATAAAAAGGGTGTCGGTATGGTTTCTGGGGCGAGTGAAACCACTACCACTGGCCTCTTGTCATTTAGATCTCTCCTTCATAAAATCCTCCTGCTAGAGAGGGCTGATACACAGCTCATGCCAGTAACTACTACTACTAGCGCTCCCACGCCAGCACGAGCGCCTCTAGCGGCCATCCTTTTCATTAGCAGCATCTCGCACACACATGTTTTTTCTCACTGTGTTTTTGTGCTTCCGTTTCTGGATTTATCTTTCGTCATGGAGCTCCAAGCCATCGTCGCAGCTAAGTTAAGTACTGCCTAAGTGTTTCGTGTAATTTTAGCCAGCTAGGGCCCGTTTTACCGCTTTTATTAGGTTCTATGACGGTGCCTTCTGCATCATGGTTACAGGCTCGCCTCGCGTGTTTCATTCTTCAGGCTTCTTTGGTCTCCCATACCGTTGTAGCTATGACAGTGCAGTATTATATGATTACATTTTCGTGTTGTGCAAGATGTGCTCCACTTTTTACTATGGGAATCTAGCTCATTGAGCCTATGCCTTGTTACCTTAGCTCAGCGTTCATGCATGCATGTACCTTTGTCTAGGTCTGTTAGGCGTTTAGGACATGTGTCCTCTTTTTAGTCCTACTACCCTGGCCGTCGCCCTCCGTTATTACGTATCGGCAGAGGCCAGCTCCCGAGTTGTTAGGCGCCCTCCCTCACAGGTCGGTTAGCCTAGCTTCTCCAGGACGTTACTTTCTCTATTTCTGTGGATTCCCTTCCTTTCCTTTATGATGACTATGTTTAATTTTGTTTTGCATGCCAGAGACGGTTAGAGGTAGCCTAGGCTACCTCAGTTCGCCTGGTCTATCCTACCGTGTGGCCCTACCATGTTCACGGTGAACCAGGCGATCGCTAGGAGCCACCCAGCTCAGTCCCCCCCATGCTCCCCCCCCCCTACGGGGGAGGGAAAGTATCGCTCGCTCATGTTGCCACGGCAACCATCCGGGCTCTCTCCCCTCTTCCTCTCTACCGGAGAGGATACGGGAGTCATGGGGGGGGGGACATTTGAGACTGTCTCTTCCTACCGTTCTCACCCTGGGTTCCACGGGCGGGGTCTCCTGTACGTTCGGGCTAGGCTGGCCACCTCGCTCGACCGTGCGCAGGCCCCCTCGGGTCCCTTACCGCTCTCTCTCCTACCCCGGTCACCCCCTTACCCACCGCGTCAGCGGCGGGCTCCGCTGGCTCCGCCAGCTCCTTAAGGGGGTGACGGAGAGAAGCTCCGTTGCATGCATCTCTTTACAATTTTTGATTTTTGTTATCATTCATATATGAGGTATATTTTATATTCCGCTAGCCGGCGGAGTGCCCGCTCACCAACTGGGTTCTCCTCCTGCCTGCGAGTTTTTTCTCACGGCGGAGCTGTGCTCCCACTAATTGTATTATTATTATTTTCTGGTTTAGCCTACTCATGTTTCTCCCCGCCGTACTCGTACTCCTCGCTCCGGCGTATAGGCTGGTTACTAGTTTGGTGGAACTCCTTACCCCGGTACGCCGGAATTATTCCAACTATTATACCAGTCCTATTGGACACTCACCACTACAGGAGAACAAGAGAAGGCTAACACCTATATTATCCACTCCGGTATCTGCCGGAGTTTCATATCTCTAACAGACTTTGTCCTGTTAGTCAGTGTTGATACTCACGTATCTGTTCACTTACAGGCTACCCATTGCCAGGAAACCGGCTGTAACGCTGTGCTACAGGACCCCTGTGGGCACGAGGTCTGCCGGACCCACGCCGTCTGCGCCATCTGCTATGGGGACATAGCGGTCTGGCACCATGAAGCCTGCTCGATCTGTTATGATCTTGTAGAACAGTTTACCTCCGGTGTAAGTATATACCGGAGTTCAATTGCTATATAAATTTGACTATACAGGTGCAGTCCTAATAAGAGATACAAAAGTGATATATCTGATCATATCGTTAGTCATATAATTTTAGGTTTCCCCCAATCTAGGGCTTACAATAACCCTCTCTTTCAGGCTGCCGCCGTCAAGGACGCCGCATCGTCCACCCTGAAAGCCTGGGTCAGCGGATTTGGTAAGAACATTACCAAGGGGCAGCCATACATCCTTGACAAGAATATGGCTGTCCGTATCTTCCCAGGAGGCAAGTCTACCGGCTACGTCGACCGGCAGCGGCGGCCCCGTACATTGCCACCATTCAGCATCAGGTGGCCCAGGCACTGGCAGGCCAGGGGAACTCCGAGATCGCAGACGACGTGGCGACGCTGAATTTAGACCTAGAACCAATGGCGGTAGGTGATGCAGGTAGTATGTTGGATGAGGCAGGTTTATTGGGGGCTCAAGGGCTTCCCTTGGGTCCGTCTGGATCTACTTCCCCTATACCTTCTACTCCTTCTTTCCAAGGTTTTTCAGAGAGTGATCTTTCGGTTAGGCCAAAGTCCACTCAGGCTATCCCTAAGGTGAAAAGGAAGCATGAGTTAAAGACCCTGGAGAAGACGGTGTCTAGAAAGACTACGTCTTCTTCCTCTCATAAGTCTCCGGCTCACCATCCCGGAGCAGAGAAGTCGAAGTCTACTTCTTCGCACTCCAAAGGGTCCAGAGGCAAGTCCTCAAAGGACAAGGCTCAGCCATCTGCGGATCCTGAGCCTTCGACCTCTACAGGGGCACGCCCCAAGACTCCTGCCGTGATCAAGGATCCTAGCCCCTTCGACACGGAAGCGTTTACTGCTAACATCATGCAGCAAATGGGTAACTTTGTCGGGAACTTAGTTCAAGACAAGTTTGAACAGATGTTAACACACATCTCTTTTTCCTTCGAGGAGTCGGGCCAGTCAATCCGAAACATTTCGGAAAGACTGACCAACCAGGAGAACCTGATGGCAGGTCTCTGAGAGAACCCTTCAGCAGTTCTCCCACAGCCCGGTATGGTGGTGCAACCCATGCCGGACTACCATACCCTTCCTCCGTATACGGAGAATAACCCATGGAGGGTTTCGTCTTATGCCCCTTTTAAGGGCGGAATGCTGATGTTGGCGGACTGCGGTACTCGAAGGCTTGAGGACTTCGAGTTTCACCCCGCCGACCTACAGCCACCATTCATTGGTTACGCACGTCTTACAGAGACGGCGATGAGAAGAGAGGACAGAATTCCTAGGGAGACTGTGATCTTCAGCCGAGATCAAGCCCAGAGGGATTGGCTGAGGAATTTGGAGGATTGGGATTGCACCAATACCAAGCTGCAAGCTTTCAAGAGCCCCTTTACTATCTTTGTGGTGGACGGAGAAACCCCCATTCCGTTCACCACGAAGTTAGCGGAGTTGACTCTTCAGGCCGCTATGAAAGATGAGCCCATGCCTCAACTCCGAGAAACGGAGCCCACATCCCTTCTCCTCCCAGGCACCGAAGATCTTTGGGCAGATCTCCCAGCTACGTTCACAGTAGGGAAACTCAAGCCAGATTGTGCAATAACACAATTTAGCGAGAGGCTTCCCAGGCTCCCAGACAATCTTATTCAAGCTGAATTTGATGCTAGGACCAGGCTAGGGAGGTCCTTAAATTCCCTAGTAATGACAGAGGTTGCGGCAGTAACTTACGGCACAGAACCCCTTTTCAAATTGTTGGCTAAGTCACAGACACACACCGTGCAGTGTGATCTATATGACTTCGCAATTGCAAGATCCAATTCCAGAAAACATGTGCTACAAGAGGCTACCATTCGCCACGAACCGAATAGGTTGCTCGCGGCTTCCATATGGGGTGCTGACCTCTTTCCGGAAGCGCTGGTCAATTCAGTTCAGCACGAGGCGACAAGGCTGAATCAGAGCCTTAAGGTCCGTTGGGGACTTTCAAGTAAGAGGAAGCCTGAACCTACTTCCTCTACTAAAAAGTTGAAAAAGCCTAGGAAATTCCAACCCTTCCAGGCTACCCAACAGCAGCAGGTGGTACAGGCAGTGCCAGTCTCCCAGGTGGCACAACCCTCCACCTCGAAGAGTTAATCTCAGCAGTTCCTCCTACTGACTTTCCAGAACCAGCCCTCTACCTCTTTCGCAGTGTCACCGGCCTTCAACCCAGTCTTCGAAGGCCAAGCTTTCCAACCTTTTAACAGGTTTGGAAGAGGCAGTAGGGCTAGGGGTGCATTTTGCCAAAGGGGCAGCGGAAGAACACCTAGCAGAGGCAAACACTTCCGGGGAGGACGCGGGTCACGACCTGCCCCAAGTCAGTGAGGATCCTCAGGTAGGAGGGAGACGGTTTCTCTATCGCCACAGATGGGGATTCAGCAATTGGGCACAAAGCATTGTGTCCAAAGGACTGGGATGGAGCTGGATCAAGGGCCCTCCTCCATCCAAGACCTTCCTGCAACGGCCAACGTCGGAATTGACGGAGTATGCCCAAAAACTCCTTCAGAAAGGAGTAGTGTCAAAAGTCAGGCATTTAAAGTTTCAAGGTCGCTTGTTCAGCGTGCCAAAGAAAGGCTCAACCAAACGAAGAATAATCTTAGACTTGTCCCGTCTAAACTTATTCATTCGTTGCGACAAGTTCAAAATGCTGACTATCTCGCAGGTGCGGACCTTACTTCCCCGTGGGGCCGTCACCACCTCTATCGATCTTACAGACGCATACTATCATATCCCAGTGGCAAGACACTTCCGCCCTTACCTAGGTTTCAGGCTAGGGAACCAGGCATTCTCCTTCAAGGTAATGCCCTTCGGGTTGAACATGGCCCCAGGGTATTCATGAAGATAGCGGAGTCAGTGGTTCAGCAACTAAGATCTCAGGGGATAATGGTAGTAGCGTATCTGGACGATTGGCTTGTTTGGGCAACAACCATCGAAGAATGCCGCAAAGCAACGGTCAAAGTAATACAGTTTCTAGAACATCTGGGGTTCCAAATAAACAAGACCAAGTCCAGGCTAATGCCGGACTCCCGCTTTCAATGGCTCGGCATTCAGTGGGATTTAAACTCCCATACTCTGTCAATTCCACTGGCCAAAAGGAAAGAAATAGCCAGAGCAACAAGACAATTCCTCAAATGCAAACAAACATCAAGGAGAAACCAGGAAAGAATCCTAGGTTCTCTCCAGTTCGCCTCAGTGACAGATGTTCTACTGAAGGCAAAGTTGAAGGACATAAACCGGTCTGGCGCTCGAGAGCAAACAACAAGTCTCGGGACAGATTGTCAGCCATCCCGCCGATTCTCCGCAAGCGACTCCGCCCCTGGGCGGAGGCCAAGAATCTATCCAAGTCGATTCCTCTTCAATTCCCCCTCTCCGGCGTTGGTTATCCACACGGACGCTTCTCTAAGCGGATGGGGAGGATATTCTCAGTTCAAAAAAGTACAAGGGACTTGGTCTCCTCAGTTCCGCCAGCTTCACATCAATGTATTAGAAGCTATGGCAGTGTCCCTGACATTGAAGAGGCTTCTACCAGCCAAGAAATCTCACATCAAGCTGGTATTGGACAGTGCAGTAGTAGTACACTGCATCAACAGGGGAGGATCCAAATCAAGTCATGTGAACCATGTCATGATAGCCATATTTTCATACAATCGACTTACCTGTCAGATATATACTTAGCTAAGACTCCGTCGTCCCCGACAGAAATTCAAATTTCGCGCCACTCGCTACAGGTAGGTCAGGTGATCTACCGGCCTGCCCTGGGTGGCAGGACTAGGAACCATTCCCGTTTTCTATCATATTTTCTCTGTCGCCGGTGGTATCAACATTGTTGTTACTACCTCCTGACCTGAAATCTTCTTTCAAAGCAATTGATCTTCTTTTCATCGGACTTTTTGGTGACGTACCTGGATCGTTGTTTTGGCATTCGCTACCATGGACTGGATTTGAACTTGCTTTTAATTTTTCTACAGAATGTCTGATTCAAGTGTTAGTGTGAGAGTTTGTGTGAATGTAGGCTGCAAGGTGAGGATACCGAAGGCTTCAGTTGATCCTCACACTGTATGTCGTAAGTGTAGAGGGTTTGAATGTTCTTTGGCTAATACCTGTCATGAGTGTGAAAGGTTGAATGCTGAAGAATGGAAGACTAACTTCTTACTTGAAGAAGTTAGAGAGGGATAGAATTAGACGGGCTGCATCAAAGGGTGTGAGTACAAGGCCTTTTGAGCCTTTTCTTGAGTCTAACTCTCCTGTACATAATGTTTTTGATTCTCCCTCTGTATCAGGGCCCTCACAGGCTTTGCAATCAGATTCGGCCTCTGAAATCGCCGATCTGAAGGCTCTATTCATAGGATGAGATCCAAAATGGCGGCCATGCAAGGTAAGGAAAGTGACAGTGACTTGTTCAGTGAAGTGAGTGCTCCCAGTGTTGTGGAGGGAGCGTTTGACCGTCTCTGCGACGCTCCCAGGCCTAGACCACTTCCAAGCTCCCATGCCCAGAGGAGAAGGAAAGTCGAAAGCCTTACGGAGGTCGTGGAGAATCCCCAACAGTCAGGCGTCCCTTCAGCAGGCTCTGTCTCGCAACAGACTGCTCAGGACCGCTTCAGAAAAAGCGTCCTGCGAGAGTGTTTCTCTTCGTCTGCTTCTCCTTCACCTAAATGAGGGTGGAAGGACTCGGATCTTTCCAGGCCCCTGAAAAGGCATTGGAAAGAACCTTCTTTTAACTCGAGCCCCGAGCGCTTCTCTGATGAAGCTCCCTCCTCGATCAAGAAGGCGAAAGTAGTCTCGACGTCTCCCTGCATGGACATAGCTGATCGTTCTCCTTCGAGTTCTCCCTCTCCTTCCATTGAAGAGGACGCTGGAGAAACTTCTAAGAGGATCCTACTAGCTGTTCAAGAGCAACTAGCCTCCTTGGTCGGAGTTCTTGCAAGAGATCCTCCTCGCAAGAAGGACGTTGCGCTTCCTGTTAAGAAGTCTCGTCTTCTTTCCCCTGCCAGGCGCGAGGCGCCAACCAGGCATGAGGCTTTCTCTTCCAAGCACGTAGAACAAGCCAAGAGCGAGGATCTTCATATCAGACCAAGCGCGAGAGAGGCGTATACCAGGCGCGAGGCGCCAGCCAAGCGCAAGATTACTTCCAGGCGCGAGGCGCCAGACAGACAAGAGGAGTCTTACAGGCGCGAGCAGCCTTCCAGGCACGAGCAACCTGCCAGGCGCGAGGAACCAGCCAGGCGCGAGGAGCTAGCCAGACGTGAGGCGCCAGACAGGAGCGAGGAGCCAGCCAGGCACGAGGCGCCAGCCAGGCACAAGGCGCCAGCCAGGCGCGAGACGCCAGCCAGGCGCGAGGCGTCATCCAGGCGCGAGGAGCCAGCCAGGCGCAAGGCGCCAGCCAGGCGTGAGGTGTCATCCAGGCGCGAGGCATCAGCCAGGCGTGAAGCGCCAACCAGACGCGAGGCGCCAACTTTTTTCAAGAGGGACTCAGTACACTCTCTTAGTCCCTCCCCTATCAGGAGTTTGTCTCCCACAGATAGAGAACTTCCTGAATTTGAAGCGGATTCTCCTTTGGAACCCTGTGTAGACGAGGATTCAGAAGACGAGGCCCATGGTAGGGAAGGACTCTCAAGCTACAAAGTCTGGACAGCCCTTCTGCTTCAGGAATATGGGGACGCGTTAACTCCTGCCGCTCCTCCTCTCCGCACTCTCTGTTTTCGAGTTCGAAGGTCCCTAAGTCTTCGTCTTTCCTGAAAATGAGACCTACCATCTCTATGAAGAGGGCTCTTCAGTCTCTTAATACCTGGATGGAAACGAAGAAGGATCTTGTCAGGATGGTCTTTTGTATGCCCCAGGCGAGACTCGCTGGCAGAAGAGGTATTTGGTACCAAACTGGGGAGAATATGGGTCTTTCTCTCCCAGCCTCGGCTGAAGCAGACTTCTCTACATTAGTTGATGCTTCAAGAAGACATGGACTGAACTCTGCTCGTGTGACTTGGGGTATTTCGGAGCTTGATCATCTCCTCAAGGGACTCTTCCATGTTTTGGAAGTTTTCAATTTCCTGGATTGGTCCCTTGGGGTGATGTCTAAGAAGGCACATGACTCGGAGGGTCTCGACCCGGAAGTCCTTCTTTGTATCTTGTCATGCATCGACAAGGCAGTACAAGATGGCTCAATAGAAGTCTCCTCTCTATTTGGAGCGGGACTGCTGAAGAAAAGGACAGTGTTCAGTGCTTTTCTGACCAAGGCGGTCTCCCACTCACAAAGAGCAGCCCTGATATACGCTCCCATGTCTGACTTTTTGTTTCCTTCTCAGTTGGTGAAGGACATTTCCCGCTCACTAACTGAGAAGGCGACTCAGGATCTTCTCCTTCAGTCTTCAAGGAAGAAGAGACCTGCAGCAACGGTTGAGAAGAAAGGGCCAAGTATGTCTCTTCAGCCCTTTCGAGGAGGCCCTCCCTCCAGAGCTCCCTCAAAAAGGAAGGCTCCTGAGAGGAGAGGTAGATCTGCCTTCCGTCCCTTTAAGAAGGGAAAGTGAAACTACGCGCCTCCAAACACCAGTAGGTGCCAGGCTCCTAGGATTTGCGGAGGCCTGGGCACGCATCAACACGGACGCTTCTTCAATGTCTGTGATAAGGAAGGGATATTGTATCCCCTTCCAGGACAGTCCTCCCCTGACTTCAACTCCGCGGGAACTGTCCGCCAGATACAAGGACCCTGTTCTGAGGGATACTCTTCGACTAATGGTGGATCAGATGTGGGACAAGAGAGCGATAGAGCTAGTGCTGGATCAAAACTCCCCGGGGTTTTACAATCGCCTTTTCCTGGTTGCAAAGGCCTCTGGGGGCTGGAGACCAGTTCTAGACGTCAGCGCTCTGAACAAATTTGTTCAGAAGGAGAAGTTCTCCATGGAGACTTCTGCCTCAGTCCTTTCGGCTCTGCGCCAAGGAAATTGGATGGTTTCCCTGGATCTCCAGGACGCCTATTTTCATGTCCCGATTCACCCTTCGTCGAAGAAGTACCTCCGTTTCATGATGGGGGGAAGGATCTTTCAGTTCAGGGCCTTGTGTTTCGGCCTGTCCACAGCTCCTCAGGTATTCACAAGCCTGATGAAGAATGTGGCGAGGTTTCTTCACCTCAAGGGTGTAAATATCTCTCTGTATCTGGATGACTGGCTCATCAGAGCCAGATCAGAGAGGCAGTGTTTGGAGGACCTTATTTTGACCCTAAACCTGATCAAGTCGTTGGGATTACTCGTAAACCTCGAGAAGTCGCAGCTGACCCCCAGACAGAACATAGTCTATCTGGGGATTCAGATGGATTCTCGGGGTTTTCGAGTATTTCCTTCGCAAGAGAGACTCGTGAAAGGCTTGGAGAAAGTCTCTCTCTTCTTAGGGAAAGAACGGACTTCAGCGAGGGAATGGTTGAGCCTTCTAGGGACCCTTTCCTCGCTCGAACAGTTCTTTCCTCTAGGAAGACTTCATCTACGTCCGCTTCAATTCTTCCTCAAGAGGTCATGGAATTGGAAGACAGGACGTCTATCAGACATCTTCCCCATTCCAGTGGAGATGAGGCCTCACCTGGAATGGTGGTTGCTCCCGTTGAAAGAGAACAAGGGAATCTCCCTGGAGGTTCAGAACCCAAGCCGAGTGTTGTATTCCGACGCATCGGAGAAGGGTTGGGGAGCAACCTTAGGTACGAGAGAGGTGTCAGGCACCTGGGAGGCAGCCCAGGTGTCCTGGCACATAAACTGCAAAGAACTCTTAGCCGTACACCTGGCACTAAAGAGCCTCGAACCTTTTGTGTCAAACAGAGTAGTTCAAGTAAATGTGGACAACACCACCGCGCTAGCAAGAGACCTGCTGCTTTGGACTTCCCAGAGGAACATCTCCCTTCTTACGAGATTTGTTCAGGGGGTAAGGAACGTAAGGGCAGACAGGCTGAGCAGGAGGAACCAGGTACTTCACACAGAGTGGACCCTCCACTCAGAAGTGTGTCAGAGTCTTTGGTCTCTTTGGGGGACTCCTCATGTGGATCTCTTTGCCACATTCCTCTCCATAAGACTGGAAGTTTTTTGCTTGGTGGTAGAAGACCCCAGAGCTCTGATAGTCGACGCCTTCCTGCTAGACTGATCTCATGTAGACGTCTACGCTTTTCCACCTTTCAAGATCCTGGGACAAGTACTGAAGAAATTTGTGGCTTCAAAGGGGACAAGGATGATCCTGATAGCCCCCTTTTGGCCGGCACAAGATTGGTTCACAGAGGTGGTGGAGTGGACAGTAGATTTTCCCAGATCCCTTCCAAGAAGGATGGATCTTCTCAGACAGCCACACTTCGAGAGGTATCATCAAAACCTCTCCGCTCTCGCTCTGACTGTCTTTCGACTATCGAAAGACTTGTCAGAGCGAGAGGGTTTTCTCGCAAGATTGCAAGCGCGATCGCGAGAGCCCGCAGAGCTTCCACTAGACGAGTCTATCAGTCTAAGTGGGAAGTTTTTAGAAGGTGGTGCAAGTCGAAGAAGTTGTCCTCCTCCAGTACCTCTGTGACCGAAATCGCTGATTTCTTGTTGTTCCTGAGAGAAAACTCTCATCTGTCTGTATCCATAGTAAAGGGATACAGGAGCATGCTTTCGGCAGTCTTCAGAAATAGAGGCCTAGAACTTGCAGATAATAAGGATCTACACGATCTTATAAGATCCTTTGAAACTACAAAGTCTAAGGAACCGGCTCCTCCTAGCTGGAACCTAGATGTAGTGCTCAAGTTCCTGTCATCTGAAAGGTTCGAACCTCCTCATCTGGCCTCGTTTCGAGACTTAACAAGGAAATGCTTATTTCTCTTGTCTCTAGCAACAGCCAAAAGAATTAGTGAGCTGCATGCCCTAGAGGATAAAGTGGGATTCAAGGGAGACTCAGCCATCTGCTCGTTTAAAGCATTATTTTTAGCTAAAAACGAGAACCCCTCGAATCCCTGGCCTAAGACCTTCGAGGTTAAAGGCTTATCGAGTCTCGTCGGTAGAGAAGCAGAAAGATCTCTTTGCCCTGTAAGAGCACTAAAATTCTACCTGCAGAGGAAAAAACAGATGGGAGGCTCTAGACAAGGTCTTTGGAGCTCGGTAAAAGACCCCACAAGACTTATGTCTAAGAATGCTCTAGCCTTCTTTGTAAGAAACGTCATTACAGACGCACATAAGATCTGTCCTGACGACGCTTTTCGACTCTTGAGAGTGAAAGCTCATGAAGTGAGAGCAGTAGCGACGTCTCTCTCGTTTCAAGAGAATATGTCACTAAAGAATATCTTGGAAGCGACATTTTGGAGGTGCAACTCAGTATTTGCATCTCACTACTTGAGAGATATTCGTGTAACCTACGAGAAATGTTTTTCTCTAGGTCCTTTCGTGTCTGCGGATACGATCCTGGGTATAGGAGCTAACACCGATCCTTAAATTTGTGCATACCTTCTATTAGATATGTTCTAGACTTTCTGCTGACAAAAGTGCTAGATGTCGCACTGGCGGCCGTTCACTATTGTTCAGTAAGGAACTCTTGTGATATCTTCTTAGATGAGTATTTTTTTTTTTTTTTAATTTTATGTATGTGTGCGTAATGTGTTTTTGAGTTCTGGTTGTTGTGAAGAGTTTGGGGATAACTCTGAACAATCTTTAGTACTAACATGGTGGTTAGGATCAGGTGATCGGGATCGGTTGTGTGCTCCTTCATAAGGTGTATTGTCATATAAGTGGATTAGCACCCATTGACAAAGTCCTTTTAGGCTCTGCCGAGTAAGCGGATAAGACCCCATCGGCAGACCCACAAGAACTCTTGGCCATAGATCACATATCTCGCTAAAGTTTCTTGAGGTGATGCAGACTCCTGGGCAGCAGCCACGAAGTCTACCACCTATCAGGTAGGAACCAAGGTTTATTTATACCTACAACATATGTTGTTTACCTGTCTATTCCATAGTTAGCTGTCTCTTATCCTCCACCAAAGGGTGCCAATCAGCTAAGTATATATCTGACAGGTAAGTTGATTGTATGAAAATGATATTGTTATGATACAATAAAGTTTCATACATACTTACCTGGCAGATATATACGATTAATGGCCCACCCAGCCTCCCCGCAGGAGACAGGTGGAAGAGAGAAAATATGATAGAAAACGGGAATGGTTCCTAGTCCTGCCACCCAGGGCAGGCCGATAGATCACCTGACCTACCTGTAGCGAGTGGCGCGAAATTTGAATTTCTGTCGGGGACGACGGAGTCTTAGCTAAGTATATATCTGCCAGGTAAGTATGTATGAAACTTTATTGTATCATAACAATATCATTTTCACTAGCAGCCAAGTACAAATGGCACCTATCCTCCACTCACCTGGCGGGAGTAAGGAACGTGATAGTAGACGCCCTGTCTCGTTCAGTTCCTCTAGAATCGGAGTGGTCTCTGGACAGGCGTTCATTCCAGTGGATATGCCAAAAGGTCCCAGGCCTCCAGGTGGATCTTTTCGCATCACAATCGAACCACAAGCTCCCGTGCTATGTGGCTCCCAACCTGGACCCTCTGGCTTATGCCACAGACGCCATGGCCATAGATTGGAATCAGTGGAAGAAAGTGTACATCTTTCCTCCAGTGAATTTTCTGTTGAAAGTTCTGAACAAACTCAGGACTTTCAAGGGACAAGTTGCTCTAGTAGCCCTAGATTGGCCCAAGAGCAACTGGTTTCCACTACATCTGGAATTGGGTCTCCGGCCTCAACGGATTCCCAATCCCAAGCTATCTCAACCAGTACAAACGAGGACTGTGTTCGCTTCCTCAGGAATTCTCAAAACCCTAACTTTATGGACTTCATGAAGTTCGTGGCTAAAAGAGATGCAGACATTGATCCTCAAAACATCCTCTTCTTAGAATCGGATAAAAGAGAATCAACCCTACGTCAGTATGACGCAGCTGTTAAAAAACTAGCCAATTTCCTGAAGGAAACAGAATCTCAAACCATGACTACTAACCTGGCTATCTCCTTCTTCAGATCCTTATTTGAAAAAGGTTTAGCAGCCAGTACTATTACTACCAATAAGTCAGCTCTAAAGAAAATTTTTCAATTTGGTTTTAAAATAGACTTAACAGATTCTTATTTCTCGTCTATTCCTAGAGCTTGTGCTAGGCTCAGACCAACAGAGAGACCTAGCTCAGTTTCATGGTTCTTAAATGATGTTCTCAAACTGGCTTCAGATACTGATAACGATTCATGTAGCTACATACCACTCCTAAGGAAAACACTATTTCTTTTAAGCCTGGCTTCAGGAGCCAGAGTATCTGAACTGTCGGCCCTTTCTAGAGACTCAGGTCATATCGAATTTCTTCCATCAGAAGTTCTCCTCTCCCCAGATCGGAAATTTTTGGCCAAGAACGAGGATCCTTTAATGAGGTGGGCCCCTTGGAAGATCCTCCCTCTTCCTCAAGACCCTTCTCTATGTCCAGTGACGACCTTACGAGCCTATCTTTCTAGGACATCTACGAGATCCTCAGGCCCATAATTCATGAGGGAAAAAGGTGGCACTATTTCCTTAAAGGGAATTAGACAACAGATCTTGTATTTTATTAAACAAGCCAACCCAGATTCGTTCCCCAAAGTCCACGACATTAGGGCAGTAGTTACCTCAATCAATTATTTCCAACACATGAATTTTGATGACCTGAAAAAGTACACAGGCTGGAAGTCGCCGACAGTATTCAGACGCCACTACCTGAAATCCTTAGAATCTCTTAAATTTCCAGCAGTGGCAGCGGGAAACACAGTTTCTCCTGACATTGTCTAAGTAGTTTAGTTGTAGATCCAGATCTCCTTTCTACCTGTCTCACTAACATCCTTCCTGTAATCCTACCACCAGGTTATACCCTGTTTTGAGCCTTAGCTGCCAAAAAGGCTATATCGTGATGTTTTCCTTATTTTTCTGCTAGGATTACTCACATCTGTATATAATCTATCATTGTCTAGTTTTAAGTTATTGTAAGTTATCATAAGTTTAGTTTTAAATTTCTGTAAGTTATCATAGGTCTAACATAAGTTACCATAAGTTATTTTAAGTACATATATGATAACTTCTGTAATTACTACTAGATTATACTCCTCTGATATATTTGGTTTTTTCTTATTACCTTATAGTATTTTGAATTTCCTCAAGCTTGTGGCCATTTCTCTGGTACTATTTCACGAAGCGACACGGGCTGAGCCCAGAAAAGGGATTTTGATGAAGGAAAAATCTATTTCTGGGCAAGGGCCCGTGTCGCCCAGTGAAATCCCCCCCCTTTTTCACACCCACCCTTGGTCCCAAGCTTAGTCTTCTAACTCCAAGGATGGCCGCTAGAGGCGCTCGTGCTGGCGTGGGAGCGCTAGTAGTAGTAGTTACTGGCGTGAGCTGTGTATCAGCCCTCTCTAGCAGGAGGATTTTATGAAGGAGAGATCTAAATGACAAGAGGCCCGTGGTAGTGGTTTCACTCGCCCCGACAC
This sequence comes from Macrobrachium nipponense, assembly GCF_015104395.2. Lineage (NCBI taxonomy): Eukaryota > Metazoa > Arthropoda > Malacostraca > Decapoda > Palaemonidae > Macrobrachium > Macrobrachium nipponense. The sequence goes on along the minus strand of NC_087203.1, from coordinate 49,440,968 downwards.
CCTTTTTATATAGGGTGAGCGAGTCCGAATACTTTGACATCCCATTTTAGTTTTTCTCTGGTAATGTTAGTAATATTTACCTTAGAAATATGAACTAAAAGGATATTTCACTGGGCGACATGGGCCCTTGCCCAGAAATAGATTTTTCCTTCATCAAAATCCCTTTTTTGGTCAGTCTTGGATTAGAGCCTGTGACAGTCAGTAGTGTCCGGAGCAGTTGGTTGAAGGCATTGATGTTCAGCTGAGTTGTGTGTTTTTGTTTGGTATTTGGTAGTTGTTAAGTTAGTGTTGTTTGCTTAGAGTTGTTGTGCCTGTGCTGTTGTGATTTTTTGTGTTGTTTGTGCAGTGGTCTTTTGTTGTGTTGTTGAGCTTTTGTTGTTATATGTGAGGTTGTGGTTGTGTTCCTTGGTTGTTTGCTGTGTTGTTAGGTTGTGGTTAATTGTGTTCCTTGGTTGTTTGCTGTGTTGTTGAGTTGTTGTTGTGTTCTTTGGTTGTTGTTGAGTTGTTGGGTTGTAGTCCTTGGGTGTTGTGTTTTTGGGTTGTGGTTCTTGGTGGTTGTTGTTGGTTTCTCAGCGACCTTGACCGGCAGACAGCACAGGATAGCCTGGAGTGGTAGGTAAGTACATGTGTTTTGTGTTTTTTTTTTGTTTTTGTGTAGGTAGGTCAATTGTCCTGTGTGTATGCTGTAGTGTAAAGAGGAAAATGTGACAGAGGGTGAGTTTGGCAGCTGGATTGATTAGGTTTATGTGGGAGGGAATTTGCCACTTGTTTTTTTAAGCTTGTGATCCCGCCACAGTGCCATAAAAATGATCTCATCTAGTAAGAGAGAAAGAGAGTGATTGCATAAAAACTATTAACCCTGGATAGGTTTCACTATATCGCTACCCCATAAAGGTGCGTGCGGGTTGAGCTCGACCAGAGCTTCTAGAAAAATTTGCCAAAAATCACTAACTTCATTTTTGCTGTACATTTTAGTTTCTAAAATCAGTTTAGAGGTAATACTATACTACTGAAAAGATAAATAATACCCATCTACAAATTAAATATTTATTACAAATATTTAAAAAAAAAATGTTCTAAAAAAAAAATAATTTACGAAAATATTTACAAAAAATATACGCTCGAAAACTTGAGGTAATCATTCCTAAACCTACAATTTACAATATGCGACTGCCAGAAAAGGTGTCGGACCCATAGAGGTCCAAACCTGAAAAGAGAAAAAAAAGGTAAATTTTTTTTTTGGCCAAAAAAAAAATAAATAAATAAAATAAAAATTTCACGAATTTCTTTTTATACCTAAATGAAATAGGAAATGGCTAATTTTGTAAAAATAATGTCATATTATTCTAGAACGTAATTATGTAAAAATATTTGGACAAAAACGATATTAGCTGTATATCAGGGGCCAAATCTAAAGGTCACTTTTTGACCTATTTTCACCATGAAAATTTCATATAAAAATCGTTGTAACTATTATAAGATATGATATTTATGTATGAAAATCTACCAAAATATCACAAATTCTATAGAAAACAAGAATATATAGCGGTATGGCAACTTACCTTTCGGATCTGCCAACAAAATGGCCGCAACCGACAACTACTCAGACGGCCACATCTACCACCTGCAATGGAGGAATGTAATGCAATTATGCGCAGATTTGCATAAAACTATTATGGTGGCTTGCTGGATGTTTGAACATTATTTAGCAGTCATCAAAAAAATCTGACCCAAAAAACTTACTCCAATATAAAGGTCATTTGTTGACCACCTCGTTTTACTACAAAATTGTCTTATAAAAATGGCTGTAAATACTAGAAGATATGATATTTATGCATGAAAATCCACCAGAATATCACAAATTCTATGGAGAACAAGAATATATAGTGGTATGGCAACTTACCTATCGTGTATGTCCGCAAAATGGCCCCTGACCTCGCCAAGTGCGACGGCCAAATTTGCTACCTGAAATGGAAGAAGGGTATGTCAATTATTTATTTGTGGATTTGCATGAAACTTTTATGGTGGCTTGCTGATGTTTGAACATTATTTTGCAGCTATAAAAAAATATCTGCCCAAAAATTAATTTTTCGAAAAGGTAATAATTTTGAAAATTTGGAAATATCAACAATATAAAAAATTATTGCAATATTTTAGATAAAAAGTGGATGATATATATTTTGTAAAGATTAAAAATATAGCATTTATGCAAACAAGTAGTAAAAAAAAGTTTCATGATGTAACTTACCTACATAGAAGGCACATTTGGACACAAGACAGTTTGATCCTGTAGGCACACAGGCCTGTTGCATCACAAACATACTGTGTTCGTCTTGTGGTCTTGTCTAGATGGGCAGCTTTGGCAGCAAACACGCTTGGGCAGCTTGACGTGGCCAATGGCAGGAAGAGGTCTGTGCTCCAGCTCAGCCGGCCTAAACGTATCCGCCATCAGGATACGCAGGGGCCTTGACAAGTTAGTCAAGGTGTAATACCGATGACTTAATAGGGGAGCACACAATTCAATGGCAAGCTCCTTGAGGAAATTTCGCCTAGTCATACTCTTTACCGATGGCATGGACATATAGAGAATATAAGAATTGACCATAATTATATTCAATATCCCGTAGAAAAGACAAAGTGGCCAGCGTCATGTCTTACAAACACAATTTGATGCACAAGACCAAGATGGAGAATCTCACGCGCCACACCCTGAAGAAAATTAGATCTGACTTCGGAGGGGAATACTCTGGTAAACAGCAGTTGGACAACTATCTGGCTGCAAATGGAATAGTGCATGAAAGGAGCATGCCTTACTGTAAACAGCAGAATGGGAGAGCGGAACGACAAAATCGCGTACGTACTTATGGAAAGGTTGATGACTATATCATCTGAAGCTGGAGCTGACAAGACTCTGTGGGGTGAAGCTATGTCAACTGCTGCCTACAACTGGAACAGAGCGCCGAGCAGTGCCATCGATTTTAAGATACCGCTGGAACTGGCTACAGGATAGAAACTCACAAGGAGTGATTATGAACGCATGAGACCCTTCGGATGCAGAGCTCAGGCCATGACTGTTAAGTGTATCATGATTAGTTATCAGGAGGATACAAAGGATGGATACAGGCTTTTGAACACAGAGACCAGAAGGATAATAATCAGGCAGGACATTGTATTCCATGAAGATGTTTTCCCATGGAAGAAGAAAGAAGATTCCAGTGATCAGGGTAAGCAGAAAACAGACCATCTACAACTCTCGGGCAATTCAGACTCTGAGGAGGAAATGGAGAAAAAATGGGAGCAGAAGGGAGACGGTCCGGACAAGGAAGGCGGTAAAGATGGCGGGCATGGAGACGTAAACAATGAGCAGATTTCTGTCTTTGAAGAAATTCTAGTGCTGCCTGAAGATGAAGAAGCTGAAGTTCAAGAAGTCCCAGTCCCACGGCAGTCTGCAAGAGTGCCTAAACCAAAGAAATGTGTGTGCCAAGAATGTAAAGACAACCCTGAGTGTCTAGTGGTTAAGCCAGATGAAGAGACCACTATCATAGAACCAAAGAAGCCCTAGCTAGTCCCCAAGCAGAAAGATGGAAATATGCTATGGGAGAAGAGATTAAGAAACTGACTGAGATGAATACATGGGAGGTTGTACCAAGGCCACCAACCAAAGTCATTGGGTCAACATGGAAGTTCAAACTGAAGACTGATGCTAGTGGCAACCCTACAGAGTACAAGGCCAGGTTAGTTGCACAAGGAGTTGAACAGAGATATGGCTTTGACTACATGTGTTAGGACGAGCATAATTAAATACATGGCCGGTTACAAGGTTTATTGTGAATGCCGTTACAACAACTTGCCACCAAGGACCAGCACGGCAGGCGCATCACAACACAACAATGGGGCCGAGAACTCAAAAACAAAGGACGTTCATGGCAGTAGAATCAGAATTAACAAAGGATTACCTTTGTTTTATCTAAAACTCTACATCCTTTATCCCTAGAAAAACAATAATATAACAATTAGTCGGAAATTGTATTTTTCCTAACTATACAAACCTGAGGTCCTTTAACAATAGGAAGGTACTTAGCGGCAGCTGATCCGGTCGTAAGCTTCGAACAAGGGGGTTCAGTAGTTAACTACTTGTCCGGCAGTTGGCGGCCAGCTCGACTGCGAGGAGAGGAGTCGCATTGCTCTAGGCCCAGGAAACGCAGAGTGAGGGGTGGCATGAGGTGGGACTATATGTAAAGGACCTCAGGTTTGTATAGTTAGGAAAAATGATATTGTTATGATACAATAAAGTTTTATACATACTTACCTGGCAGATATATACTTAGCTTTAGACTCCATCGTCCCGACAGAAATTCAAATTTCGCGGCACACGCTACAGGTAGGTCAGGTGATCTACCGCCCTGCCGCTGGGTGACAGGAATAGGAACCATTCCCGATTTCTAATCAGATTTTCTCTCTTCCACCTGTCTCCTGCGGGGAGGCTGGGTGGGCCATTTATCATATATATCTGCCAGGTAAGTATGTATAAAACTTTATTTTATCATAACAATATCATTTTTATACATTCAACTTCCCTGTCAGATATATACTTAGCTGATTGGCACCAATTGGTGGTGGGTAAGAGACAGCTATTTACTGAATAGACAGGTAAACAACATACGTTGTAGGTAATAAATAAAACCTTGGTTCCTACTTGTTTAGGCGGAAGACTGAATTCATAGCTACTGCCTAGGAGTCTGCTTCGCCTCAAGAGCCTCAGCGAGGATGTGACTTATGGCTAAGAGTTCTTGTGGGTCTGCCGATGGGGTCTTATCCACTTACTCGACAGATCCTGATGGCATTTGTCAATGGGGTCTTATCCACTTACATGACAACACACCTTGCCTAGTGGCATAATTAAGGAGCACAACACTGATCCCAATCACCTGATCCTAACTTGAGGGTTAGTACTTAAATTGAAAAGAGTTATCCCCAAACTCCTTTCAAAAAACCCTAAAAACTCGATGTTAAATCAAATTTAACTCGCTAGTTAAGGATCAGTATCAGCTCCCTATCCCAGCAACGTATCCGCAGACACGTACAAACCAAGAGAGAAGGATCTCTCGCAGGTTATCTTGACATCCTTCGGTAATGGGAAGTCAACACAGAGTTGCATCTCCCGTATGTGACAGCTAACATGTCCTTTATTGACATATTGTTATGGAAAGAACAAGAATTTGCAAAAACTCGCACTTCATGCGCTTTTAATTCTCAGCCGTTTGAAGGAATCATCAAGGCACTTATCAAGTGCTTTTAGAGATCACAAATGTCTCGAAGGCCAGGGCGTTCTTTGATATGGATCTCTTCTGGATGAAGCCTGGCGCCTGGCTGGTGCTTTGCGCCTGGCGCCTAGCTGGCGCCTCGCGCCTGGCTGGAGCATCATTCTTGGCTGGCACCTGGCGCTGGCTGGCGCCTCGCGCCTAGCTGGCCCCTCCCCACTTGCTGGAGCTTCAAGCTTGGCTGGAGTCTCGAGGCTGGCTGGCGATGTCCACATCAGACACTCTCACCTGTCCGATCTGTTCGCCTCTGGCGCATTTGCGCCAGGTTGGAGGCCCGCTCCTTCTCCGCATCAGACAATAAACGCGCTCATCCGAGCTGTCTGCCTCTGGCATTTTTCTCCTGTTTGGCACTTGGCGCCTGGCTGGCGCTTCGTTGCCCGAGGATCCTGAACAAACCACAATAGTTTGTCAGGAGACTGGAGAAGGGTGGAAGGAACTCTTCTACCTGGAGCCTCTGGCCTAGGACGAGGGGAGGCGCTTGTAGCCAGTTACATCCAGTAGACGATAGGATATCTTAATAGGACGAGAGAGAAGAGTCTTCCTCCGAGGAGGATCCTTCGTGAGTACTTCCGTTGCTAACGAGATCTATTCCTGCATGTTGAGGAGGTTTCTCATTGCAGAATCTTCCCTTTCCTTGCCCGAAGGAGGGGAAGGAGCCTGGAAGTCGAAGAAGACTCCAAGCCGAAAGTGGGCGAACCCATGGGTTTCTTGGCTCTTATCGTGTCCCTCTGAGTACCTTCTGGGAAGCGCTTCGAGCCCTCATCGCGCCCCAAAGACTCTGTAGGCAAACGTTAAGCCATTTCTTCTGCTGAAGATAAAACTTACGTACCCTGCCTGGGCAAAGAGACCCTTCTATCTCTTCCCGTATCAATTGGGAAAGTCCCTTGACTTCCAAGCTCTGAGCCAGGATTAGAAGGGTTTTAGTTCTTTGCCAGACATACTATGCTGGCAAGAACCAATCGCCGAGTCTCCATTGAATCTGATGCGAGATTCCAATACACAAAAATTCACTTGTCCTCTTGGTAGGTGGTAGGGCCAAGAGAAAAAATGAATTTCCTCATAAAATTTCTAAAAGAAGCTTGATGAGGAGAGGTTCCAACTTGTCGGAACACGGAATCTGCGGGCCACGAAAAGATCCCAACTCGAAGTACATGATGTCCTCCTCTTGGTCGTATTGAGGTATCATATAAGATCCCGAAGATCTTAGTCCTCTGCTATCTCTAAGTCCCTTTGTAGAGACAGAGTATAGCCTGCTACTGTATTCTTTGATAGCAGATATATACAAAGGTGATTCTTCTCTCAGAAAGGGAAGAAAACCGCCATGTGGGTCACAGAGGTATCGGAAGAGGACAGTTTCCTCATTCAACCCAGCACGATCTGCAGCACTTCTTTGTCTTGGCCTTGACACTTATCATTCACCTTGAAAAATCCTCTCGCTCATGTCAACTTCTCGTCAGTCTGCACGCAGACAGACTCAGAGTGGAGAGGTTCTTGAGGTCCCTTTCTAAGTGAGGCTGATAGAGTAGACCGACTCTCTTGGGAAAGCCTTTAGAAAGTGCTGTAAGAAGGACGTGACCTCTGTGAATCCAGCCTCTCGAAGGCCAAAATGGGGCGAAAAGCATCATCCTCTCTTCCTCTGACGCCAGTAATTATCTTGCCAGTAATTATCTTAATACATCTGTTAAGAATTTATATATAGGGGAAAAAAGACTAATGTTTATTCCCCTTTCAAACTGAAGGATGGCGTATATTGCTACCGCTCTTGGATCGAGAATAAGGAAGCAGTCTAGAGGAAGCCTCTTCGTCTTCAACATTGCGAAGAGATCTATGAAGAAGACGTCTCGCAGGTTTCCACAACTCTCTTTCCGACTAAGATTAGACAGACGTCAATAGTTATTATCGTCGATCGAGAAGGTTCTCACGGACGTGCAACATAGTGCAGCGAATCTCTTAAGGATCGTTACGTTCCATGTCTGTGTTCCAAACAGGTTCTCTCTTGTTAACGCGAACAGGGGCGAAAAAAGAGATTCTCGATGCTCCTTGAGATATGAGAGAGCTGTGGAATTGGCCTAATTGATTTAAAAAATCATTTCATCCCTCCTTGGGATCGAACCCCCGTCCAGTTAGACGGGGAACGAAATCAGGAACGAACCGTGACGTTGTCGAGCCTACTGTCAGAGAGGCTACTGAACCCTTCGGTTAACAACTCTCTATATCGAGAAATTATCAAGTCCACTAAATTGCTTGCAATTCTTTAGACTATGTGCCAGAACATCTGTACCTCTGTCATGGGACCCGGCACCCTCTCATATGTTATTTCCATTTCTTGGTAGGAAAAACTTTATAGGCGTAATATAGTCCATTCAGGGAAACAAACTTCTGCCACGAAGAAAATGGTTCCCATCAGACTCATCCATCTTCTCACTGAGCATGCTCCATTCTCTAATAAGGCTATGCTTTCGTAAGCATGAGAGCATTATATAATATAGTGCTCTGCCGCGTTAGAATCCTCTATAATTCTGTTACATTGCGGTAAACAGCATTGAAAGGTTGCAAGAGATCTTTCTATTGAAAGCTTCTTAGCAAAACGCAGACAATGTTATTCATGTTTGCCTACAAATCCCCTCAATTCGAGGCTAAGTCCGTGATTGTAGGGGAGAGATACGGTTAGCCAGTCAATCCCGTAGGAGAGAGAGATGTAACCAACCGCTCATGACCAAGAACTAGATGGTACTGTGTTGGCCTACAGTGACAGCAGTCTTCGTTCGCTGTCTCGCCGTATTCTTCCTGAGTTGCCAGCTACTCCATTCAATGAAGGTATATGATAAAATTATTATCGAGCCTAAGGAAGTTCTCAATAATGCATATTTAAGCGAAACAACCTTCGTTAAATACAGAAGCTGAGTCGGTGTTGTCGTAACAAGCCCTTTAAGCGTAGTCCTTACCTAGGAAACTCCTGGAAGGATACAGGGAATTCAGTTGCCAACCATAGAGGTAACTACGGTATGTGCATATGACTTGACCATTCAGTAGTCTTATACTACACCAAATTCTCTACTACATTCTTTCCTCGCCGAGGCAGAGAGAGAATGGAAAATTTATTATCTTCGTTCTTTTCGTCAATAGAACGAATTAGTATTAGCCGAAGGAGATCCCAAGTGAGAACCGAGGATCGAAGAGAATCTCTCAAGCTTCCTATTCTCTTGGACATAAGACTTAAAGGACGTATTCTACGCGTCTATTACCTGGAAGAGCCTCTAATCAATGAATGAGAGCTCCTCCGAATCTTGTCCAAGAGAGCTTATATGCTTACGCGATAAGATGTATTGAGATCTTTGTCAATGAGAACTAACCATTAAGATATGAAGAGTATACATTTTTTGTCAATTTTGTGTTATGCACTTACTTGACAATATGTTTAATATCTCCCTAAGGAAGGAAGTTAATCCAGGAACTCGTTAAGTCTTTGTGATTTCCACAGAAATCATGGAAGGGACAGGATTCCTGTTCAGATCTTGAGCTTACGGAAGGAAGATTGATGTTCCCTTTCCGCAGTCATTCCCGAACGCCGAATAGATGAGATTCTTATTAAGAAAACTCCCGTATCTCTTGCCTCGTCATAATGAGGGAAGAGTATGAATGAAGGAGAGAGTCCACGCTGAGAGGAACTGCCTGTTACAGCAGTCCTCTGAATATTGGAGAAGGGCTTCTCTCAGTATCAGAATCATCCTGACAAAAGCGACGGCTGCCTGTGCGACATCTTGCGCCTTTGCCAGGAGAAGGCTGATCCCGCTAAAAACTAAAAAGAGGAGCGTCGCGGCTGACCTCTCTCTCATAAGGCGATTCAGGATATCCTGGCGCCTCGTGCCTGCTAGGCTCCTCGCGCCTGGCTGGCGCTTCTTGTCTGGATAGCGCCTCGCGCCTAGAAAGTTCATCTTGCCTGGAAGGCGCTTCTCGCCAAATAGGCTCTTCTAGATCTGAAGAAGATCACTCATCTTGAGGAGCTTGTTGTCTGCTTGAAAGCGGAACACTCCCAGGTGGAGGAGGAAGATCGGACACACCTTCACGCTTCTTGGAAGATTGCGGATCAGCAGACAGGAACTCTGGCGCCTCGCGCCTGAAGGAAGGACTCTGGCGCCTCGCGCCTCGCGCCTGGCTGCTGGAACGCTGCTCGCGCCTGGTTGCTGGAACGCGGCTCGCCCCTAGCTGCTGGAACGCGGCTCACGCCTGGCTGTTGGAACACGGCTCGCGCCTGGCTGGCGCTTCTCGCCTGGCTGGAGCCTCATCGGTTGGCTCCTGGCTCATGGTTGGCTCCTGGCCCCTGGCTGGTGCCTCGCTCCTGGCTGGCACTCAGGGTTCTCTTAGTTTCCAGAAAACGCGATAGATCGTCCGAACTCCAAACATGTCCATTCCTTATCTTTTTGGAGGTAAGATGAAGAATCGGAAGAAGAGACACACTTTTTAAGGATGCCTTTGCAATGGCGATCCTTGGCAGTCTGGGATGCTACAGATCCAGCCGAGGGGACGCCTGATCTGTGGGGATTCTCCGTAACCTCCGTAAGGCTTTCGACATTCCTTCTCCTCTGGGCCTGGGAGCTTGGAAGAGGTCTAGGCCTGGGAGCAAGACAGAGCCGATCAGACGCACCCTCCACTGCACTGGGAACACTATATTCACTTCTTACCTTTTTTAAGAGCTCGCATTTTGAGCTCCCTCCATTTATTCTTCAAATTTGCACAAGATGAATTTGTAGTTTCTGTGAGGTAAGAAGGTGATGAGGATGCAAAAACTACTAGTACTGTTAATACTCTAACTGCTCGTTAGCACGAGACTTATTAAAGCTTCTAAAGGAAGCGTTTCTAGTCATATGCTTTTCTGACTTCCTTAAGTAGGAAGTTAGAGTGTTTATATTTCCTCAATCAAGTTTTAACACTTCTTACATGTATTAGTGAATAGATATTAATATTTCCCTTTATTGCAAAATATGTGAGTGTCTACCGAAAAATTCGGTAGTTTCACGTAAAATTTTCTTCGAAAATTCGAAGCCAAATTCATTAAAAAGTTAATAAAAGCGTATGCCAAACCAAAGACCCAGTACTTCCCTGCAAAAGACAGCCCAGAAGATCGATGGCGATGAAAAACAAAAATCAAGTCAGGAGGTACCAACAACGATGTTGTAGGCACCGGCGACAGAGAAAATCTGATTAGAAAACGGGAATGGTTCCTATTCCTGCCACCCAGCGGCAGGGCGGTAGATCACCTGACCTACCTGTAGCGTGTGTCGCGAAATTTGAATTTCTGTCGGGACGACGGAGTCTAAAGCCAAGTATATATCTGACAGGGAAGTTGAATGTATAAAAATACAATTTCCGACAAATTGTTATTTGTTCCGATACGTATACAAACCCTCTGTCCATTAACAATAGGAAGACTCACTTCTTGGTGGGTGGAATCTGAGTCTTATGAACAGACTGGTGTTCGTCCTACCTTGGATTCCCTCCCTGGTCGTAAGAGTAGAGGGAGGGATCCCAGCCTCTGCCCAGCTGATCGGGGTGTGCACCGCAAGATCAGTGGTCAGACTTCTGGACCAGATTTATAAGAGGGAGGCAAGCATACCTCTTATAAATAGCAAAAAGCAAGACCTAGTTCCTACTTCAAGAGCGAAAGTAAAGTTATGGGTTTGCCTCTTGTTGGCTTCTACTCCCCCCCTTGTTGGGAAGTGATGGATAAACACTCCTATCCCTACTGAAAGGGATAGAATAGAGCTCGGTTGTGTAGCTTACCTGCATCGGCCTCCTGTTCAGCGTAGTGACGACCGCGGCCCTCTGTCCACAGGTAGAGGAGAAGATCGAAGGAGGAAGAGAAGCCAGTCACACACTCTTTAACTCGTCCATTCATGCAGTCACACAAGGATGCGATGCTGTTCTGTCCGCTCAGGTGCTGGGTAGACTACACAACTTGTTGAGCAGCCACCACGGGTCCCAAGGAAAAAGTGTCCAAGGACCTGTGGGTGATATCCCGAAGGTAGAATGAAGTGAAGGTGGTCTGGTTGGCCCAAACCCCTGCCTTTAGAACCTGCACCAGGGAGAAGTTTTTGCGGAACACAAGGGTTGGACCAATACCTCTGACTTCGTGGGCTCTCGGACGAAGGGTACAGGTGTCGTCACTGCCAGCTGTCTCGTACGCCCTCCTGATCACCTCACGCAGCCAGAAAGAAAGAGTGTTCTTGGAAACTTCTTTCTTGGCAACCCCGGTGCTAACGAAGAGGCGTTGACACTCAGGCCTGAGATGCCGAGTTCTCTTCAGATAGCGCCGTAGCGCCCTCACAGGACAAAGCAGCATCTCATCCGCATCATTATCGGTGAAATCCTTCAGGGAGGGGATCGTGAAGGACTCGAACTGGTCATCAGGGACCGAAGGATTCTGAGTCTTCGCTACAAAGTTCGGGTCCGGCACAACCGAGTAGAAAATCTGAGAGTTTTCTGTTGTGCCAGGTGGCGAACAGATCCACGACTGGACGCCCCCACAGGTTGAAGAGCCTTTCCGCCACGTCTGGATGAAGGGACCATTCGGTTCCTATTACCTGATCCCGACGGCTGAGCTTGTCGGCTACCACATTCCTCTTGCCTGGAATGTAGCGGGCCGACAGCTCTACTGAGTGTGCCGCGGCCCACTCGTGCACCTGTAACGTCAACTGGTGCAGCGGGAGGGACACTAGGCCCCCCTGCTTGTTGACGTACACCACTACTGTGGTGTTATCGCTCATCAACACTACCGAGTGTCCCACCAGACGGTCCCGGAACTCTTGGAGAGCGAGGAACGCTGCCTTGAGCTCCAGGACGTTGATGTGAAGGTGCTTGTCGCGATGGTCCCACACACCTGCAGTCAGCAACTCCTCCAGGTGTGCGCCCCTCGGTCAATGCGTCCGAGAAGAGCAGCATCTCCGGGGGGGGAGGGGAGGAGTGCGAAGAGGCACTCCGCTTACGAGGTTCCCGTCGTCCAGCCACCAGGCTAGGTCCTGCCTCACCTCCTCCGTGAGGGACACGGAGAATAAGGGAGGGTCCCTTGCCTGTGACCAACATTCCTTTAGTCTCCACTGAAGAGACCGCAGGTGAAGACGCCTGTGAGGGACTAGCTTCTCGAGAGACGACAGGTGGCCGATCACAACTTGCCACTGCTGAGCTGGTTGCTCCTGTAGAGACAGGAACTGTCTTGCTGCCTCCCTGAACCTGTTGATCCGCGAATCTGCGGGGAAGACTCGCCCTGCTACCGTGTTGATCAGCATGCCCAGGTACTTCATCCTCTGCTTGGGCTCGAGATCTGACTTCTCATAATTCACTACGATTCCCAGATCGCAGCAGAATTCGAGGAGTCAATCTCTGTCCTACAGCAACTGCGAGCGGGAGCTCGCCAGGACTAATCAATCGTCGAGATACCTCAAGAGACATATCCCCACCAAGGGGGCCCAAGCCGACACCAGCGTGAACACTCGCGTGAACACCTGTGGGGCGGTTGAAATACCGAAACAAAGTGCCCTGAATTGGTACACCGTCCCGTCGAGGATGAAGCGGAGGGACTTCCTGGAGGATTGATGGATGGGTATCTGGAAATACGTGTCCATCAGATCCACCAAAAGTATGAAGTCGTCCTCCCTGATGGAATCGAGCACTGAACATGCTGTTTCCATCGTGAACCGAGTCTGGCGAACAAATCGGTTCAATGGAGAGAGATCTATAACCAGGACTTCTCCACTAGGAAGAGTCGGCTGTAGAAGCCCGGCGACTGATCCTGTACGATCTCCACAGCACGTTTGCTCAGCATGGCTTCTACTTCCTGCCGAAGCGTCACGTCCTTGGTCGAGCCAGGAACGTAGGTTTGCAGATGGACCGGGTTGTAGGTGAGGGGTGGCCGAGACTCAAAGGGTAGTAGATATCCCTCCCGAAGGACGTTTACTATCCAGGTCTCCGCACCATAGCGCTGCCATGTTGCCCAATGGCTTGCCAGGCACCCCCCCCCCCCCACTTCCGGCAGCAGGTGAGGGGGAACGCCGTCCCTAGCGTTTCCCTCCTCTCTTTGACTTCTTCTTCCCAGATCCTCCTCAAGAGAAGGACTGGTTGTGGTCACTCCTTACAGCAGAAGTCGAAGGCAGATTCTTTCCTCTCGGCTTCAACGAGGCGACCGTCTTGGCCGCAGAGGAAGCGCTAGCTAAGCTCTTGGGCTTAGCTGCAGTCGTCCGAGGTTGCTCAGCCACCTTGGAGACTGCCTGGTGGACAAGACGGTCACTGTCGTCAGTGCGCTGCTGTTCCACCGCAGCGTCCACCATCTCTCTGGGAAAGAGAAAGGCGGAACTCCACACCGGTCCGTTGCGAAGACCCAGAGCCGCCTCACGCCCAGCCGCCCTGGTCACTCGGGTGAGAACAGCGTCTCTACGCCAGAGAACCAGGTTGGCCCACAGGTTAGTCGTCTGGTGGGCCAGGTAGGCAATGGCCCTACCCCCAGACTGGCACAGTCTCACAAAAGCCGGGTCCCCTTCAGGAGTGATGTTCCCCAAGGAGGCCGCGGTTTTCGACACTGTGAGGGACCACAGGTCGAGCCATGAGACTGCTTGGAATGCTGCCATTGCGGTAGATTCCAAGGCAAGTGCCTCCTGCTGCGAGAACCAAAGGTTCTCTGACAGGAGCTGTGGCAGAGACACCCCGGAGTTAGCCTGGCTAGCTCCGGGTTAACCTGTTTGGTGGCAGAGGGTCCTCTGAAGGCACGTAGAAGCGCCTCTGTCGCGGTAGAGGTGGAGGAAGGAGCTTGGCAGACCTACCGGACCGAAGCGAACCCTCCTGTCCGGAGACGAGAGTGTCCACTTGGCTCAGTATGCTGTCAGCCAAGGCTGATTGAGGCAGACCCACCGTCGTCCTGGGTTCCTTCTTAGGTCTCCAGAATGACTCCAAGCCCGATGTGGGCTCGGTAGGTGGGAGCGGCGAACCTTCTCAGAGGTCGTTGTGCTGACGAATCAGCACAATTACCTCCGCGAACGACCTCTGGATCTCAGGAGTGACTGCATCCTGTGGAGACAGACCGTCAAGCCCGTCCAACGAGAATGCCTCCCGAGGCCCTCCTCCATCCACAGGAGGAACCACGATAGACCCCTCCTGGTCTCCTCCTGCCACTTGTGCATACGATCTGGTTGGTCCAAGGACCGTGCCAGGTTCGTAGGGCGTCGTGGCGGGATCACGAGGAACGCGTCCCTCGCGATCACTCCTGATCGCCTCGCTCTTCCCGGTGAAGCCCGAGGAAGTTGAAGGGATCGGAGAGGCAGACCTGACACTCCCCCTGCAGAACCAGTGTGCTGAGGGGGCTTCGGGCTGCAGCCCTGGTCGAGCGGCTCTCCCGGGGAGAGCGGATGGACCGAGAACAGCGGCGATGGTCCCGAGCGTCAGAAGAGTTGCTGCTGGTCCCCCTCTCTGCCCGGTCCCGGTAGGAGCGGCGGTCAGGGGACCTGCAGAGTCCGCTGTCGCGGTGGGAGCGAGGCCTGTCCTCACGGCGCGTCACGCCGCTTGGACCAGCCGAGGCTGGTTCAGGCGACCGAGGGGACCGCTTCCTCACCTCAGCCCGCGAGCGGTCTGTGACCGTCACATCAACCCTGGGTACCAGCGCGTTGCCGCGACAGCGATCGCTGGTCTGGTGAGTCGCCTGAGCAACCCCCGTCAGTCTTCTGCTCCGTGCCTGGATCCTGGCGCCGAGAGGACTCGGATGCCTGGGTCTTGGCTGTGCAGGTGACCGTACACTCGGTGACTCTCGCAAACGAGACGCCGAGACGGTACCTGGCGTCGAGGCAGAACCTCTGGTGCCGGTGTTAGCCGGCACTCCTCCAGTCCCCATCTTCTTCCTTGCGGAAGAAGAGACGGGCACCGTTCCCGAAGGAACAGGAGGACCGACGGAAGTCCCGACCGTCCCACCGGAGTGGGACGGACCCTTAGGAGTCTTAGCACAAGCCTTCTTGGGGGGGGGGGAGGAGGCAACCTTCTTCTTCTTCGGCTGTGTGGCCTTAGAAGTTGAAGGGGAAGCGGCGGCAGATGACGGCAACGATGATGACGAAGACGACACCTTCCTCCTCTTCTTCTTCGTCAGCTTCCTCAGCACCACCGTCAGGTCTTCCATCCAGGACAGAGCCGGGGCAGTTGCCGAAGCAACAGGGCCCGACTGCACCTGTCCGGAAGGACCTGGGGTGGGAGCAGCAACACCACGGGCAGGAACGACGGCAGCAGGAACTGGTACCAGGGCTGGAGCGGCAGCATACTCAGGAACAGGAGGCAGGGCAGGAACCGGCAGCATCCTCTGCACAGGAGGCAGGTCTAGAGGAGAGCTCTTGGGACACCGGAAGTCTGGGGCTGTAGCAGAAGCGACAAACCCAGGTGGCGGCATCACAGCGGGCATCGAAACCTCCGGCAGCGGTGTCTGCACAGCAGCTGTTGGGGTCACCGTGGCTACGTGCTGAGTGTACACTAGGTGTGACAGAGCAGAGTAGCCCGGCGTGGACACCGTCGTGGTGGTCGGCCCGTGTGTTACCGGCATGGCCCCTCTTGCCAGGTGACTCGGCAGCCCCTGGACCCTTGGTGTCCCTTGCAGCCCCAGCGAGTACCAGGCCCATCCGAGATCGTCCCCCGTGGCCAGCAAGTCTGAGGAAGGAAAAGTCGGGTAAGTTGGTGGGGGAGTCTCCCCTCGCCCGGGGGGGGGGACAGTTCCAAGCCCGAGCGAACGGAGGACCCCAAGTACAACTGGATGTCGGGGTATCTTGCCCCTCCCTCCACGCTCTACTGATCAAGAGAGAAGAGGGAGTGAGAAACCTCCCCCGAAGGGGAAGGAGCCATACGAGGGAGCTGAGAAGGAGGGAGAAAAGAGGAAGACGTGTCCGTGACCAAGGGCGTAGCCGGAGAACCCTCCGACGACTCCTTGGCCGGCTTGCGCTGCTTCTTCCTCCCACCATAGTGTTCCCACTGCTCCTCCGACCAAAAGATAGAAGTGTCACATGTCTCGGTGCGAGAGCATTCTCGCCTTATACACCGAGCACAAAAATCATGAGGGTCAACCTCTACAATCTGCAGCTGATGTGGGGGAGAGGGGGTCTCTCCGACTCTTGTAGTTCCATATCCATAGCAAAAAAGCACTTATGAATACAAAAATACACATGC
The DNA here is from genome assembly GCF_015104395.2 of Macrobrachium nipponense. Taxonomy (NCBI): domain Eukaryota; kingdom Metazoa; phylum Arthropoda; class Malacostraca; order Decapoda; family Palaemonidae; genus Macrobrachium; species Macrobrachium nipponense. The sequence goes on along the minus strand of NC_087203.1, from coordinate 49,424,466 downwards.
ACTTACTTTTATCCTTGCAATAGCACACAAGTAAAAGGAAAAGCAAAAAAGTCTTCACGCAGTGAAGCAAACCAAGCATGAGACGAAGCAGCACGTCCATCCACTAGCTGACCGCCAACTGCCGGACAAGTACAGGCAGTCCCCGGGTTACGACGGGTTCGGCTTACGACGTTCCGAGGTTAAGGTGCTTTTCAATTATATTCATCAGAAATTATTTCCAGGGTTACGACGCCTATAACTCTCATCTTGCAGAAGAAACATGACACCAAAAATGCAAAATCATCAATATTTGAAGGTTTTTGGATGAAAATTGCAATAAAAATGCAGTTGACATAGTTCCCAATGCACCCAAAGCATTAAAAGTAAGGTTTTCTTAGGATTTTTGATGATGTTCCGGTTTATGACGCTAAGTACCTTCCTATTGTTAAAGGACCGAGGGTTTGTATAGTATCAGAACAAATTCCAATTTAAAAAATCAGAAAATAACATGAATCAATACTTTCAAAATGGAACAAATCTGAAAACAAACTTAACATGATAAATACAGCATACTTGTACTATATATTTTATATATTTATAAATCAAGTCAATCTGGAGGATTACATATTCGACTGGATCGCCTTAACATTGGTGGTTGTACTGAACATTCACTATCATTATTTACAGTTACTTCTGTGGGTTCTTCAGTCCCACCTGTTATCACATGGTACATTAGTGTCTGAAATGAAAGTACTAGAATCACTAAAATTTACAAATGACTTAGAATTATTTGATAACACTTCTTTATTGGATTGGTTAAAGTCTAGGCATAATCTGATCTGCATGTCTTGTCCAAATAATATTACCAAAACTGTACTTCCACCTTATAATTTCTCAACCCAAGTACTTCCACAATCTTTCCTTCCACCCATGGTGAACCTTTCCCAAAATTACGAACAAACACAGCATCATTGACTTTAAACAATTTACCTTCCTCCCGGAAAATTTTATCCTTCATTTTCCTTAAAGATTTCTTTCAGTTTAACTGATTCAACAGTACCTTAGAAGTTCCTACTGAACGTTATTTCTGCTGGGGCCTTACCAGTGGAAGAATTCTCAGTCCTCCTATAATTATACAAAAATCTACAAATTCTGGTCTGCATATCTCCCTTCTTAAATTTTCCCAGCCCTCCTTGAATGTTCTCACAGCCATTTCGGCCAGCCCATTGGAGGATGGATGATAAGGAGGTGGTGTTACATGCTTAATCCTATTTTTACGCAAGAACTCCTCCCTCTCTTGAGAAACAAAATTTGGAGCATTATCCGATACAATGATATCAGGTATACCAAAATTACAGAATGTCTTCCTCAAATGACCAATGGTAACAGCAGACGTAGTGGAACTAGAAAACTGAACATCCAAAAATTTACTATGAGAATCTACAATTATCAAAAAATATTTACCATCAATCGGTCCTGCATAATCTATGTGCAGTCACGACCATGGTTTACCAACAATAGGCCAAGACAATGTAGGAGCTCGAGTATTCATAAAATTCTTTAAACAAATGCTAAAATTCTTTGTGACTTCTCCTATGTCCTGGTCTATCTTTGGACACCATACCAAATTCCTTGCCTCCGCTTTCAATAGCATTTATACCATTATGCCCACAATGCAAATGGTTCAAAACCTTACATCTTAACTCAACGGGAATCAAAACTCTATTTCTATACAATATTACATCATTATGGAGAGAGAAATCATCTTTTATAGAGGCATATTCCAGAAGTGACATATTATGTTCCTTTGACCTTTTAATCAACTTATAAGCAAAACCAAGCCTATATTATAATTTTACATATGCCGTGCGTAATTCGTTGTTGCTATGCTGACGCTCAAAATGGCGGCTCAGTCGGCGACACCCTCAACTCATATTTTGAGGGGCCTGGACTGATAGCATACTTAATATAACTTAAATATGATAAAAAACCAAATTGGGGTACTCAACTTCGAAGCAGCAGAAGATTGGGCACTCATAATGATTGAAAATAGCGAAATCCACACTGGAAAAAGCACAGCAAAATTCTCGTTAGTTAAACGCACGGCTCTACTAACAGGAATGGAGATGGCGCGTGGGTAAGTAGTAGTAGTGGCGAGCAAGGACGAGTAGTGGGATTTCGTTGTAGCGGCTCCCACCAAAGGGAGGGAATTTGAAGGGAATCTTCTAAATGGCAGAAGTCCTGTGGTTTGTGGTAACACAACGCCCCTATACTATACCGACACCCTTTTGGGTGATCGCGCTGGGGGTAGTAACCTCAGCATAACTATGTTAGCTTTTTCTCTGGTATATTTAGAGTTTATTTATACTAGAAAAATGAGTAACAGGGATTTTTCATCGGGCGACACAGGTCTTCCCCCAGAAATAGATTTTTCCTATGTCAAAATCCCTTTTTTCAACTGAGACAATACAGCATCCTTATTGGTGAAATGTTTAACTGCCTGAAAAGAGATGTCAAAATCAAGTAATTCAACTAATTTAACATACTCAGCTGGTGTACCAGAGTGAAAATCATCAAGTGGCAATCTGGTTAAGGCATCAGCAATTACATTTTCCTTCCCAGGTTTGTGAACTAATTCATAATCATACTGAGATAAACAAAGCCCATCTTTGTATTCTAGAATTAGCATTATATGGAATCTGTTTCCCTCTTCCAAAAAGTCCCAGTAATGGTTTATGATCAATTCTAGCAACAAAATTCCTGCCAAGCAAAAAATATCTAAAACGTTTCACAGCAAAAAGAGCTAATCCTTCTTTATCTAAGTGAGAGTAGTTCCTTTCTGCTTTAGATAGCTTTTTACTTGCAAAATAAATTGTTTTTCTTGGTCACCAACCTTTTGTAACAAAACGCACCCCACACCTACAAGAGATGCATCTACTTCAATGATTAAAGGACTATCCCCATCAAAACTAGTCAGCACTTGGGACTCTGCAAACTTCTTCAACAAAAGTAGGACATGGGCAATCTAAAATAGCTTTCAGTCCCTTTGAAGATGGCTTGACTCCTTCACCTGAGGTGTGGTATCCTAAATATTCAATAGATTCAGCCTCCAAAACAGCCTTAGTCATATTTATTTGTACATTATGTGCTTGCAAAGTTCCAAAACTTTTCTTAATCGGTGATCATGCTCCTTTTTGGTAGCACCACTTACAATAATATCATCTAAATAAGCAGCTACACCCTCCACATTTGCCAACAGTTGAGAAAGAAACCTTTGGAAAATACCAGGAGATGAGGACAAGCCAAAAGGTAAGCGCTTATATTTAAACAATCCTTTATGAGTATTAATGATTAAGTACTCTTGACTTTTCTCATCAACAGGTATTTGAAGATAAGCATTCTTTAAATCAATTTTGGAAAAAACTTTCCTTTACCAACAACAGATAACAATTCCTCTATCTTTGGTTAGGGATACCTGTCACAATGAATTTGTTTATTCAAAACTTTAAAATCTCCACAAATCCTCATTTCAACCTTATTTTCTTTCAATATAGGTACAATAGGAACTGCCCATTCACTATGTGATAAGGGTTCCATCATTCCATCCGCTGCTAGCTTATCTAAGGCATCTTCAATCATTTTCTTGTAATAAAAAGGAACTGTGAGTGCTTTCATAAGCACTTTGAGATGAATCTTAGCCAAACCACCAGTAATAGGCTTACGAGAATCTACCAAGTAATTATAAACACCTACTTGCTGCATTAAATCTTTATCACACAAATTTGTATTACATTGAATCAACAACATAAAATACCTGAGAAACTTTTGTGCTATTATAAAGTACAGGGGCTAACACTTTGCCTAAGACATCAATTCTCATATTATCGTAAGCTTTTAGCTTTTTATTGCATGGTTCCATATTTAGTTTTAACCTATGTACCCACTCTTTGGTTATAGTGGACATAGCAACGCCTCTGTCAATCTCAAATGGAACTAATTCTGATTAATACTGAAATAAAATTCGTCGGAATTAAGAGCAAAAACCTTTCTTTTAACCATTAACAATCTATCATCACTGTTGTATTCATAATCATTAATAGTTTTTACACCCTTCTTACCTTCAGCCCTATTATTGGAAGCCTTATACCTAGGTTTAACACTACTAGGCCTATGAGGAGACAAATCTTTGTTTGCCTCTCTTCACACCCTTTTTAGATGTTACAAGTCAGATCTTTAAACCTACAGGCTATACTCTCATGAAAAAACCACAATGCTTACAAAATGACTTTTCTTTTCTCACTAAACTAACCTGTGGCTGTGACTCGCTCCTCTCACCCACTAAAGCTTTTTCCATGTTCAAAATTCTTTCTAAAACTGCACTAGAGGTCATAGCTTGGAGAGAAATATTCAAAGCAACTAAATTGGGAAAATATACTTCATTGTCCACTGCCATAAACAACTGATCTTTGACTCTTAAATCAAATTGAGTACCAAAATTGCAATCTTTTGCTAAAGCCTTGAGGTCAGCATACAGACTATTCACTGTCTCATCCCTCTTTTTTTTTTTTTTTTTCTTTTTCTTGTTGAAAAGCTATTAGGCTACGATGATAAGGTTTCACAATGTAATGTGATTTCAATACAGCTACAAGGTGATCGTAAGTCTTTGTATGGGGTAAATCAGCAGCACACAAATTACCCAGTACACTAAAAACATCAGTTCCAATCGACACTAGCAAGACATTTTTCTTTTTGTTATCTTCCTGAATCCCAAGATTACTTTAAAGTAGCTTCTAATAAACTAAGCCAAAGAACCAGGGTTATCTGAGAAGAATTAAAAGGATCAGTCTTAATCTGTGTCGTCGTCGCCATCGTGAACAAAATTGCAAGATGAAGCAAAACTGTAGGTAGGGCAGCCTATATGCCAGGTAAGGTAAGGTAGGGTAAAACACAATAAATCTAAGCATCAACTAATACAGCTTACGGAATTGAAAATCCTCACATCCTAGCATAGGTGAACTCTGCCTACCCTCCGCACCGCCACCATCGCCGTCAATCAACTGGCCTTTCGCAAGTATCCTCAGAGCCAGTAGACTATGCTGAACTCATCAAAAATCCTGGAAAATCCTTACATCCACATGAAGTTCTTGTAGAACCTATGCTCCTCTTCATGGATTCTCGTCGCCATTTGTTAGGACTAGCATAATTAAATACATGGCCGGTTACAAGGTTTATTGTGAATGCCGTTACAACTACTTGCCGCCAAGGACCAGCACGGCGGTCACATCACAACACAAGAACGGGGCCGAGAACTTAAAAACAAAAGACGTTCACGGCAGGGAATAGAATCAGAATTAACAAAGGATTACCTTATTTTTATCTAAAACTCTACAACATGGAAACCTGCTTGCCTGTGATCAAAAGAAAAACCATTCGGTTGATGCTCGCTGTGGGAATGGAGAAGGAACTGAGGTGTGCGCATGTCAATGTAATATCTGCCTACATCAATAGTGATACCAAGGACGAAGTATACCTGGAACAACCAGTGGGTTTTGATATTGACAAGAATAGGATGATATGCAAGCTGAAGAAGTGCCTTTACAGTTTGAAACAATCATGTTGGAAATCTGCAATATTGTAAGATATGTAATTACTTATGTTAAATTAGATATTCCTTATTCAAACTAATGAAAAAGGTTTCCATACAAATTTTACATATATCATTTACCCTGTAAGATCCATATAGGATTATTCACATAGATATACATTTTCACTTCTAGACTTCCTGACTTTAAAATCTCTTTTATTTTATTTTTTTTTTCATTGACTGCGAATATAAACCACCAGGACAGACAATATGCCAGTAGGTTTTGATATGCGTTTGAGCTTTTAGCTTATTTGTCGTTAATATCCCTAGAATACTGAATGGACTACTAAACTAAAGCGTTAAGTTAGAGTTCAAATCTTTACGCATATATATTTGGATATTTTATAAACACTTACTGCATATGGTTACGTTTTGCTTATTGATTTTATCGTGATTCCTTTTTTATTACAATTTGTAACCCTTCAAACTTCTTACGGAGTATATTATATCGACTCCACTTGTATCCATACCTTCTTTTTTTTTTTTTTTATTTGATAAATTAATGGTTGGCCTGAATATGTGGAAAAGTGTTCTAGCGGCGTACCGTATAGGCTACTTGCGGTATCATTTCTACAGATACATAATATGAATGATAAAGGTATTTAAAACCGCGAGAACTGCAATAATCCAGTTCGGATCCAATATCGCGAGTGTAACTCGTAAAACATTGACACTTTCTTATTTATTTCTTATTCTACCAAACCGATTGACTCTGGGTGATATTATATGGTATTGGTTTTCTTAATGGAAAGGAATTCACACAACGAGTTAAGGAAATTATTATTGATTTACGCCACCCGAGTCAGAGATTATCGTGTGTTGAATTCCATGTTTACTGATGTAGCACTCATAAATATTCCTAGCGCACTCAATTGCGGTGTTTGTCTTTTAGTGCTATTAATTCTATATAACGTGTTAAGGCAACTATTAACACTAAGAGGTGTTTATTTCCTCTGTCAGACTCGTAAAACCCTGTTAATAAATCTACGTGTACACTTTCAAAGGGTTGATTTGACACGGGATAGGCCCCTAAACTGACAGGTGTCTTAGTGTGTCCCATGTTTTCATGACACGTGACAATTAGTTATGTGCTTTTTATATCTGTAAGCATTGTAGGCCAGTAAAATAGTGATTTGGCTTTCTGTAACATAATAGAGAACCCTGGATGACCATGTAATGGGTTGGAATGCAACTAGTTTAGGACGATTGATATGAAAGAGATTATTACTACTACCTGGTCGTTAGTCACCTGCTGTGTTCTTCGGGTTTTCCTCGTCATGGACCTACATATAATATTACCTTTGATTACATAATTCTGCTACACATACTTTAAATATACTTTTGCTTTAGGATTTCCATTCGAAGCATTTATTGTTTTGCTTAGTTGCTGACCCTTGCTTTGTTCAGTTTGTAACAGTTCAGCGCTCCAACCCTTGTCTTCAGTGTTCACGATCTCTTTGGGTTAATGAATTTTCTTGCTCAGATACGGTTTAACAGTAGGCACGGATGTTTCTATATCTTTTAGTCCAACTAATGGTTCCTTACAGGATGGTGCGGGATTGCGGGATAATGCGTCAGCTATGATATTTGCTTTCCTAGGTAGATATCGTAACGGCTCCAAAGACCTGAATGATCATATGCCACCGAGTTCCTTTGAGACTGTGATTAAAGCCTTTGAAAAACTCGGTAAGGGACTTATGGTCAATAAGGACTTTAACAGGATAGCCGTAGATTATGAACTTAAAATGTACTAGTGAGTTAACGATACCTAGCCCTTCCTTGCCTATTACTGCATATTTACTTTCAGAGGACTTTAGTTTACGTGAATAAAAAGCTATAGGAAAGAACTGTTTATCATATTGCTGAAGTAGTACCCCTCCTACCCCTTGGTCTGAGGCGTCTGTTGCAATAAAAAAAAAAAAATCCTTATTTAAATCAGGGAATTTTAAGATAGGTGAACTGCATAATTCCACTTTAAAGATATCGAATGCCTGTTGATGCTTTTCAGACCATAATAAATCTACTCCCTTCTTCGTAGGATCTGTTAAAGGAGCTGCTATGATTAAAGAGTTACATATTTACTTACGATAGTAATACCCACTACAGCGCAAAAGTGCTGTATCCCCCTTACGTTAATAGGTACCGGAAAGTTATGAATAGCCGACACCTTACCATGGACTACTTTAAGACCTTGACTAGACACATAAAACCTAAATAAACATGTTCGGTTTTTAAAACTCACATTAGATATTTTACTCTGAGATTATTTGTCTTAGTCTCTGTAGCACTAGCTCCGAATGTACTTCTAAGGTATTAAAAAAGATTACAAGACCAACCATATAGGCATGTAGGGTATCCCCTAAAGGTCTCCAAACACTATATTAATCATTCTGGTGAATGTAATTGGGGCGCAACGTAAACCGAAAGGCATACGTAAAAATTGATAATGTCCCCTGAGTGTGCTGAAGGCGGTGTATGAGGTACACTCACTTAGCTAATGGTATTTGGTGAAAGCCTTTAAGTAAGTCCAAGCTGGTGAAAAATTTATACTGACCTAACAAAGATAAGATATCGTCGGTACATGGCACTGGAAAACGATCGGGAATCGTTTCCTCGTTTGAGCGACAGAAATTTACTCAGATACGCCAAGTCCGATCTTTTTTAGGCATGACGTTTAAGGGAAAAATTATATAGGCTATTTGATTTCCTAATGACTCCTATTACTAACATTTTTTCAACTTCGTCATTTATCTCATTTTGAAATTTCATTTGGAGTCTATACAAAGGTATGTATATAGCTTTATGTTTGTCCTTCGACCGTATTTTGTGTTCAATGACATCCGATTTCCCCAGAGATCACTCGCTAGTGGAGAAACATCATGATATTCAGATAAAAGATAAAAAATTTCTGCTGAATCACCTCTGCTTGAATGACTTTACTGATTTTACTTTAGATAGAGTATAAAAGGGATTCACCTACAACTGGTTGGGCGTGATTAAATTTAGCAACAGTAAAAAATGCGATATTTATAACTTCCATATCCTCGATATATATATAGGTTCTGTGGATTACTAGATTGGTATTCGGAAGGTTACAGACTTCAATATTAACTTGTTGCTGTGAGTCAACTGTGTATAGTGCTTTGTTCGCGGAAATCCGTTATATTTCAGAGTGTCGGGAAGGGATTAAAATTTTCAGATCCCAGTGAAGTCTTTTTACATGCACTAAGACATTCGAGGATGCATGCGTCTCGAGATTTTGCGTGCAAACTGCGACTGCGGGTGTGGGAGAATTCTGTTAGGTCGCTTGAACAATGTCACGATTTATGGGACAAGTGATTAGTTCCTCTATATAAGTTATTATTTGATTAACTGTCTCTTTTTGTCCAAAACGGATTTTAATGTGTTAGAAGGTTTATAGAATTTTCCTTTGATAAACACGCCTTCTTTGGCAGGAGGTAGGATAATGTTTTGTATACCCATAGATGGATATCCTACAATTACACTAGATACAGATCAATGGTTTTTATAACTAGAAAGGTATCTGTAAGCGTGCGCTTATCCGCCCTGTACTGAAACTAAGTTACGCTACGACAATTAACTCGTTATTGCCAATTACTGAAAGCTGTACTCCGGACTTCTCAATAGGGAAGTTCGAAGAACAACGGTGAGTCCGTAAATATAGGATTTTACGTGGAATAAAGGAATAAAAACACTGTAAATGGCTGATATTCTAATTTTACGGCACGTACAGTCAGGCTTAATCCACCACTACTTATAATAACTTATATTGAAACTACGGGAACCTGCTCTGATTACTTGATACAGTCGTGTGATTCATAGGAAAATTCCTTTTTAATTCAGAAAGGTGTTGGCATGAATGATCCGACATCACTCTCCCCCCTCCACTAGAGTCGCTTATGTGGAATGTGCTTTGCTTTCAACACTCGGCAGATTTGACTGACCCTGACCGTTTTACTAGATGACACAGTAACCAAGTTTGCTGAAGCACGATTTGTTTGTTTCTGATTTTTAGCAGATTTACTGTTTACCTGTTTTTTTTTTTTTTATAATAATGAGGATTCTTTTCTTTCATATCATCGGCAACGTATTGTGTGTTTTTAGCATTATGTTGCTGTTGGTTACATAAAAAGCAACGAACGTAAGAATGGCTTGAACTATAATGAATTGAGCGATTACTATTAAAACAAGTTATCCCTACTGCATTATTATTAATTATATGTACTTGCTGTGGTTTACTTTCATTCTTTGCTAAAATTTGAAATAGTGAGGGATCCAGGTCAGCGCATTTAGACATATTTTTGTTAATTTGTTTATATGAATGTTAAGTATGTTAACCTAATGAAATTTTTTACAGACATGTTATTCCTTGCAATCCAGCCGTATTTTATTTTTTTTTAAGTTAAGTTGAGTCATAGAGATTCAATTTTTTTTTAAGCGTATAACTCAAAAAACTCAAGGCTAAAACTGCCATCGGGACCTTGCAAAGGAGCCCTTATTGTCCTGACCCAAAATAGTGTTACCTCTAATTTATCCAGATTTGTACTTGTGTTCCACTTGTTTTTGTGTGTTTTCTTATCACTAGGGTGCCTAACGACCCTATCCATGTATCTGTATAAATACAGACGACCACTGCGTAAACGCATATTCAATGTTTAATATGATTTGTTACGTACAGAATTAATAGAGTGCCCCAAAATGATAAGATTAACACAGAATGTATAATTATAATATTTCAGAATTTCTGGAAAAATAAAGTTGACAGAAACTCAAAGATAAAAACTCACAGTAGGAAAGTCCCAATAATGTAGATAATTTCTGTAAAAAACTAAGATTTAGAATGTCTCGTAACTTCAGCCACAGGAACAACGAAAATTCGACCTGCAAAGGAAACACTCAAAGTTACTCCAATGAATAAAAAAGGATTGTACTTAGCTTGATTTTGTGGTGAGTCACAGCATTTCAATAATGACACGGCCTTGGCCCTCCTTCTCTGTTTAGCGGATGACCCTGGTTTTTAGCTTGAGTTTCCCCCGTGTGCATTGTTTGTTTGTTGAATGATTCGTTTCTTGCTGATCCTCGATGATCCGATGCTGCAGACGCGTCCGGTTTGTTTCTTGAAGTGCTGGAAATGCTCAATAAATGATGATACCTTCTCTTGAATGATTCTAGATGAGAGACATCTCTTACGGTTAGGACGAAGCTTGCGTTGCCGTAGGGAAGCAGACACGTCCAGTTTGTTTCTTGAAGATATGTACTGCTGAAGACGCTCACTAAACGATGATACGGTTTCTTGAATGATTCTTGATGTAAGACATATCTTACGTTGCCATAAGAGACACTAAGTTGCTTGAAGAATCTCTTGCTTTCGCCGTCATTGACTTCTGATATGATACATTATTTGTTATTCTTCGAATGATGTGGAATAGTCCGAGTCCGAGCTGCCAGCTATGTTGTCTTCTGATGGCGTCGACCCGGTAAAGCTGCCACCAAGTCTCTTCGGAGGCGTGGGTTCGATCCCACCGCTGCCACCAATATGTAGGGCTGATGCCTTTGTATAATAAGGCGCCCTGTGAGGTTATTTAGACCTGCGATAATTTACGTTAAGGTCGGTTTGTTATGACTCTCCATCCTCATTGGAGTGTCTTGGATTTCGATGATAATTTCTAAGTCAGTATCTTCTTTGGGTATGAAGGCGGAGATGTTTCAAACTCATGATGATAATTTCTAAGTTCATTCAGTATCTTCTTTCTGATGTGAGGTTTCTAGTTGAAACACAGAGTACAAAAATATCTGTATTCTCGAAGTCTGCATGTTGAAGATCAGATAAAAATGTACAGGTCTGCCAATGATGCTGGCTAATTCAAGTCTGACTACAATCTGGTTTACAAATCATAAAGTGAGCAGACAGTAGCTCGAACATACGAACATACAAACAGATGACACAGATTACAAGTCATGTAGGCCGTCTAGGTTATAGGTCACTGTGGTTGTCTCAAGCAGGAAGCTTTGACAACCGTTTACAAAACAATAGGTTTGATGACCACAGATGACGGCAAACTAGACACTGACTGATACAACATGTCATCTTAGCCTACTTTATCTTATCTGGTCTGATCACATTCCTGCAAGCAAACTGGTTGACCTCTTGGGTCACTGGTTTTTAATTAATCATAGATTTTAGTTTTTATATATGGAATAACATTCCATATTTTATTATTATGTAACACTTACATAAAAAGTTCAACCTGTCAGTTGGTGACCCTTGCCTATTTTATCATCAAGAATAGAAAGTGTATGTTGGACTTTATGTGGATGACATTGGCATTTGGGGAAAGAAAGAAGATATTGATTGGTTCAAGAAAGAGTTTAGCCAACAAGTTGAAATACAAGAGCTGGGAGAAATATCTGATTTCTTATCATTGACAATATTGCAAAAGGATGAGCACACCATAAGCATCGACCAGTGTGCTTATATCGATCAGATATTGGAGCAGCATGAGTTATCTGAATGCAGAGGAAAACACAGTCCTCTGAATATACTGTGTATATCAGTTTTGTTGCTTGTTCAGCATACTTTTCTTGCAGCTGTGTTATTCTTTATCTGCTAGTGTTTTTTTTATTCGTGTAATCATTGCAATTTTGCAGTTTTGTGTTGTTGGCTATCCAATTTTTGTCAGCGTCAGTTCTTGTAAAATTCGCTGCATTACAATAAAATCAAGGGGAAGTGTTAGCATATTGGGATTTGTATTGTTCATGTTGTGTTAGTGACATTGCCCTCGTTCCTTGTATGTCGATTTTTCTTTAGTATTTAGTCTTTCTCGCTGGCGAATCGTGGCACCACCTCTATGTAAACAATGCGATATGTTCATTGTTCCCGCTTCCCTCTTTCAGTCTGAATAAAATCTACCGACGACGACACAAGTGTATCAATCAGCCCCTTCCTGGAACTCTGTTAACAAGTTCACTCTCGACGTGGTTCGGAAGTCACGTAAAGCTGTTGGTCCCGTTGCTGAATAACCACCGGTTCCATGCAACATAAAAGCACCATACAAACAAACAATAGCAAGTGAAACTAATCCCAGAAAGTCTAGAACTTAGTAAGGTTAACGGGCTCGTTAAAATCAAGTAAGGTTAACAGGCTCGTTAAAATCAAGTAAGAGACGAGTAATTTAGGTAAGTTCAGTTAAACTAATGAGGAGTTTGAATAAATTAAACCAAGGCCATAAGATTCCCAGTGCAGTTGCAGTTTGGTCCTGGAATTCAATTAAGTTTGGACCCAGTTAAAGTAAAGCTAAGGTAAACTAATCATAAATAGTAATGGTAAGTATACAGACAGACCTAATTTTGGCTAAATGTTCTATTACGCCCATGTGTTGGTGTCCTTGTATTTATTTACAAACGAGGCACCGGGTTGTTCTTTTGATTGCATAGCAGACGTCAGTTGGTATAACACCATTCATTCTTAGCTCAGTCTCACTGGCTGTGATGATATTCTCTAAGTTTCGTGTCAATTGCTTCTTCCTGGTGTGGAGGTTAAGTCGTTGAAACACATGGTACAAAATATAAGATATATTCTTCTATCTTACATTGTTGGATAGATGCAAAGAAGGTTCTGAATAGATGTTTAAGCTAAGAGAGGAAGGTGAAGTCTGAGATAAATTTTTTTTACAAAATCATAGGAGAGCAAATACTGCTCAATATACAGACAGATGAACTAACATATGTAACAGGGTCAGTCAATACGTAACAGGGTCAGTCACGCAGGCACGTCGCCTCATGGGAGAGTCAACATATTTTCCCAGAGAAGGCATAGTTGATATTGTCAGCATAGATAATGCTGACCCCAGGTGTCCACACACTGGGGTGCATCGTCAATCTTTCTGCCTGACCTCCTTGGTCTCTGGCCTGGTTCTTTGTCATGTGCATTACTCTACAGAATGTGTGCATACATTCTTTATTTAATGTAACCCTTACATAACACTCGGTCAGCTACAACACCAAACATAAAATAATAGCCAGGTCGGAAAGATTGCCTTACATATGATATGTAATAGTGTGATTTTAGATATAAATACAAAAGATATGGTAAACATATAACTACCAACATAGTGATTAAGGAAATGATAGTTAACTGGTTATATGTAAAAATCACATATATAGAAAATACTTATAACCCCCCAAAATATACATAGAGTATACAAATACAGATCCACGTATAAGATATATGCATATGATATAACTCTAAATACTAAGGATCACATGTGATATATAATGATACATTTATATAATGCAAGTCATGAAGATACATATTCAACAGAAAATACTAACGTAATTCTGATGGTTACATGACTAAAATTATGTTAAAAAATCATATAATAATAAAATTAATGGTACCAAAATGTGATAAGATACAAGGTATCAGGTTGAGTATAGGTGCTAACTGATATAAGAATACATGTATATATTGATTCAAATTACTGATACGAATAAATGTGATTAAAATATGTGCACTTTATTAGATTCCTAGTGCGTACATGCACAAATATATTGATTCATTGTTCAACTTCTATATATGCTTCAAATAAACGTGCTGATAGATATAATTTAAGATACTGATACAGATACTTTTACATATGGAATGCTTTGTCAAGGAGGTTTCTATTACAGTTAGCCAGCGTCTTAAACAACTTTTCGCGCATTTCACAGTTCCAAACAACTTCCTTGAGTCAAGAGAAATGGCCAGTTTCATATTGCTCGAAAGTCAAATGCCTTAAGGACATAGGGGAGATTGTCTGGGCAGGTTCCGACGTTCTGTTGATTAGCCATTCTTGTTCCCTTCATCCTACGCCAAGCGAATATGTTCACGATGACCAGAATCACCACCGTCACCAAAATCACAGCTAACAAAATGTAGAAACGAAGATCTTCTCCGACGTCGTAAGCGGGGGAGTATGGTCCATGGTAGCCAGACACGTCAGTTGCTGGGCTACCGTTTGGTTAAAAGGCAAAGGGAGTGCTGGGATGTAGTTATTACCCCAGGAAAAATTTGCAAAATAAGCCCTCTCCCTTATGATGGTGCTGATTCCATGAACAGTGTAGTTGGTCGTTGCTCCACTGCAGCCGTCCACAGCGACGAACATTCGTGAATTTGCAGCTGATCCATCCGGGCATGCGACTTTAAATTCTTCAACAGCGAACCGCAGCCAGGTCCTGTTATTCAGCCTGTAAGCAAACTTATATTTGTCAAAAGAGTAAAGTTGATCCAGACATCGTTTGTTTGTATGGGAATGAGAACCGTTAAGGGCTAGGCCTAACTTGCATGAACTCTCGGATATATTGTGGAATTCAAAGGAGTCAGCCGTGCAAACCCTATTATCCATGGCATTGTAACATTGAGCGAACAGGTCCAGGTCTCTGACGACCGTAAAAGTTTCCTTATTAGGGGAAATTAATAGGTAGCCAGACAAATTCGATATTACTGGTAATGAGCTATTAGACATATAAGTAGGAAACGGAGCTATTTTGTAAGATTTCCATGCATCAGAAGAATTGAAGGGGATATTAATCATAATTCTGTAGTTTTCCACGCTTACTGAGATTTAGCTGTAATAAAATTCAATTCTATGTGCTTCTAACAAAGGAGTATAACCAAGTTTCTCACACGCATTCTCTAAAGTTAATGTTAAGTCTTTCATTGGCAAAAGATGCCGTGAAAGAACTCCCTTTGTGGCTAGCATGATCGCTTCCACATAATCTTTGGATATAGGTATCTATAAAGTGTGAAATTTTCATATGGATATGATCTACCTTCGAACTGTAAAATGCTAAAGTTCCAAGCAAGTATTGCACATCCATGATCTGATTTATATTACTGGAATGTTCGTTCACCATTGTCATAAGCTGATTTATTGACTCTAATTGTCTGTGAAGTTCAGAGAAAATTAATTCATGTTGATGATGTAAAAATTCCATTCTCTTATTCTGATCGTTAATTTCAAGACGATTGGATATTCCTAGACCTAAGCTTGCTACTGATCCAAATATATTAAGAGCTGCAAAGATAAATGGGTTACGCCTTTCTACGTTGTTGTGTCTGACAGTTCACATAAGGAGATCACGCGCTAAGCATTCTGATTCAGCCGTCTTGTTTTGCAAATCATAGGACAACTCGGCCATACCCAAGGTCTGAGCCAGCGGATTCTCTGGGTTAAAGGGAAAATGACGCCTTTGACTCGGCAAATCGCGATAAGTCGCTTTTAAGATTAATGACATCATTTTCTGGCAAGAAAATCGTTTGCAAATCAACTTCAAGAATTACGTTGCTTGCTGTAATGAATACGTCATCGGTTCTTTCAATGATGGAGCCATGTGTAAATTGGATATTTCTTGTTTTGGAACTCGTCCCACACAAGAAAATGTCTGAACACACAGTACCAATCAGAACAATATAAGTTTCATGTTGGAAACCTGCAAATAGTGAATTATATGTGATTACTCATGTTTACATTAGCTACTTCTTATTCAATACAGATAGAATATATTTTCATACAAGTTTTATATATACTAGTTTATGATGTAAGTTTTATATTTACTAGTTTATGATTTAAGCTTTATATATAGGTATAATTATATTCTTCTCCTTTGTCCTTTTCTTCCCCTTTTTCCATTAGCTTCGAACATGAGCCAACGGAACAATACGTATGTCAGTAGGCTGTGCTATGTTTTGAACTTTTAGCCTGTTTGCCATTAATATTTCTATAATACAAAACGGTCCTTCAAATTTAGACATTAGTTCATAGTTCAAACTCTTGCACACATATATTTGTATATAGATTCGATCACCTACTGCATATGGTTTTGTTTGTTTGGCGTTTTTATCATGATTCTTTTTCATTATGATTTGGGCTTCTTCTAGATTTTAACGAAGTATATTATATCGGCTTACACTTGCATCCATAACATCCCTTAGGGGATTGGGGATTTGTTAAATTAGTGGTAGGCGTAAGGATATGGAAAGCCGTCCTAGCGGGAGTACCATAAAGTGCTTCATGTGGCGACATTTTTATAGATCCTACATTATATGAATAGTTAAGAGTAATTAAAACCACAGCGATGGCAATATCCCAATTAGGATCCATTCCCCCAAGTGTAACTCGTAGAACATTTAACACTTTCCTATTTACCCTTTCCACCAAACCGTTTGACTCTGGGTGATAAATCATGGTATTGATTTTCTTAATGCAAAGGAATTCGCACAACGAATTAAGGAAATGATTATTGCATTCTCCACCAGAGTCATGTGTGGAATTCCGTGTTTACAGATGTAGGCACTCGTAGAATTTCCTAGTGCATTCAATGGCAGTTTTTGTTTTTAGTGCTATTAGTTCCGTGTAACGAGTCAAGGCATTAATTAACACCAAGAGGTGCTTGTTTCCTCTGTCAGACTCGTAAAGCCCTGTTATAAATCTAAGTGTACTCTTTCAAAGGGTTTATTCGGCACGGGGTAGGCCCCTAGGCTGACAGGTGTCTTAGTATGCCCTTTGTTTTCATGACATGTGACAATTAGCTATGTGTTTTTTTTTTATATCTGTAAGTATTGCAGACCAGTAAAATAGTGATTTGGCCTTCTGTGACATGATAGAGAACCCAGGATGACCATGTAAGGGATTGGAATGCAACCAGTTTAGAACGATTGGTATAAGAGAGATTGGTACTACTACCTGGTCATTAGTCACCTGTGGTGTGCTTCGGGTTTTCCTCGTCACGGACCTACACAGAATATTATCTTTGATTATATAATTCTGCTCCGCATTCTTTAAATATTCTTTTTCTTTAGGATTTCCGTTCAAAGCATCTATTATTTTTCTTAACTGCTGATCTTTCCTTTGTTCAGTCTGTACCAGTTCAGCGCTCCAACCTGGGTCTTCAATGTGTGCTATCTTTTGGATTAGTGAATTTTCTTGTTCAGATACTGGTTTAACAATGGGAACGGATGTTGCTATATCTTCTAGTTCAGCTAATGGTTCCATACACGATGGTGCAGGGTTGCGGGATAATTGGTCAGCAATGATATTTGCTTTCCCAGGTAGGTATCCTATCTTGGCTCCAAAGTCCTGAATGATCATATGCCACGGAGTTCTTTTGAGACTGTGATTAAAGCCTTTGAAGAACTCGGTGAGGGGCTTATGGTCAGTAAGGACCTTAACAGGATAGCCGTAGATTATGAACTTAAAATGTACTAGTGAGTTAACAATACCTAGCCCTTCCTTGTCTATTACTGCATATTTGCTTTCAGACGGCTTCAGTTTACGTGAATAAAAAGCTATAGGGAAGAACTGTTTATCATATTGCTGAAGTAGTACCCCTCCTACCCCTTGGTCTGAGGCGTCAGTTACGAAAAAAATTCCTTACTGAAATCAGGGAATTTTAAGATAGGTGAACTACACAATTTCTCTTTCAAGGTATTGAATGCCTGTTGATGCGTTTCAGACCTTATAAAATCTACACCCTTGTTCGTAAGATCCATTAAAGGAGCTGCTATGATTGAATAGTTGCGTACAAACCTTCTATAGTGCCCGCTACATCCCAAAAATTGTTGTATCCCCTTTACGTTAGTAGGTACTGGAAAGTTACGGATAGCCGACACCTTATCGTTGACTACCGTAAGACCTTGACTAGACACCGTAAAACCTAAATAGACTAACTCTGATTAAAAAAACTCACTTTGATATTTTTACTCTTAGATTGTGTTGCCTTAGTCTCTGTAGCACTAGCTCTAGTTTATGCAAATGTTCTTCTAAGTTATTAGAAAAGATTACAAGATCGTCCATATAGGCATGAAGGATATCACCCAATAAATCGCCAAACACTATATTAATCATTCTGGTGAATGTAATTGGGGCGCAACGTAAACCGAAAGGCATACGTAAAAATTCATAGTCCCCTGGCTGTGCTGAAGGCGGTGTATGGGGTACTCTCTTTAGCCAAGGGTATCTGGTGAAAGCCTTAAAGTAAGTCCAAGCTGGTGAAATATTTGTTCTGTCCTAACAAGGATAAGATATCGTCGGTATATGGCACTGGAAAAAGATCAGGAATCGCTTCCTCATTTAAGCGACGGAAATCTACGCAAATTCGCCAAGTCCGATCTTTTTTAGGTACAACAATTAAGGGAAAATTATAAGGGCTGTTCGATTTCCTAATGACTCCTTCTTCTAACATCTTGTCTACTTCGTCATTTATCTCATTCTGAAATTTCATTGGGAGTCGATACAAAGGTATGTAAATAGCTTTATGCTTGTCCTTTAACTGTATTTGGTGTTCAATGACATCCGTTTTCCCTAGAGATATTTAGTTAAAAGATTAAAAATTTCTGCTGGATTCCCACTTCTTGAATATCTTTATTGATTTTACTTTTGATAGATTGTAAGAGGGATTCTTCAACAACAGGTTGAGCATGATTAATTTCAGCAACGGTAAGAATGCGATATTCATACACTTCCATATCCACAATATGTTGATTTTTGTGGATTACTAGATTGGTATTCAAATGGTTACAGACTTCAATGTTAACCTGTTGTTGTGAGTCAACAGTGTATAATGCTTGTGTCGCAGAAAGTCTGTTAATTTTCAGTGTCTGGAAGGATTAAAAGTTTAGACCCCAGGAAGGTTTTCTTGATACGCACCGAAACATTCGAGGGTGCATTTGGCTCGAGAGTTTGCGTGCAAGCTACAATTACGGGTGTGTGAGAATTCTGTTGGGCCGCTTGGACAATGTCCTGATTCATGAGACAAGTGATTGGTTCTTCAATGTATGTTACTGTTTGATTGTCTGTCTCTTTTTTTGTCCAAAACGGATTTTAATGTGTTAGAAGATTTATAGAATTTTCCTTTGATAAACACGCCATTTTTGGCAGGAGCCAGGATAATATTTTGAATGCACATGGAGGGATATCCTACAATTACAACTGGATACATCTCATTGTGTTGTACAACTATAAATGTGTCGGTAAGCGTGCACTTATCCACCTTATACACTTAGTTCGCTATTGCCAATGCCCAAAAGTCGCACTCCGGACCTCTCAATAGGGAAGTTGCACTCCGGACCTCTCAATAGGGAAGTTCGAAAACAACAAGGGATGAGTCCGTAAGTCCATGATATTATGTGGACTACCAGAATCTAAAAACAATGTAAAGGGCTGATATTCTAGATTTACGGCATGTAAAGTGGGGCGTAATTCATCATTACTGATGATTGAGTGAATTCTATGATAGTCTACGGGATCCTGCACTGATTTTTTGGATACGGTCGTGTGATTCATAGGAAAATTCTGTGTTTCACATAAGTTTTCTAGATGATTAAATTTATTTTTTAATTCAAAGGATGTTGATACAGACAACCCAACATCACTCCCCCTCCCCCACTGCTGGAGTTAATTACGTGGTATTTGCTTTGCTTTGGACACTCGAAAAATTTGATTGACTTTGATTGTTTTGGCCAGACGGACCAGGAACTGAGTTCCCCGGAGCCCGATTTGTTTGTTTCTGATTCTGAGCAGAGTTACTGTTTACTTGTATCTTTTTGTGATAATGTGGATTCTTCTTATTATCATTGGCAACGTATTGTGTATTTTTAGCGTTACCTTGCTGCTGATTGCGTGAAAAACATCAAGCATAAGCATGACTTGAGCTATTATGAATTGAACAATAACGCGTACAACAATCTGCGATCATGTGTCCTGACCTCTTACAATTAAAACAAGTTATCCCTGCTGCGTTACTATTAACTACATTTACTTGCTGTGATTTACTTTCATTCTTTGCAAAAACTTGAATGATTGAGGGATCTAGGTCTGCACATTTAGACATATGTTTCTTAATTTGTTTGTAGATGTCCAAGTCTGTGCTATCTGGCAATAGCTCTTCATCAAAACACCGTACCAAGGCTTCTGGTAACATAGCTGTTAGGAAAGTTAAGTATGTGAGTCTAATAAAATCCTTTACAGTCATGTCCTTCCCTGTAACCCAAGTAGACTTTTTCAAACTATCCAGATATTCAATCAAACGGTCTGCAATAAGTGCTGCCCTGTCTACCTAGTTAAGATGAGTCATAGAGACTAAATTAAAAATACTCCTCAAGGATAAAACCGCATCCAAGGCCTCCTCGCTGCCATATATGGAGCGTAACTTAATTTTAAATTCATCAAATGTATTTGCCTCTTGGAATGAAACCCCTCTGAGGTAGGACCCCGCATCCCCTTTTGCAAAGTCAATGAAGCTTTTAGCTTCCAGTAGCTGTAGGGACAGTATAGTGATGCATTTTGTTTTTAATTGAGCATCCACTGATGATATCCCCAAAATGATAAAATTAAGCACATAAGATATGATAAAATATTTCAGGGGAACCTCTGAGAAAAAAAAAAGGGTTGGCAAAAAACAAAGATAAAAGGCCTGCGTTGACGAATAACCAAAAGATGAAGATAGATTCCTGCAAGAAAAGTAAGATTAAGGATGTCTCGTAACTCGCCCAGGAACACCGATCTCTCGACCTACATAAGAGGAACACCAATGTTACACACTGAATGAATAAAAAGGTTTACTTAGCTGGTATTTAAGGGAAAGTCTGCGGTGTTTTCATGACGTCATGGCCCTCGCTCCTTCCATCTACTCCTACGTGCGACCTAGTTCACTTAGTCGTCCGTTGTTTTGTTAGTAGAACGACTGTTTTCTGTTTCGATGGGCTGTTGACGATCCTCTGTGGAAGACACATCGGCGGAAGTTCTCGAAGTTCCACGCTGCCTATGACATCCAACATACAACGACGAAGTCATCAGCGTCGTCACCTGAGACACGATGTTGATTGTAGATTCTTTTAATTTGACATCGTAGAAGGTTTCCGATGTTTGATAATGTTTACCTCCTGCTTCCAAGTTTTGTAGTGGAGTTTAACTGTTTTGATGCCATTCATAAGTCTTCGTAATCTGCCACCATGTTAGCCTTCGGTAGAGCCGCTCGCCACCATTGTTGGTGTCCTCGTATTTATTTACAAACGAGGCACCGGGTTGTTCTTTTGATCTGCATAGCAGACGTCAGTTGGTATAACACCATTCATTCTTAGCTCAGTCTCATTGACTGTGATGATATTCTCTAAGTTTCATTTCAATTGCTTCTTTCTGGTGTGGAGGTTAAGTCGTTGAAACACATGGTACAACATATAAGATATATTCTTCTATCTTACATTGTTGGATAGATGCAAGGAAGATTTTGAATAGATTTTTAAGCTAAGAGAGGAAGGTGAAGTCTGAGCTACATTTCGTTTACAAAATCATAGGAGAGCAAATACTGCTCAATATACAGACAGATGAACTAATATACATAACTGGGTCAGTCACACAGGCATGTCGCCTTGTGGGAGAGTCAACATATTTTCCCAGAGAAGGCATTGTTGATATTATTGTCAGCATAGATAATGCTGACCCCAGGTGTCCACACCCCAGGGTGCATCGTCAATCTTTCTGCCTGACCTCCTTGGTCTCTGGGCTGGTTCTTTGTCATGTGCATTACTTTACAGAATGTGTACATACATTCTTTATTTAATGTAACCCTTACACATGTAGTTATGTAAACCCATGCAAAATCGTTCAATCTGAGTCTATGCACAATTAATTCTCATAAACTCCAATATTACAACAGCCTAACTCCGTAAAAGGGGTTCTAAATTTAGCTAAGGTAAGGAAAATAGTGCATTACATCTTAAATAAGCAAGTTAAACGTTAATAGCCGAAACCGCTTCCTATTGAATGTATGTTGACTCAAATCGGTCCCCGGATCATGGTGACCTAGCCTATATGGGAATTGTATATTGACCTACCTTAAAGTTAGCCTAATTTGGACACACGCATCTTAATTCGTCCTTAAACTGAAAACAATCCTATCTATTTAGTCAGCAAAACCAGTGACCTCTAATTGCGTTCGTGGAAATACATGGGTACGTTGATAAAATTTATTCTACTTTCCGACGACAGATTAGTATAGATGACCACTTCAAATTTTGGTTGTAGGCAAGGATTCGGATAGGGTATGGGTTAGGATAGGTACAAATAGGAAAGGAGATCATGCAAACCAATTATCTTACGGGTTATTAAGTTCTACAACGCTACACTATGTAAATTATACTCAAGTAGAAGTTGACGAAACAAGTTGTCGTGCGTCTGCCATGCTGTCTGTTTAAACAAGGCTTAAACCGCCTGCGTTCAGCCTATAGCCACAATAAAAAAAAAAGCATATGCCAGGTATGCTGAATATAAATTCACATCATAAGTAGATAATTACTTATGACTTTTTGGTATTATTTTTTTACTTAACAGTTTCTTATGGTGGTAGGAAGGACTTACAATTTTCAGAGATGTCTTGTTTATTTAAATGCTTGGTACTCTTTAAGTGTCCTTCCTGCGGTTGTTAAAGGTTGGTTAACCATTTGACTGACTCCTCCTGCTTTTCATTCTTCTAACCCGACGTGGCTGAGTAACGACAGAGGAGGAGAGAGTCGGAACGAGACTACTGGTAACAGAACCTCAAGAGAAACCAAGCTTTTGGTGACCAAGGGGAGCATATTCTTGGTTTCCCATTTTATATTGAAGAAGTATGCATCTCATGCATTGCTAAAAGATAATCGTCCAGATCCCAGGCATTTCTCATCATTATGGATACAAGGAAATTATTCTGCCTTCGCCATCATCGCAGTCTTCATGCTTGGATTGATACGGTGAGTACCAAGCATATTTAGAGTGCTTATGTTTACGGTAACTGTATTCAGTCTCTAGTCTAATGCCTTTGTGTTGCCTCTTATAAATAATCCTTCCTCCCTGCCATAATTTAATACTGATTAAGTTTTATTGGATAAGTTTAGCAGAAAGTGTTTTTCTTGTCCTTATTTCAGTGATTTGCCGTTGCACTCTTTCTTGTGGGGCACTTATATAATTATTATTAACGGATTGATAACGACTCTTAAACTGTTTAAATCTAAAGTGTTATTTCACTGGTTATAAATTTGATATAGTTTTATATATTTCATTACATTGATAATTTAAGGCTAAAAAACTTCTTTCAGGATATGTATATTATCCAGACTCTAATCGGGTTTCCATAGTCCTGCGGTTTTTTCCTTCCATAACTGATTGGTTGTTTAGCCCTCGTTTTACTTACAGCCGGTAGCTTATATTAAAGTTTATTGTTTCGTAGTTTTAAAATTTTTCTATATTATCAAATGGTGGTATATTCTTCCATGAAATAAACTCTTATAACTGTTATATTCTAAGTGTCATAATTTTATAACTAATTTTTTCTTTCCTAACATCCTTTATTTACATCAGACGAGGAAGAAAAGCTGATATTGAGCCAGGAAGACCCTTAGATTTGGAAATCTTCATAATACATTTACTTAAGATGTTATCTTGATTACTTAAAAGTTAATATTGCGTTGTGTTCTGTTACATTAATTACTTATATTTACATAATAGCATAGTTTCTTTCATAAATAAATTTTTTTTTATAAATTGTATAATTGTATTCCTGGTTTAAGCCACATGCTTTATATTATGAATTTTCAGCCTACCAGGTCAATGGTTCTTATCACTCCATAAGTCAATTAAATCAGTTTCTTAACTAATTTGAAAGGACAGTTAATTCTGTTTATTAAATCAATCTATCAATTTTTTTAAATGCTAAGTAAAATTAATCAGAGTATTTAAGATACAGTATTAAAAATTTTGCTAAGCTCACGAAAGAAAATGGAGTATAATGATTTGTAGCTCTTAGCAGTGACTTTGTCAGAGTTAGAAAATAGATATGTACAAACTAAATTTACAACAGGAATTGTAAGAGAAATAGCAGACTGGATTGAAGACTGGCTAACTAATAGAAAACAGAGAAAGTCGTAATAAATGGTGAAGAATCAGAATGGTCAGATTGTAGGCTTCACTAGCAAGACAGCCAAATTTGCAAATGACACCAAACTAGGTGTAGATGCAGTGGAAAGTTTTAAGAAAGTAGTATCTAAGGAAAATAGGAGAGTGGTAAAAAAAAATGGCAAATGCTTTTAACTTGGGTAAATGTAGTGTTGAAAATAGGAACAAATAACCCTCATGCTAACTACAAGCTGCTTGGGAATGACATAAACAGTGGAGAACAAGAAGAGGACCTTGGAGTTATTATTACCTAGAACAAGAAGAGGACCTTGGAGTTATTATTACCTAGAACAAAAAGAGGACCTTTAAGTTATTATTACCAAGGACTTCAAATCCACAAAACAATGCATAAAAGAAAAATAGTGGGATACATAAAGAGGCAGTTCAGATACAGAAATAAAGAAACGTTGCTGCAGCTCTACACATCAATAGTTAGACCACATCTTGTATAATATGCAGTGTAGTTTTGGTCACCAACACTAAGAAAGGACATAAATAGAGTAGAAGGGGTAAAAGCAAGAACCAAAAAGTTAATTCTATCCATCAGGCAAATAGATTACCAAAGACGACTAGAGAGCCTGAACACGCATGACCTAGAAACACGACGATTGCGAGGACAACTAATAGAGACATTTAAAATACTAAAAGGCATAACAAAAGTAGACAGTAACCTCTTCACATTAAACGAAAACCAGACAAGAAATAATGCTTGGAAACTAGAACTGAAGAGATACAACAAATTGCATTGTGGGAACTTCTTCACATAAAAGATAAATGACACATGGAATAAACTGCCACCAGAAGTTGTAAACAGCAGCAGTGTAGAATAGTTCAAAAGAAAGTTGACAATATCATTAGAACACTGTGAATGAATGGTAAAACCTGCTCCTAAAGATAATTGAGCAAATGATGTCTCCTAGGATGGACTAATATGTCTTTGAGACATCGTAACCCTTGTAACTCATTGTAATTCCGTACATGCAATATATATGTGCATATGATGTAAATTATGTCCACAATATACGGACAGTCGAGCAAGGGCTTAGAAGTAAGATTAAGCCAGCATAAATATTCTGTAAAAACAGGGCAAACATCTAATGTAATATTCATTCATTTAAGTGAAAACAACCACCGAATAAATTGGATTGGTAGTTCAGTAATTGCAAGGTCAAAAGATGTCTTATCATGAAATCTTTTAGAATCTGCTTTAATACAACTTACTTCTCATTGTAATTTCAATATTAGTCGCGGCCTGTTTCATTTAGACCCTTGTATTTGTAACATGTTTAAGAATGACCTCAAAGATATAATTACAGACTTAAATAAAAATTAGCTGCCTTAGAGTTATCTTTGTTGTATATGTATGTTTAATATGTATTGTGAATATGTTTTTGTTTACCAAAGTTCTGAATAGCTGTCACCTATAATAATCCGTTAATTGTCTTGTTCTTGGGTCTGAGCAGATTGTCTTAAGCTTTTTTTTTTTTTTTTTTACCCATGTTTATGCTTGTTTGGGAAGGTTACTCATCTTCCAGGTGTGTCGGATTCTAGGTGCTAATCTCTTTATAATCCCTATCTGTCAGTTATACGACCTTTCATACTGCATTTACCTTTGTTAGTAAGCTTGTAAATAAATCTTTGTTGTGTTAGTGTTTCTTTCTATATTCGTATCCCCAGTTTCAACTGTTGGTGTTGAAATATTTTTTTTTATTATTTCATATCGAACCTGAAGCGGACCTCTCTCAGAGGCCGTAACATTGAGTCGACCTTTAATCAGGATATTTCGACACCGTAACATTGTCTCTGAGATCTCGGAGTCCGTAACATTTGTGGCGACCTTGCCTAGGCTATCAACACTTTAACAGTTTGAAACAGGGAGAATATAGAAAGAATCAAAATGAGTGAGATGGTGAAAGAGTTTATTGAGTCGGGTAAGCTCCGAGGTCTAGAGGGGAATGATCTCCGTGAGTATGTTGAAAGGAAAGAAAGGGAAAAGTATGAGAGAGAAGTAATGAAAATGCAGCAAGAGAAAGAGAGAGAAGCTATGATAATGCAGCAAAAGAAAGAGAGAGAAGCAATGAAAATGCAGCAAGAGAGAGAAATGTTGGTAATGCAGCAGGAAGAGAGAGAGAAAGAGCGTATGCATGAGTTGGAAATTGCTCGGTTAAGGGAAAGTACTCGTAACAGTCGGTCAGGCGAGAACGAAAACGAAGCTGATACTTTGGGTATGAATGCAGTGCTGATATTAGTACCAAAGTTCGATGAGGAAGATGTTACGACATATTTCATGTGTTTTGAGAAGTTAATGGAACGAGTAGGTTCTCCTAAAGAAACGTGGACTTTATATTTGCAGTCAGTTTTGAGTGGTAGGGCACTTACTGTGTATAGTTGCATGTCTAAGGAGGAATGTAATAATTACGATATCGTGAAAGAAACCGTTCTTAGCGCATATAGGTTAGTACCAGAAGCATACTGTAAGAAATTTAGAAATTTGAGAAAGGATGAAAATATTACGTATGTAGAATAAGGTAAGAAGTTAGATAGGCTGTTTTTTGATTGGTTAACTTCTGCTAAGGTTGAGGATTTTGTTAGTTTGAAGAATTTAGTGTTGTTAGAAAACTTCAAAGATAACGTGTCCCCTGAGATTAAACTTTATATAGAGGATAGGCGAGAAGTATCTTTTGCAGGAGCAACTAGACTAGCTGACGAATATAGACTAACTCATAATTTGAGTGTTAGCAAGAAACGAAATGATCCTTCGTCTGGTAGAGTACAAAGTATTAAAGGTTTCAGTCCTAGTAATAGCAATGCAAGTAAAAGTGACTATTCCTGTTATACATGCGGAAAAACTGGTCATACGTCTAAGGTTTGTAAGAGTAGAATGGCATCTAGTGGCTCAGAATTAACTTGTTTCCGATGAAATGGGAAAGGGCATTTAGCGAGGAATTGTGCAGTAGAAAGAAAGGACGGTAAGAAACCAATGTCTCTAGTTAACCTTTCGTCAAGTAGGAATGATGTGATGAGAGAAACTAGGAAAGTTTTTGGTGAATTTCTGTCGGAAGGCCTAGTTTCCTCTCTTGGAGGAGTAGATTTGAGAGAAGTGGTCTTGCTTCGAGACACAGGGGCCACTGTATCACTGATAAGGAGTGAGTGTGTGCCGAACAGGGCAGAAATCAATATGGAAGAGAAAGTCATGTTAGGTGGATTTCCTAACACTTGTGTTCTTTGTCCTTTGTTGAAGTTGAATTTAGAAAGTCAGGTAGTGTCAGGAGAAGTAAAACTTGCAGTTGTGGACAGTTTGCCCGTCGAAGGCGTTGACATTATTGTCGGTAATGACTTAGCTTTATCCAAGAATGTGAATCCTGTTGTGAGGAATATTCCAGTGCCTGAAATGGTAGTCTAGGTCGGGTTTAGATACAGACATAGACTACGATCATAATTTGTTCGTGGATTCGAACGAGTGTGAGTTCGTGGATTCGAACATGAGTGAGTTCGTGGATTCGAACGAGTGTGATAGAGGTAGCGAGGTTGATCTTGGCATGAATGTGGCTGAGAGACCTAACTCTATCGTTGACAGTGAGAGCCAAGGGGAAGGCGTAGCTGTCGAGAGTAACGTAGTAAATGTACCAGTATCTAGTACTAGTTACGGTGATGAATTAGGCTCTAACATTTTGGATAAGGATGAGCTAGTCAAGTTGCAGAGAGAGGATGAGACACTAACCCGAATTTTTTAATATGAACTGGATGATGATCTCGATGATGTGTGTAAGGAAACTTTTTGTATAAAGGACGAAGTTTTGTGTCGTTATGTTCGACCGAAGTAAGGTAGTAAAGGGGAAGTCACAGAACAATTAGTAGTTCCTAGGAAGCTTCGTGAACTAGTTTTGAAGTTAGCACATGATGAGCAAGGACATTTGGGAGTGAATAAAACTTTCAAGTGTATTAGTAGGGCGTACTTTTGGCCTAAAATGAAAAATGATGTAAAGAGGTATGTGTTAAGCTGTCATGAATGCCAAATTGCCGGGAAAAACCGAATCAAAGTAATCCCACCAGAGCTCCACGTTGTCGTAAACTATTCCTTCCGGTAGGCGAATCTTTTGAGAATGTAGTTATCGATATGGTTGGACCTTTGCCTAGAAGTAAGGGAGGGAATATATATCTGTTGACGATCATTGATAGACTAACTCGCTATCCCGAGGCGGTACCCGTAAGAAGCGCAACGCGAGGACTTAGTTAAACGATTGTTGAATTATTTTTCTAAGTTTGGTCTGCCTCGTACTATTCAGAGTGATAATGGTAGTAATTTTGTATCCAAATATTTCAAGGATAGAATGAAAGAATTAGGCATCAAACTCGTAACTTCCACACCTTATCATCCCGAATCACAAGGCATTGTGGAGAGATTTCATCAAACGTTAAAGAGTTGCTTACGGAAATTGTGTAAGAACTTCGAACACGACTGGGAAGAAAAATTACCGTTCGTTTTATTAGCTTTAAGGTTAGCCCCGAGCGACACTACCGGATTTAGTCCATTTGAGCTTGTTTTCGGTCACACCGCTAAAGGTCCTTTGGAAATGTTAAAATGTAACTTAATGAATAAAGAAGGTAGTGAGGACTACATCACTAATCTAGAGCATTATAAAAACAGTTTAAGGGATGCTTGGCAACTAGCGAAGGAGACCGAGAGGAAGAGTCAAGAGGAAACTCAACGAAAGCGTGATCTTAGAGCGAAAGAGAGACATCTCTGTGTAGGAGATAAAGTTTTAGTATTAGTCCAGAAAGAAGGTCCCTCTTTATCGTATAAGTTCGAAGGTCCTTTTTCGATTTTAGAGAAGAGGGGGAATCTGAATTATTTAATAGATATGGGTAAACGTAGAGCAAAGTGGCTGCACGTAAATTTGCTCAAGAAATATAACGAACGCCCTGTGCCTATAGTGACGGTTGTCCCAGAAAGAAAATTAGCTTTTGAGAAAAACTCTGAGGTGCTTAAGAATTTCGAAGTTTTTAATCAGGGTTTAGAAGAGGAAAAGGTGAGGGAAGTACGTAATGTTTTAGTGAATTATCCTGAAACTATTAGTGACAAACTAGGCCTAACCAATGTTTTAGAACATGATATTAAGTTGCAGGACACGAAACCCATTAGGCAAAGTCCATATCGTCTGAACCCAGAAAAGGCAGAATCTGTGAGGAAGGAAATTAGTTACATGCTAGATAATGATTTGATAGTACCTAGCGAGAGTGAATGGAGTTCCCCGGTAGTTCTGGTGAAAAAGGAAGATGGATCAGATAGACTGTGCATTGATTTCCGGAAGGTAAACAGTGTAACGAAGCAAAGTAATTTACCCTTGCCCAGGATTGACGATTGCTTAGATAGAATCGGAAATTCCAAGTTCATCTCAAAGCTTGATTTGGCTAAAGGTTATTGGCAAGTACCTTTAAGTGAACGAGCCCAGAAAATTTCCGCCTTTATAACGCCATTTGGTAGTTTCGAGCCCAAAGTTATGGCTTTTGGCTTGAAGAACACAGCCAGTACCTTCCAAAGGTTAATGAATAAAGTTTAAATGGCATCAACAACTGTGTCGTGTACTTAGATGATCTTGTGATATTTTCAGAGACTTGGGAGGATCATGTAAGGATTTTGGCGAGAGTCTTGAGGGCCCTTACTAAAGCGACTCTCGTAACCTCGTTCTTAATCTAAAGAAGTGCCAATTTGGGAAAGCCTCTATTACTTATCTAGGACATAAGGTAGGTCTTGGTAAAATCTGTCCAAAGGATCGGAACATAGAAGCTATCGTGAATTTCCCAATCCCAACAACTAAAAAACAGGCCCTGAGATTTCTCGGAATGGTTTCGTATTTCCGTAGATTCGTACCAAATTTCTCGGAAATAAGCGCTCCCATAACTAATCTGTTTAAGAAAGGACGCAGTTTTGTATTTGATGACGCTTGTGTGGGAGCCTTCAACAAGTTAAAGGCTATAATGATTCACGAGCCAGTTCTATTATTACCCGATTTTGGTAAGGAATTTAATTTAGCGATCAATGCCAGTGATATTGGCGTAGGAGGCGTTTTGTTGCAAGAAGTGAATGGAATGAAACTCCCAGTTGCCTATTATTCAAAGAAACTGAATAAAGCGCAACAGAACTATTCCACTATTGAAAAGGAATTGTTTGGTTTAGTTACAGCCTTGCAACACTTTGAGATTTACGAGCTTAGCGGTTCTGTTTTAACTGTGTATACCGATCATAATCCGTTAGTTTATTTGGAGAGGTTTAGGAACAAGAATAAACGTCTAATGCGTTGGAGTTTAGAATTACAAGACTATAACCTGAAGATAGTTCATATAAAGGGAAAGGATAACGCATTAGCTGATAGCCTCTCTAGAGATTTCTCAGAATGAGTAGCCTAATAACCGTTTTCTGTTATCGCATGAGTGAGTGTGTGGGGAAGTGTGCGTGTTTGACTGGATTAAAGCTTTATGCAGAATTGTTTCCCCGCTGTTTAATTTTTGCTTCTCTTTAGAAAAAAAAAATTGATTTCATTTTTTTTCTCTTTTGGTGGGGGGCGTGTGATGGTAATTGCTTCATAGCAAAGGAAGATAAAGGAAAGGAGAACGCATTTACGAGAAGTTCGGCAGTAAGGAGGTTTTCGCGCCCGTGTTGGAGGCGTCTTTTCCTCGCGGCTGTTCTAGAATCGTCGGGCGTGTAGTGGAGCGCAAAAACGCGCCAATGTTACGTGAGAAACGCCGCAACTTTCTGATGCAATACCTCGTCTAGATTCATCTAAGAATGTCTAGAAACCTTGGGAGTCTGTGACGCTCGCCGTAGGCTCCGCCCCCAGGATGCCGTATAAATACTACGGAGGAAGTAGCAGCAGGAGGAGGAGATATAGAAAGTGATCGTAAGAGGAAGAGATCGTAAAAGAGAGGGATCACCAGTTAGTAAGAGCCACAGATCAGATTATCAGTGAGAGATTAGCAGCAGCAGAGATCTTCCGTGAGATACGAGAAAAAGGAACCGACGAAGTATCAATCAAAAGAAGAGTTGTTCGAGTGTTGGTTGGATATTGGTCCAGTCGTCTTTCGGTGTGGATGGCCAAGTTGTCTCTACGTTGAGCAAACTTCAGAGAAGAAAAGGGGAGAGTTCCTGCCTTACGAATAGACTAGTTTCTGCAATACGGAGTCAAGAGAACGTCTGCAATTGCCGCTCTACCTTTATGAAGCCACCTCTTCGAAGTGCCAAACTGATTACCCAGCAAACACAGATGTATTGGCCCAATTCTGGATTAGTTGAGGAAATCCAACTATACTAACGGATAATGGAATAACTGAATTGGACCCATTACAAAATAACACCGCATTTCCAATGTTGGATAACACTGGATATCAAATGTCGTTATGATTATCTCTTTTCCAGTGTTGGATACCCAACTGTGGTTCGATTCATAACAATACAGTTGGATCTTTTGAAGCGACTTTAAAAAATAGCATATATATATATATATATAAAATAAAAAAAATCCGAAGACAATTATTGATAACCATTTGAATATATACATATATATATATATATATATATATATATATATAAAATAAATTTTTATATATAATATATATATAAAATAATTTATATATATATATATATATATATATATATATATATATATATATATATATTATTATAATAATATATATTTCAAATTTGTAAAACAAGCAAATACACCAACAATGTCAAAATAAAAAACAATGTGCAAAATCGAAATTTTTGGATGCTAATCTGGTTTGAAAAGGGTGCCACATACATATACAATATATGTGGATTTGTGTGTGTTACTTCTCAAACATAATTGGTATGCAAAATTTTGATTTGGCATTTTTTTTCACTTAGGCATATTTTTGGCACATTTTCTGTTTGCCAAATTTGAAATTATGTTAAACCTATTCATTTGAAACATTCCAAGACACTATGAAGAGGAATATACTTTTTGCTTTTATTTGTAGACCTTTGAAAATAGGAAAGAATTAACAAAAGCACTATGGCATTAGAGAGAGAAAAAAACTTTACCAACACAGGATGAATAAAAAGTAAGCAAGGGAACCGTTTTAAAGCCAAACCTCGCCTACTACTACTGCTACTACTACTACACTTGCTGGGTGTTTCAACTTCAAAACTGTAAAGAACAAAGGTACAGCAACGCAAATATCCTCTGTCGAAAGTGCAATGCTACTGATCTGTTCTACGAGCACAAAACCATAAAGATCTCCAAGAAGAATAGGTCCCCGCGTAATAATTATATAGATTTACCGATACCTAACATAAACAAAGGAGGAAATAACAACAGGCAAGGGAGGAGCCGTTTCAAAGACAAAACACTGCCTACTACTACTACTACTACT
This sequence comes from Macrobrachium nipponense, assembly GCF_015104395.2. Classification (NCBI taxonomy): domain Eukaryota; kingdom Metazoa; phylum Arthropoda; class Malacostraca; order Decapoda; family Palaemonidae; genus Macrobrachium; species Macrobrachium nipponense. Next base: position 49,391,463 of record NC_087203.1, on the reverse strand, counting down.
CACGTGGACTGGCTGAGGTCAAATTTAAAACAATTGGCGGAATGTTTAAATAACATACTGAAGGGCAGGAAGACACAGAAAAGGTGGTTTAAGTCAAAAAACAACACTTACCCCCAAAAAACAAAACCCCACAGTCAAAGATCTAAGGCCAATTGCTCTAACAAATGCATCATATAAAATCTTCATGGGGATCCTGAGAACCAAAATAGAAAACATATTAGAAATATAGGAAAATTGAATGAACTACAATCAGGCTTTACCGCACAAAGGAGAGGAATCGATAATTTATATATCTTACAATACTGCATACAAGAGACACAGAAGAAAGGACCCATTATTTGTAGTATCAATAGACTTCCAAAAAGCATTTGACTCGGTTAATAGGAAAAAGCTCATTGAGGTCATGATGAAATACAGGCTACATGCAGAAGTAATAAATACAGTTGCAAAGATATATACAAATGACGTAACAAGCCTATGCCTTAACAATACAGAACAAAAAGAACTAAATGTAACCAATGGAATAAGACAGGGATGCAATGGCTCAACCATATTCTTTTCTAGTAATAACGTACTTGATAATAGAAAAATTAGAAAATACAACAGAAGGTTTCAGAAATGAAGTAATAAGGATAGTGGCACTACTATATTGCAGACGACGGATTAATACTAGGGCACACACTAGAAGAAATAACAAAATCAATAAAAACCCTTATGGAAATCGCTAGTGGATGTGGCCTAAACATAAACAAGGACAAGAGTAACATACTAATATACAACGACTGGTACAGTATCGATGATGTGGAGAATATGGAACACATAGAAGGAATAAAAATAGTTAAGAATATTAAAATACCTAGGAGTAACAATCAACAACATGAAAGACTGCTTCAGAGAACAGATAAAAAAGGGCCCAAATTAAAGCAAAGCAGATGGCAAATATGGCTAATGCAGTCATCAATAAAAGCTGTAGCAGGGTAAAAACAAATAGGAAAATTGTACTGGAAAGGACTAGCGATGCCTTCATTCATGTATGCGATGGAAGTCATGAAACTTGACAGGAAAACAATAAATGAATTGCAGAAGATAGATAATAAAGTATACAGAGCAATATTGAAAGCGCCAAATTACACAGCAAGTTGTGCGTTAAGATCTGAAATAGGGGCCTCTTCCTGCCAATCTAGAGATATCAAGAATAAACTATTCTACCTGAAACATACACTAAAGAATGGTGGAAATAGGCTCCTATATGAGATAACAATGGATCAGTATGAAAACAAAAAAAACACCCTGGATAATGCAAGTAAAAGAGTACATGAAAGAACTAAACATAAACTTAAGTAAAATTGAAGCAGTTAAAGACAAACAGTTAAGAGAAATAATAAACAATTGGGACAGAAAAAACATGGCAGAAAGAAATGAATGAAAAGTCAACATTAAGAATCTACAGAAAATATAAAGAAAACATAAGAGAAGAAATCTGGTATGATAACACTGAAAAAACAATGCTGATCAGTAGGGCCAGACTAGGTATACTAGGATTAAATGATAGAATAGGATAAAAGGAGAAGATACAAAAAAATGTTTTATACTGTGATGAACAAAATGAAAATTTAGAACATTTCTTACTTTACTGTCCAGCATACAATGAAATTAGAAATAGATATAGCTTTATGCAGCAACCATATCAAGAAAATAAAGAGGAATTAGTAGCAAATATAATCTTATTGGTAGTACTAATGAGGGAGGAAGTGGAGAATAGGAAAGATTTTATAAAAGAAATGTGGTATTTCAGAGAGAAGAAGCTCAAACAAACACAAACAAAGGAGGAATAAAAGAAGCAAGGGAGCCGTTTTCAAAGTGTTTGCATATTATAGGTTCATGTGTTTAGCTATGTGGGTTAGGCTATCAGAGAACAAGTATGAATAAGCTAAATTCGTTAAGAGTAGGACAACCTCGGAATGGTAGCTAAGTGTGCTTACTGAGCGGGGTCCCAGACTCCTGCCCCCTTAAAGCCAGGTGAGGGCACGGCACTCTAAACGAGATTGGATAGGCAAGTTCCGGATAGGTCATGAGTGGGATTCTAGGAAAACTTAGGTTAGTTCCTGGTATCCTAAGCTTATTTCCTTGTTAGTTTTACTCATTATTCAGTTTAACTTTGTTACTTAAAAACTGTTTACAGGTATTCTCCTACTTCTGGAAAAATCATAGCTTGAATATACCCTAGCCTACACTAGGGTAATTGGCACCATCTCTACATATAGGGTAGCCTAGTTTACGCTACTTTATACATAGATATACAGCATAATAATGATTAGTTTCAGCACATTTTCTAGGTTCAATGTATGTGCTTATGATAGTAATTCAGTACGAAGAAATTGAATAAAATTAAAGTGTTGGCCTAGTGTAGACATATGAATAAAGTAGCGTAGCCTACAGTATTCTCTATATTACACATACGGTATAGTAATTTATTCATTGATATAAGCCAATGCTGGAGGTTCAGTGCATTCTGACTATAGTATTAGTATGAAAAAAAATTGGACACAAAACGAGAATCAGTCAGACATCAGTACAATTGAGTGATGTCAGGCTGCTGATGGCTGCATATAATTATAAAATAAGTTCTACATCACTTCACTGTATCCAATATTGTAGGTATTCACTTATTATTGCCATTATAAAATACTAACATGTAGGTAGTGGTCAATGTTTTGATTTAGAAATCAGTTGGTGGCCCATATAAGTTTATTTCGCCATATTTAACTCAATTATGAGCAAATTTTCTAGCTTCTAGTTAGCATAAATGAATATCCAGAGGAGGGTAAAAAACCGCATGGTACAGGGGTGGACTATGTACGATCAACGTGTACAACCCCAAGAAAAGTACATTATAACGCGTCCTGAACACGAGTAGAGGTCTTTAGCTCCGTTTCTCACCAACAACCGATGTCAGGACGCGTTATAATGTACTTTTTTCGGGGTTGTACACATTGATCGTACATGGTCCACCCCTGTACCATGCGGTTTTTTACCCTACTTTACTTATATGAGACAAGGTCATTTTTTGTTAGACAATGTGTTTAAGTTGGAATATGACTTTAATACATTTGTAGTGAACTAAATTATTTTTTTCATTAAAAGATTGCATCAGGGGCATGTTTTTTTGTGTAAAAAAATTACATGATTCCGTTCACTATTTTCACTTGGTTTCAACGTAATACAAGCTTTGCGTTATCTTTTATTTATATTTGGTACATGTGTTCACCATGCTTTTTGTCCAACATTGTCCATAAGGGGCTCTTAATTGCTCTTCTACTATTTCTTTGATTGATTGATTGATCTTTGTTTTGAAAAACCTGCACATACATACTGCTCATCCTGATCTCTGCTTGCTCTTTTATTCTGGTTCATAGTCAACGTGTCTCATTTCTTGGTACCTTTTTTGGCATATCTCATTCCATTAATTTCTATAATATATTTGGTACATGTATTCACCAAGCTATTTGTCCAAAATTGTCCATAAAGGGCTCTTAATTGCTCTTCTGCTATTTCTTGATTGATCTTTTTTTTTTTTTTGAAAAACCTGCGCATATACTGCTCATCCTCATCTCTGCTTGCTCTTTTATTCTGGCTTATAGTCAACATGTCTTATTTCTTGGTACCTTGCCTTTCCATTTATTATAGCCCTATTTTGGCTTCTGATTCTGTGACTGTATTTACAGAGTCTACCATATTTGCAGTGCCCCTCATTGAAATGCTTTCATTCTCATCTTTGGCCTACCTAATTTCATCGTACTATAGTCCTATTCGGGCTAATGATTCTGTGACTATATTCACAGTTCCTGACGTACTTACAATATAATCCTCTGTAGAACTTATATACTGTCCTTTGGCTTACCTCTTTTCTGTCCTGACTGTTCTGGGATCTTTTATGAATTCTGCTTTTCCACTTGTATGCAGGTACTCAAAAGTCTCCTTTTCTGGTCTTGATGTTATTTTAGTGGTCCTTTCTGTGATTGTACCTTGTTCACTAGGTTTTCATTTAGGGTTTTCAAGTCTTCTATGAAGCTCCATTGATTACTAACTGTCCTGTTTTCTGCAATTTCTCTGTTTCTCCAATTGCTTTTTCCAATTTTTCTTTGTATGATCTGCAACCTTCTTTGAGTAACTGTAGTTCTTCTCCAATTGATTTATTCTCCTTTTTTACTTTCTCCCCTTTTTATTCCATCCAACACCATATTTTCCAAATTCTTGGTGATCTGGGATTTTTTCTCTATCCATTCATTCTACACAAATACTAGTGTTTTTCTTCCTTATAGCATCTCATGCAAAACCAGTATATGCCTTTTACCTTTTCTGTCATTTTTATCGAACTCAGGAAATTCTTCATTTGAGGCTTGTTTAGGCCTGTGCAGAACCATTTTTTGCATTTATCGCACTCGGCACTTTCATCTGGGCCTGTACCTTCCATTACAAATACTAGTGTTTTCTTCCTCATAGCATCTCATGCAATACCTCATGGCTCATAGTCAACGTGTCTCATTTCTTGGTACCTTGCCTTTCCATTTACTATAGCCCTATTTTGGCTTCTGATTCTGTGACTGTATTTACAGTTTCTACCATATTTGCAGTGCCCCTCTTTGAAACGCTTACATTCTCATCTTTGGTCTACCTAATTTCGTCGAACTATAGTCCTATTCTGGCTAATGACTCTGTGACTGTATTTACAGTTCCTGTCATATTTACAATATAACCCTCTTTGTCGAACTTATATACTGTCCTTTGGTTTACCTCTTTTTCTGCCCTGACTGTTCTGGGATCTTTTATAAATTCTGCTTTTCCACTTGTGCAGGTACTCACAAGAGTCTCCTTTCTTGCACTTTCCTGTCGTAAGTGCAGGTACTCACAAGTCTCTCCTTTCTTGCACTTTCCTGTCGTAAGTGCAGGTACTCACAAGTCTCCTTTCTTGCACTTCCTGTCGTAAAGAACCTGCACTCTGCTCTTGTTAGCCTATCCTTATCTTTAGGTGCACTTTGATTTTCCCATGATTCTTTGCTTTCTTTCCAACCCCTCTGTTAAATCAGGTCCCTGTTCAGGGCTTCGCTATTCAAGCATTGCTTGCTGTCAGGGTTAGGTGAGTTACTCTCTAGTCTTGACATTATTTTAGTGGTCCTTTCCGTGATTGTACCTTGTTTGTTTTCCATATTCTTCACTAGGTTTTCATTTAGGGTTTTCAGGTCTTCCATGAAGCTCCAATGATTACTGACTGTCCTGTTTTCTGCAATTTCTCCGTTTCTCCAATTGCTTTTTCTAATTTTTCTTTGTATGATCTGCAATCTTCTTTGATAACTTTAGTTCTCCAATTGATTTATTCTCCTTTTTTACTTTCTTGGCACTTTTTATTCCATCCAACACTATATTTCCAAATTCTTGGTGATCTGGATTTTTCCTCTATCCTTTCTCATAGCAATTTCCTCATCCTGACTTATTGACCCTTTTTGCCTGTACCCTCCATTACATTCTATACAAATACTAGTGTTTTTTTCCTCTTAGCATCTCATGCAATACCTATATAAGACTTGTTTATCAGCAATTTCTCAGTTTCTTCAATTGCTTTTTCTAATTTCTCTTTATATGATCTGCAATCTTCTTTGAGTAACTGCAATACCAATATAGGCCTTTTACCTTGTCTGTCATTTTTATCGACCTCAAGAAATTCTTCATTGGAGGCTTGTTTAGGCCTGTGCAGAACAATTTTTTGCATTTATCACACTTGGCTTTCGTCTTTTGGGCCTAGCTGGGCCTTGCATTGCCCACATGGGCATGACTCCTTCCTATCACTTGTCAATTCCTTGTGGGTGGATGTAGCTAAAAAATCATCGTCATGGTCTAAATCTATTAGCTTACTGTTGTCATGAGGCCTACCTTTTGAACATTCTTTGATGTCTAACAAGGAGACGTCACTCCTCTAGAGTTTTATCTATTGCTTCTTTTACTTTGGCCTTTTCTGAAGGGTTGACCTGCCTACCCCTGGAATTCATTCTGACTTCAATTTTCATGACCTGTTGTTTTCCACCTTCCGCCATGTTTGTTTCCCTGACCTGGCTGGATGTCTCCACCAACAACACAACTGTACCTTACCTTTCAATCCAGATCTGAATTCTCCCTCTGCTAATTAATTTACATCACACCTCCCACTAGTTGCTTTGCCATTCATAAAATTGGTACCCACTTTCAATTAGGACAACAAGCCAAAAATAAGCTTTTGTTCCACACCATATCTTGATATTTTTCTGTCTCAGGGTCCCCTGTATGTTCAAGAATTGTGAAGCTGGGGATTGTTCATTATGGCAAGTACATGGACCTTGAATCGTCATGCAAAAAGAAAATTTAAGGAATATAGAGAACTTTGCATGGAAAATAAAAAAAGCTACTGTAGAAAATAATTCACATACACAAGCAACTAGTGGTGAAATTTTTAACAACGATGGATGTGAAAATAATGAAAGTTATATTACAGAAGATAGACAAACAACTATTGGTGAAATTTTAAACAGTGATGGATGTGAAAATAATGCAAGTTATATTACAGATCACAGTGACAAAAGCCCAGATAGTAGTGACAATGAAAATACTGATGGAGTTGGAGAAAATTGTTCAGCTGAAATTGATGATAAAAACGGAAATGAATGTTCTGCTGAAAATGTGGGCAATGAGAGTGCGCATGGAATGTTGCAACATTGGGCAGTAAAACATAACATTACTCATGTGGCATTAAAAGATCTTCTTTCTATTATAAAAATGAAGTATGATGAATCGTTACCCTTGGATCCTCGAACATTTTGCAATACTCCTAGGAATACCTCAGAGTACATAGAAAAGATTTGTGGTGGAGAATACTACCATTTTGGCCTTAAAAATGCTATTAAAAATTTCCTTGAGGGATCAAATTTTCAGTCTACTAAGTTGTTATTAAAAATCAATGTTGATGGAATCCCTCTATATAAAACTTCCAACAAACAATTTTGGCCCATTTTAGTTCAGTTTTGCAGTGAAGCAAAATTTCTTTCACATCCATATATCATTGGTATCTTTTATGTAAATGCCAAGCCAAATAATATCGTTGATTACTTGAAAAAGACAATTGCTGAACTGCGAGAGCTAGAGAGTGGATATAAGGCCCTCTGCCGATTGTATTTGATTAAAGTTCACTGTTTTATTTGTGATGCACCTGCATGCCAGTTTCTAAAGTGTATTGTTTCACATAATAGCTATTCTGGGTGTGAACGTTGTACTCAAGAAGGAGTATTTTTAAAGGCCATGACATTTCAAAATACAAATGCACCTTTGAGATCTGATCAGGATTTTGCATCTGCAACTGACAATAACCATCACAAGAGTGTATCCCCACTAACAGCTATTGGTATTGGTATGGTAACCCAATTTGTTCTTGATCCCATGCATCTATTGTATTTAGGAGTGATGAGGAAACTAATCTATTTGTGGCTAAAAGGCCCCTTACATGTACGCTTTGGTTCTACTGTCAAAAACCTGATTTCAAAATCCTTGGAAGAAATGTCCCAATATATGCCAGATGAATTTTGCAGAAAGCCAAGGTCTCTTGATTATTTAGAAAGATTTAAAGCCACTGAATTCCGAAGCTTCCTCTTATACACAGGCCCAGTTTGTTTACTAAATAAGATAGATAGTAATATCTGGAAGAATTTTCTCTTGTTTAGTGTGTCTGTAACATTACTGTCTAAAGGAAATGCTATTGAAAATGTTGAAAAGGCAAGAAAGTTAGTGTTGGCTTTTGTAAGTCATTGCAGGGATTTATATGGCCCAAGGTATCTTGTATATAACATTCATAATCTAATTCACTTACCAGATGATGTACTAAAGTATGGACCCATCGATAAATTTTCTGCCTTTTCATTTGAAAATCGATTGGGGATGATAAAGAGAATGTTGAGAAAGCCAAACTGTGCCTTAAGTCAGGTGATCAACAGAGTTCATGAAAAAATTGGTAAATCTGAAGTAGTATCTGAAATAATTCAACAGCCAGTTCTGGAACAGCAACACTGTCTTGGACCTTTTCTTATTGAAGCCCCAAACCAGCAGTTCAGAAAAATAATAATCAATGGGTTTTGTATTAAAACAGACATTTCTAATAGAGGAATAATGGTTGGTAACTTTATAGGACAGGTACAAAACATTGTGAAGTATGAGAATGACGCTCGTATTACAATAATATATAAAGAATACAAGAAATATGCAGATTTATATAAGTATCCAATTTCATCCAGGACTCTAGGAGTTTTTATTGTTAATGATCTTAGTAGAAATTTAAAATCATGTTTTGTGGAGGATATAAAATGTAAATATGTATTATTACCTCATAATAGTGGCACTGCTGCTTTCCCACTCTTGCATTCAGAGCATTGTCAGTGATAAATATATGAAGATTTATATAAATATCCACTTTCATTCGTGACTGTAGGAGTTTTTATTGTTAATGATCTCGGTAAAAATTGAAAATTATGTTTTGTGGAGAATATAAAATATAAATATGTAATATTACCCCATAATAGCAGCACTGCTACTTCCCCACTCTTGTGTACAGATATTCAGTGATATAGAAATGGAAATGGAAGACTTTGCAGTGGTAGTCTTTGAAGATTCCGTTATGGGGGATGAAGTTGAATTGGTGCCAACATGTTGGCTGAAGGAAGGAGAAAAGAAATGTTCATGGCCAACCTTCAAGAATAATTGGAAGGTGACAAAGGCTGTCAAGGACAAGATTAAACCAGATGATGCATGGAGCATTCATTCTGTCAGAGTATTGACAAAATGCAGTAAGTAGTGAATCTTTGGTTAACACTTTTCCCTGCTATGTATATTGCAAAAATTTTAATGTGATTTTTATAGGTTGCCCATTAGGTAGAGTTTTGGGGAGAGTAAAGCAATCTTTGGTCAATTTAAGAAAGCAGTCTAATTACAGTTGAGACCTCAGGGATGTCATATGTTTACTTTATTATGTTGTAAAGGTAATTTTAAGAATTTTTTCCTCAAGTTTATAACTTTACATATTTTTTTGACTCATGAAATTGCAACTGGGATTAAACAGCATTCTAAATGATTTTCTCATTTATACAAACAGTTTTGCTCTCTCTCTAGAGAAGGTAGCCACACCAGGTTGCATCACAGGCATTGGGGCTAACATAATCTGAATGTTATGTAGTTTGAGGTGTCATAAAAACTTTTTATTGCAATTTATGGCAGTTTCATCATCATTTGTAGTACAGTTATGATCTTCAGATTTTAGCATTCTAATAACACACTTGCTTCATGATAAATTAGTCAATCAATCTAATTTGGGTTTCAGAAGACTACATTTGTGGACGGCTTCTAGCAAGGAGAGCTGAAAATGATTCAGATGTCCAGAGTGATGGAAATTATGGCCGTGGACAAAGACGGTAAATATTGATATACTTTACAGCTTATTTAGTACTGAATTGTCCAGGTGACTATTTACAGTTATGAGAAGTCAGAACAATAGGTACCTGTTATACATTGCACTGCTAAACTTAGGAGTTTTTATTTAATTTTTTTGTTTCCAGAATAAAGCCTGTGTGTAATGACTCTGATGATGACTCGGATTTATCGCTCCCTGAACCTCAACCAAAGAAAAGTCGCTTGCCTGAGCCACCAGCGATAGAAGACGAAGAAGAAACTAGAAGTCCAGGGTGCAGCAGAAAATTGTCTGCCATAAATAGCTGGTCAACACGAGCATCATCATCATCATCAATGCAGATACTACCTAAAACAATATCACGATCTGACTTGGAAAATGGTACAGTTTACATACTGATATACTTGAATATGTTACTGTTAACTCTTTTGTACATCCCTGCACAATGGTTTTATTAATGAGGAGGGAATGCATGATTAGAGTGTATGCTTTCCTAACTGTTGTCCATATACTTCGTTGTCTTCTCCTAGCTTACTAATTGCTTGGCAATCTGTGTGTGTGTGTGGGGCTATCAACCTTTTTTATTTTTGCTTATACAGATTTCCAAAGAGTATCTGTTGACAGTTTCCTCAATTTTTCAGTAAATTGAATATTGTAAATCAGATGGTACCTGTGTAACCAATAAAATCAGCTTTTATTTCCTGTGTTGGTGAAGCTATTTATGAAAAGAGATTTGTGCTAACTAGGAAAATATTGATTTCTTTTTCAGCCTTGCGACCTCTTATGGTGGAAGTGATGCGACCTCTTATGGTGGAAGTGATGCGACCTCTTGTGATGACCGTGACAAAATTGGAGAGTAGGGTGCAAGATCAGCAGAAGTCACTGGAAATAATGACAGGTACCATCAAACATTTGAAACAAACTCAGGCTGCTGCACCCACTGGACCTGATTTATCCCTGCTGGATGGATTGCTACCAATACAAAAATATGTAGACTTTGAGGACTTTGAACAACAGATAAATGGGGACAGTGCCCTTAGAAAGTCACTGGTAAGCTATATGTCAGTTACCGTGATATGCACAATGATGTTTATTACGCTTCAGTACTGAAAACTTTTACTTTGACATTACTAAAGATAAGAAAAGGCCATAGTGTGTAGAATTATTTCATTACTAATGATTATCAAAAACTTTCGTATAACCATTCTTACTGAATGTTATTTCTAGGTACATCGACTCCAGATTCTTGGGGGAGCAACTGTCAAAGCAGCAGTCAAAACCATGATTGACTTCTGCATGACAAGTGGACTCCAGTATGAGTTCAACTGGGAAGGTCGTCTTGGCTGGAAGACGAAAACAAATACATGCAAGAAAGGGTTCAAGAACACGACATTGTGTGGAATTATGATAAGTGAGTGCTGTATAATGCTGTTAGGTGTAGGGTATGGCTTTTGCAGTGTGTAAATTGGCACTTTGTAGTACTGCCTATTGCTAGCTTTTAGATGGGGATGCAGATGCAGTGAAGTGCCATGGATGCTGGTAGATATTAAAAATATAAGTACTGTATGTGAAACCTCAAACATGAGTTGCATTTGTATTTCATCCACACATTCAGTAAGGTTTAAAAGTAATGCAAAGTAATCCATTATAAAAGTGCAGTGTAATGTTAAAGCACAGAAACCATAAGTGCCATTATCATTTAGCCTTGGCAGGGGTTAACACCAAAATCAAATCCCACAAAGTTAAAAAGGACTTAAACCTTAATTGTTAACCCTTTAAATGAATTAATACTTTGACATCAAAACTTCTAAAGTTGGATACTGCCATAGCCTCTGTACCAATGTCTTCCACTGTCTTGGATTTGAGTTCACTTGCTTGAGAGTACACAAAGTTGCACCATTTTTTTCTTGTCCACTTTTACCTTCCTGTAAAGGGTTACTTTTCCTATTCGACCCCTTGGGTTTAGAGGTTTATGCTTTTCTAACTTAGATTTTAACTCAAATTGTAATAATAGTGGTATAAGTAACTGAATATAAAGGCTTTTATATTGTTGGACTATGCATAGTACTGCAGATGTGCAATTTACTAATATTGATTATCCTTTTCAGATATTCTGGTGAACAAGAGACAGTTATCAACTGATGGAACTGAAGTAGGGAAAACAATGATGATTTATTTAAGAAATGCATGTGACAGATACTTGGGAAGGAAGAGACCGAAAGACTTGCACAGTCAGCAAAGTCAAGATGAGAATCCCAATTCAGCTCAACCTAATTCTGGTGGGGATCCAGAACGAATATAATGTAGAGCACTTCTGCTGACTGTTGTCAAGGAAATTATAAATATTCATGTAATTTGTTTATCACTCAAATTTATCTTATTATTGTCAGGCTCTTTTGATTAGATTTTTATAATATTTAAATGAATATTTTTTATTATATTTAAATGAATAATTTGATGTAGAGAAGTATCATTTCTTTTCTGTCTAATGTTGTTGTGACATCATGCAAGATGCTACATCCATTTATCTAGTACATACAGTGCTGTACTTAATGAATGGCAATTTGTGTTCCTGCATTACTTTTTTTTAATTAAATGGATGTACCATCTTGCACGAAGTCACAACAAACATTAGACAGAAATCCATGAATATTTATAATTTCCTTGACTACATCATCAGCTAGCTTTTGTAAAATATTGTATATAGAAATCAGATATATTAAACAATTAAGGAGACTTTATGTAGTATGTAGTGAGATATAGAGAATGCAGTGGGTGTTTCATGTATATATATGGTACTAGTTACTGCAACTGTTTTGTTAACCATTTGTTGCCTTCTAATAAAAATTTAATTGTGACTATGTATTTTGATGTTAAACACCAGTATAATGGAATCCCATTTTTTTTTATGTGTTAATGCATTTATTGAAATTATTGTTTACATGACAGCCACAATACTTGATCACAGAACAGTTTTTAAAAGAGTATTGATTTGTTTCTATTGACTGATATATGTTTGCATAAAAGTGTTTAAATTATTTTCAAAAATAATTTTGTCAATATCTAAATACTTGCCACATCACCCTATACTACTTTATCAAAATAAATTTAGATGAATATTGCAACATACAGATACATAAGGGTATACGTTTTGTCCGGAAGACTATGAAAGAAATGTTTTATATCTATGTACATCACCCTGTTGTAGCTAAAGTTTGAAAATAAACTATACAATGTTTTATGCATGTAACTATAGTGCTGAAAAAAGGTAAAGTAAGGAGATCAAGCTTCTAACATTTCTTCCAGTGGGGTTCGACCACGTGTCTAAGACCACTGAACAAAACCGCCAAAGGATTCCGTTTTTTCATTGTATAGTTTATTTTCAAGCTTTAGATACAGCAGAGTGATGTACATAGATATCACATTTAATTCTTTCATATCATGCATTGGAATTATCTGGCAATCCATAATGAAACAAATTGGATACTGGTAATCGTACCAGTATTTGCCCAAAATAGTAAAGTTGGTAGTCCAGAGTTGTTCCACTACTGGTCCAACACACGCATTGGCGTGATTAGGGATTACATGAATTGCCCCAACATTCTTACAACACAGTGCCATTAAGGGCCCGGTGTGCAAACGGATAATGGATATAAACTGGACCGATGCTACTGATCATTTGTACCAATGCCCGAAAGTCTGGATCTCCGGCAATGGGTCAATGTATGACCAATACTTGTGTGTTTGCTGGGTAGCAAGTATTCGAATTACCTCACTGTTTCGCCCAGTTCATGCAGTGTAAGATTCTGTCTTTTTATGTAAATAGGAGATACTATTCTGCATTTACCTTTGTTAGTAAGCTTGTAAATAAACCTTTGTTGTGTTAGTGTTTCTTTCTATATTCGTATCCCCAGTTTCAACTGTTGGTGTTGAAATATTTTTTTTTATTATTTCATATTGAACCTGAAGCGGACCTCTCTCAGAGGCTGTAACATTGAGTCGACCTTTAACCAGGATATTTCGACACCGTAACATTGTCTCTGAGATCTCGGAGTCCGTAACACCCCCCCCCCCCCACCCCACACATAAACCGAATCATCCAGCTACCAAACCCACCCTCAGTCACACTTTCCTCTTTACACTACCGAATACACGCAGGAGAATTGACCTACCTACACAGAACAACAAAAAACACAAACACATGTACTCACCCAACTCCAGATACTCCGGGCTATTTGAGCTGTCTGCCGGTCGAGGTCGCAGAGATGCCAACAACAACAAAGACAACAACCAAGAACCACAACCCAACAACACTAACACCCAAGGACCACAACAAAAGACCACTGCACAAACAATCACTTACAACACAAAAAATCAACAACACAACAAGCCAACACTCACACCCACCAACAACACCAAAAAATCACAACAGCTCAACCACAACAACTCACATATAACTCAACAAAAACTCATAAGCACAACAAATCCAACTGCATGGGCACAACAACTCTAAAGCAAACAATATCAACTTTACAACAACAAAACACAAAACTCAACTGACTTTCAATGCCTTCAACACTTCACAGACCACTGCCGACACTACCAATCATCACCGATTCTGACCAAAAACTGACTGAAACACAGAACTCTAACAACTAATTCCAGCTGCACCAGCAGACAACTCAGAACTCACCAACAGCCAATTACCCTCTCTCTCTCTCTCTCTCTCTCTCTCTCTAGGACGTCAAATGGAACTCCCATAACTCCTCCATATTTCCTCCCCTGTTACATTTGACAACATCTCCTTACACTCACAACACCCACACTAAATAGCCTTCCGCAACACCCACAGATGCTCGGATGCAGGCCCCCTGGATCTTGTTTGAGGGCTCTCATACACACTCTCAGTTACACCGCCATCAACTTCTCCCAGACCACTTCCAGTCAGACTCCCATTACCATCTCCCTCACTACCATCCTTCCAAATCCCAATCACTATCTCATTTACCCCTTCCAATTCTTGTCTCAATATCACTCGTAACTCTGCCACCAAATCACTTACCTCATTTACACTCCTGCCAAACTCCCGAAGAGACTCATTCATACTGCCAACCACATCTTTACCACCTGATGCCCTTCCTGGTGAAACTTCACTAAACCTTGACAATTCAAACCCACCCACGCTATATGTATCATTCCTCCCCTCAAAGTCATCCTTATTACATGCCTTATCCACCATTTTTACCCTAACACTAACCCCTCTATCATGCAGCTCACATTTCCCCCTTTCATTCCCTTTCCTTTCCTTCTTCCACTTTCTTCCATACACAACCAACACTAACTGCTGATCTCCCAGACCCATTTGCTCACTGATGCTCGGCTCACATTTATTTACTTCAAACCACTCACTCATCACATTCTCCCGAATATACTGTCGAATACTAGAGGACCCACCCAACTGAATCCCCTTAACTTCTAGTTTCCCGAATTCCCAGCCTGACTCATCCTCTTTTGCCTACACACACTCGCTACATGACCTTCCATTCCATATTCAACACATTTCGCGCGCTGTTCTTTACACATCCTAGCATAATGCCCGTTCTTCCCGCAGTTGCCGCAAACCACGTTCATACGAGTACCCCAACATCCACTAGCTATGTGCCCTACCTGTCCACACCTGTAACATTTAATATCCCTACCTTCCTTACACTCGCTCACTAAATGCCCTGTTTGCCCAAACCCGAAACACACTCCTAAAGCCCACCGGCATTCATTCTTCTTGTGTCCTACCTTACCACACCTGTAACACTACTGTTCTCGCTCACAACTAACTGACCCTATTCTTCCAACACTCGCACTCCTACCTCTTTTAGGGCTAACTACACTCACATTACTTGCCCTAACGCTCCTATCAACCACTCGCTCTGCCATTAGCCTTGGCCCTTCTAAAACTGCCTCCCTATAGCTCTTAAACTCTGGCATAACCTCAGCTACTTCAGTCCTAACACTAGCACTTCTACTCTCTTTCATACACCTATCTAGCTCATAATCCTCTACTATCTCTAAAATGTCGTTCCATGTCAACCTTTCATCTGTCCATCACATTTTCTCCTTATGTTTCAGATTTATGAACTGGTACCGTCGCCAACAACTTTCGCACTAACTCCTTACACTCATTTATCCCTTCGTCCCCAAACTTTTTCCTAGCTAACGTTTCTAACCTGCACACATACATCGACAACAGTTCACCAACATTCTTTCTTGCCTCTTCAAAATCTTGCTTTCTCCTATATCTAACGCTACTCTTTATCCTCTTTGCCTGTTCTACAATCCTGGCTTTCACACTCTCATACGGCACATTCCCTACACTCATCATTACCCCATACATACTCAACAAAATCCCATCAAAAAGCTACCTAACTCTATTGCCCAGACTCTCTTGTTATCCCCATACTTAGCCTCACAACACTTCTCATATTCCTTTAAAAAGTCCCCTATGTCCCTACTACCACTTTCGCTATTTCCATTCTGACCCTTCTTTCCCTCTTCCGAATCCAGCAAATCCACTTCCATACTCACGTCCATAAACTTGACTACACCCTTCTTGCCCTTCTTCTTTCTACCCACCTGTTTCCACTCACCACTATCCAAATTACTCTCAGCCCTTTCCTCAATGTATTCAGTCCTAGTCTCATCCCATCCGTTACCCTTACTAACTTTCTTTCCCTTAGTCTTCTTCTTTTCCTCAGCCCCCTTCTTATTCTTGTCCTCAGGTTTATCCTTATCCTGTGTCTTCCACTTCTTTCACTTACTTATCACAACCAAATCAACTTCGTCACTCGTACTCTCATCCACTCGCTCTTCCACTTTCTTTATCACTCCTGGCCCGTCACAAGACCCAGTAGGCCTACCTCCTACAGCTCCCTCTCCCATGACCCCCTTCATCATCTCCTGCACTGCATTCATCATTACCCCGAATTTTTTGTCCATTTTCTCAACCATCCTCTCTTCCGCTCTTTTCACCTCTTCTTTCATTTCCACTTTTGCACTCCTTAACATTCCTCTCATTTCCTCTAACTCGCTCTTCAACTCCTCACACTCTACCCTCAACCTCTCATTCTCCACTTCCAATCTTTCCTTAGCTTTCCCTCCCAACCACAACTCCTCCTTCAGCCACTCCATCTCCTTCAACCCTTCCATCCTCACTTTCTCCACCAATCACACAACTCACTAACCCAATCATCCTGCAGCTGCCGTACCTACAGTCCCTGTTCGGGCGCCAAAAAATAATGTGGCAGGATCACAAGCTTAAAAAGAAGCAAGCAAAATCCTCCCCCCACCCCCACATAAACATAATCAACCTGTCTTGATGTTGTATATTGGAGGTGATATTCATGATATAAACTCACATGTAACAACTTAACTTTATTGTACTGAGCGGGATTACAACAACAACAACTCACGCCGACATCTGGCAGTGGCATTAGGAATCATGGAACTGTTGGTAGCGTTCTCAACAATACAATTATCATAATTACTGAATAATTATTAATAATATAACATCACCTGGCTACCAAACTCACCATCAGTCACACTTTCCTCTTTATACTACCGAATACAAGCAGGACAATTGACCTACCTACACAGAACAAACAAAAAAACACAAACACATGTACTCACCCAACTCCAAATACTCCGGGCTATGCTGTGCTGTCTGCCAGTCAAGGTTGCGGAGATACCAACAACAACAAAGACAAGAACCATAACACCCAAGGACCACAACCCCACAACACAACAACAAACAAGGAAAACAACCACAACAAAAGACCACTGCACAAACAATCACTTACAACAACACAACAAGCAAACACACACACCCACTAACAACACCAAGAAATCACAACAGCTCACCAACAACAACCCTCAACAACCACAACAGCTCACATATAACTCAACAAAAACTCATAAGCACAATAAATCCAACAGCACAGGCACAACAACTCTAAAGCAAACAATATCAACTTTACAACAACTAAACAACAAAACACAAAACTCAACTGACTTTCAATGCCTTCAACACTTCACAGACCGCTGCCGACACTACCAATCATCACCGATTCTGACCAAAAACTGACTGAAACACAGAACTCTAACAACTAACTCCAGCTGCACCAGCAGACAACCCAGGACTCAACAACAGCCAATTCAATCGTTAACCATCCAACCACCAATTACTCTCTCTCTCTCTCTCTAGGACGTTGTCAAATGGAACTCCCATAACTCCTCCATAAAGTTAGAACTATTAGCACTATTATTAGGATTTAGATTGGGAAAGCATCTTTGTAAATTATTTAGCTTTATCACCATAATGCTCTGGACTGACAGCAAAGTAGCTAAGACCTGGGTAGGTAGCCGCACGGGAAGTAAAACCACGCTAATTTCTAATCAAGTTGGGGAGATTATTTCGATCCATCAGGAACGTGTGGTATCAGGATGAAGTACATCCCCACGAAGCAGAATCCAGCTGGCATTTTGACCAGAGGTTCAACATTGCACGATTTGAAAGTACACCGCCTGTGGCATGAAGGACTGCCCTTTCTATGCTGTGAGGGCACCCCTGAACCAGGTGTTGAAGAGGAAGAATCTCCAAAACGACAAAATGTGATCACGGTTGCCCTGAGGGAACTCAGGGAAGAAGGAACTTTAACTCCACCCACTGAATTGTGGAAATTGCAGGGGAGTAAAGTAGGCTTCACACAACTTATGAAAGTTGTCTCTAGTATTGAAATTTGGGTACTGTAAAGCAGACTCTTTCTTGAAGTTAGTTTACTTAAAACAAAGACACCACCTTCCTACGTGTGTAGTAAGTTGGAGGGTGGCGTGCCTGTACCCACTCACATTAATAATTTCATCAAACAATTAAGCTTAGTCGTGTGTAATGGCATAATTTTCACACGAAATAGATTATTTAATCTTACTAATACAAAAAATTAGCTATTACTGTTGCCCTCCAAGGGTACTTTAGTATCATTGTATCTCACCCATCTTCATGAAACTCACATGCATTGTGGAGTTAATGTTTTAATGACTTTTCCCACAGGAATGTTGGAGCCCTGGATTGAGGGCTGCTGCCAAGAAAGTAGTGGGGAGATGCAGAGCATGCATGTTAGCCTTCAGACCTCTTCTCCAACAACCACCACCTCCAACCCTCCCGACCGACAGAGCACTCATGATACGTCCCTTTGAGAAGGTAGGAGTAGACCACCCGGGCGCCATACCCATAGGAGGAGGAGTGAGGCACATTCTCATCATCACCTCCTTGGCCAGCCATGCCGTATATCTCAATTACTGCAGCGCCCTGGACACCCATACATTTGTTCTGCTACTACGACGCTTCGCAGCCACCCATGGTGCTCCTTCAACTGTCTACAGCGATTATGCTGCTATGACCTTCAGGATCTCAAGCACCTTTCTCTAAGAGGTGTATGACGAGGATGTTACAAGAGCATTCCTGCGCAGCACGGGAATCAAGTGGGTTTTTAAAACCCCCCGATCTCCCTGGGAAGGGGGATTTTTTTGAAAGACTGATTGGGATTGTAAAGTGGACGCTTGCTATGACGTTACGACGAAATCTGTTCATCGAGGAACAACTCAGAACCCTAATCGAAGAAGCCGAAGCTGTAGTCAATAACCGCCCTATGATGTACCCGGGAGACATGTGTGAGGACGAAACACCCCCACCTCATCGCACCTCATCCATGGAGATGTTCACTTATTACCACCCGTGGTTCCTCACAAACCGCTTAAGAAAGTACTGGAGGGAAGGATACCTGAAATTCTGCAAGAACGTCATGACCTGCGAGACCTCCCCCCCGACTGCACTACGTGTAGGCGACCTCGTGCTGGTGAAAACGGACCAGCATAAACGCAGTCAGTGGTCCCTCAGCAGAATCCTCGAGTTGTATCCTGACGAAAACGGAGTCGTCAGGTCCCTGAAAGTCCTGTTTGAGGGAGAGGAACATCTGCATGCAACACAACACATCGTCCCTCTTGAGATGAACACCCACGGCAATGTCATTGATCAAGCTATGCTTGAGTATTGATATTGAGTTGATTTTTTCTATTGATGCTTTGAGATATGTGCTTACATGATTGCAGTCATGATGTGCACTGCACTAATTGTCTATTGATGCCATGATATTATTCGAATTACATTTTGATGGCCTGAATTGCTCTGTAGTATGTTATGCTGAGTTGACACAGATTTAATTTTGTTGAACCTATTATCGCAATCGTTGCCTCGAGAGTTACAATTTGTACATTACTTTTGATTCTCTTTGATTGTTGCATTATTCCTTGCTTTTTTTTTTTTTTGTAATGGGAAAAATATTACTTTAATTATTAGTGATTTATTTAGGAATTGATTCATCATCCTCCTCTAATGTCTTTACACTGCTGTTGTAAAAGTGATTGGAACTGTGAAATGTTCTTGTTTTTGTTGTGGACACGAGTACGTGGCAGTGTAGCCAGTCCCTTGTTTTGTTTTTCTCTCACTCTGAGTATGGGAACGCTGCCCTGAATCTTTCGTCTGCTTTTGGTAACACTAGAAAGAACCATGTAAGGATCATGAATGCTTTCATGTGAGGAGGACGTTAACCGGTCCATCCTTCATTTTGGGCTATTTTACCAAATTATTAATACAAATGATTATCTATCCCTTGCAAGGTAAGCTTTTAAAGTCGTGATATTGCCGTTAGTTCATTAGTTGGAACAGATCACTATCATGAAAGAACAGTAGCAGACGAGAATTCAAGTGCAGAGTTGCCTGCCCAGTCAAACATGATTACAACACCTTAATGTGGAAAATTTTCATTGTCGTGAAAGGTGCTTCATGTTCATTAGTTGTCATGAGATTTTCTGGGTTTGACCTGTGTCTGCCGGTGAAAAGTACCTGTAGCTCACTTTTCCAAGTATAAATAGATCCTAAATATACCAGAGAAAAAGCTATTATGGAATGCTGAAGTTACTACCTTCAGCTCGAACACCCAAGGGCGTCGATATAAGCACTAGGGCGAGTGGAAGCCACTTGTCACAGGACTTCTGCCAATTAGAGGATTCCCTTTCAAAATCCCTTCCACGGCGAGAGCCGTTACAAAGGCTGCCTCTTCTACCTTCCGCTCGCTACTACTACTACTACCCACGCCCGCCATCTTCATTCCTGTTATTAGCTCCAGCATATGTGAACGTGTCTGAGCTGCTCCCTTGGTGCCTTATTTCATTGAAGATATGTCAACTGTAGTGCCTTCTGCTTCTGCATCCAAGTTGAGTATTCCATTTTGTGTTTTCGTAATTCGTGTGGTTATGATGCATTCCGTTTTTAGCTATTGGCCCCTTAATTTCGCGAACTGGGGTGTCGCTATTTCATCCGCCATTTTGGGTGCATCATCAGACGCGTGCGTTATTTACCCTTAGTAACTTCTTTTAATTGTTTTCATCACGGTTATTTTTACCATTTTTCATATCACGTGCATTTCTCCAGCCAGTCTGGAGTTCGGTTTATGGTTCGTAATTGTACAACGTAGGCCTAACACACTCCTGACGTCCTCTGGGGTACTTATTTTATTATTTACTTCATGTTTATAGTGGTCTTCTTGCCTCAGCCCTCAAGAGCGTGTTCGTGCCCATTTGTTCATATCCTTTATCATGTATTGTATATATGCATTTTATTTGGGCTACCAGTTAGCCTATCGTATTTAGCATTGTAAGGAGAGTAAGTTCGCTCTCTCTCTCTATGGCGATGTTATGCATGCATGCGTTATTGTTTAATGTGAACCAGATAGGTACTTGATTTTATGCACGTTTATGATTTTCATTTCACTGTGAAGTTGGAAGAGTTGCTTTCCTTCCCTGGCTTACCCGACCAGGCCTAGGCAAGGTTTTGGAAGGTAAGCCAGGTGCCCCTACCCCTCTACCCTTTAGGCCTCTTTCCCCGTCTGCGCTACGGTGCTCCCGGGAGGACATCAAGGATAGAGAGTTTCTCTCTCGTCATGTTGGACCAACCTATCCTCCCTACCTGACCAGATCGAAATTTCGATTTTGGAGGGTTTGGTTGAGTACCACCGTCCAAGTCATGACGTCCTTGGTAGCCTATCTAGCCTACCTGACCGGATCCGTAGCGATCTCGGAGGGCTAGGCTAGATCTATACTGGGTAACCTTTTTCTCGCCTTATGTCCCTCCATGCAACTCTTCCATGATATCTTATTATTGTAATGTATTATATTGTTATTAAGTGATGGTTTGGTCTGTGTATCACATTGACTTAGCCTCCTTTAGGATGACAGTTGGCTTGCCGCCTCCTGCCCCTTTAGTAGCAGGCTTGGACCTTCCGTTTGAGTGTGATCACCGATCGGTCGCTGTTCCATTCACGACTGGCCATGGGACCAGTCGGCCTACTACCCCTTGTGGTAGTAGGCTATACAGCCTCCAGTAGGTGCCTATCTCTGATCGGGTACTATAGCCAAGCGGTCACGACCGACCATCCCATATACACACCTCCCCCCCCCCCCCCCCCCCAAACACCTCAGCATCGGCTCTGCCTGACGCTGTCTAATAGCTCGCGGTGCTAGTAATCTTACCGACGAACGGGCGCTAGAGCGTTTTTTGTTCAGGTGGCGGAAGAAAGGGTTGGAAGGGAAGGGTGACTGGTATTACATGTAATCTCTTTATGTCTCCGGACTTATAGCTCCGCCGGCTTGATGGTCTACCGTCACACCAGCCTGCGAGCTGCGCACCGGATCGTACATTTCTTCTGCTCCGCCACTCAACTGTCCCTTCTCCCTGTTGTCTCCGCCTTCCCACTCAAGTGAGGTATGGATTCGGGCACAGAGTTGCATTTCTAGCTACCTTAGAATTTCTTCTTCTTCTTCTTCTTCTTCTTCTTCTTCTTCTTCTTCTTCTTCTTCTTCGATCGTTCAGGTTCAGGTATAGATCTTACCTTCCCCTGTTCCGCTCGTATCAGCCCGTCTCCGCCGGCATTACATTTTGACAACGGGATTAGGAGACTCCGGAGTAGGCTTAGCCCTTTTGAGATTACTCCACATTACCAGATAGGTTATAAATTTGTTGAAAAACTCTGTAGATATATCTCCAGACCCTTAGGGTCCCGGCGTAGTGTGACTCACCATCACACTTGCCACCGGAGTTTATTATACCAGGTTTCCGCAGCTCAGTTTTCTTGTTTTATGGCGCCCCACTCCGGTGGGGACGGTAGATGGTTCATAAATGCGACCACGACAATTCGTAGCCTTTCTGATTCAGTTCGACCGGACTAGAGATTAGGTCTTTTCTTCTCCCCAGTCCGGCTCGCCTCAGACCCAATGCAATGAGCTTATCTCTACCTGGCCGAAGACGGAACCCGGAGCAGGCGGAAACACCCAGAGCTTTTTCTTTTATTCATTCAGTGAGTTGAAGTCATTTAGTGAGTAAGTCTTGAACCAATATCTAGGTCAAGGTGCATGCTCCCGCCGGAGTTAACTCCGGCGCTTGCGTATGATACTCATAAAAATTTTCATCTTACAGATGGTCAGTTGCCAAGCTGAAGGGTGCTCCGCCACCCTCGTCAAGCCCTGCGGCCATGTAGTCTGCCGGTCGCATTCTAACTGTGCTGTCCATCTTGAGAACTACATGGTCTGGCACCCCGATGCTTGTACGGTGTGCTACGAGATGGTGACAATCATCTCGGACGGGAAGTTAAGTATCTTCTTCACCTCGTCATTCTCATGAAATTTCTGTTACAATAACTTATGAAATTTCTGGCATATTCTATTCCCCGAGTGGGATGTTAATTCGATTCCCTCTTTTCAGGCTAGCTTGGCCCTCCGGCAGGAGACAAAAGCGTCGCTCAAGAGCTGGGTGGGGGGTTTTGGCAAGGTCTTGGCGGGACAACCTTACGTCTTGTCAGAAGAAATGTGCTCCCTGGGGCTCCCTGTTATACCCAGGAGCCACGGCCACGACGGCTGTTCCGGCGGCCATCGCCAACCCCATCATTGAGTCCATCAGGCTGGAGACGCTGCCCATTCCGGAGGACCAAGACTGCGATCTGGTGGCGGAAGAGGTGGCGGCCATCAGCCTCCACCGCGAACCGATGGCCACCGAGGAGGAGGTGTAGGGAGGTAAGTGAGGCAGGTAGTCTCTTTAGTCCCACTCCTCCTTCTTCCTCTTCTTTCCAGGGCTTCTCTAAGTCCACCCCTGCTTGGGAAGGATCGGTTTCGGTCATTCCCAAGATCAAATCAGTAAAGCCGAGATCCCTTCCAAAGGGATCTAAACCTGCTCCGGAAGGTGCGACTAAGTCGTCTTCGGCCCCGAAGCCGTCAACCTCTGCTGCTAAGTCGCCCGCCTTCAAAGCTTCTCCCCCTCCTAAGGGGTCAAGAGCCAAGTCCTCCAGATCCAAGTTGACGGAGTCCGGCTTTCATCAGGAGGCATTCACTGACCTTCTAATGTCGAAGGTTAGGGAAGTAGTAGATGAGAGGCTGGAGTCGATGTCCATACGACTCGCTTCGGGCATAGATAACCCTGGTCAAACAATAACGTCCCTGACTGAGAGGATCAGAGCCCAGGAGGAACTGATGACTGGAATCCTCCAGTCTGGAACCACGGCACAGACCATGATGGTTCCGGACGCGTCAAAGTTGCCGCCATTTGACAATAACAACCCGTGGCGGTTAGCATTGCATGCCCCTTTTTCTGACAGAAAGCTAACAATTGAAGGTTGCGGAACCCGACCAATAGAGGACTTTGAGTTCTTCCCGGATGGTCTCCAATTCCCATTTCCAGGATATGTCAGAATAGCAGAAGACGCGCTAGTCAGGGTAGACAAGGTCCCGAAAGAGACCGTGATCTACCCTAGGGACCAAGCCCAAGCTGTATGGGTTCACACCCTTACAGAATGGGCATGTGTAAACACGAAGCTGACGCCCCATAAAGGTAGCTTCACTATGTTTGTGACACCAGAAGGAGTTCCGTCGCCATGTACATCCAAAGTGGCGGAACTCACCATGCAAGCAGCGGCGGAGGATAAACCCTTACCGGTTCTGAAAGAGACTGAGGCTACCTCCTTACTCTTACCCGCAGATGTGGAGTTTGGGAATGACGCTCCGGCTATGTTTACGGCAGGTAAACTCGACCCGGAATGCACCTCCACCCAGTTTGCAGAGAAGCTGCCCAGGATTTCGGACTACTTGGTCAAGGCGGAATTCGAGGTGAGAACTAGATTGGGCAGGTCGATCAACTCAGTCACCTTGGTGGAGTTGGTCGCTACAACCTATGCGGATGAACATCTGTTCCGGGTCCTCACGAAGGCTCTTTTGCAGACTTTCCAGGCGGACCTATATGATTTTATCTTGGCGAGACGAGCCTGCAGAAAGCACGTCCTTGGAAGTGCTTCTATAAGACATGAGCCCAACAAACTGATAAAGTCTTCAATATGGGGCGCAAACCTGTTCCCAAAAGACGAAGTTAATAACGTCTTTCATGAGGCCGCCAGACCAGAGCCAACCAAAGTCTTCAGGTCCCCTGGGGACTGCCTTTCAAAAGGAAGTTTGATACCCCTGGACAACAATCCAGACCTAGAAAGAGGCCAAGGAAATTCCATCCTTACCAGCCCTCTCAGCCTCAGGCGGTGGTCCAAGTGGTCCCGGTCTCCCAGGTCGGTAAGCCTTCGTCATCAAAGGCTCAACCACAGCAACAGTATGTTCTGGTACAAACTCCGCCGGCTGAGCAACCCTCATCCTCAACAGCCTTGGTAACTTCCCCAGCCTTCAACCCCACCTACGAGTCACAAGGCGCATTTTGCGGCTACAGTAGGCATGCTGGAAGTAGCAGAACCAGAGGTGGCGCCCAGCAGAGAGGTGGATTTAGAGGCAGAAGCTTCAGAGGAAGTAGACCTGCAGCCAACCAGTGAGAGTCCGCAGGTGGGAGGGAGATTATATCTCTTTTGGGACCATTGGACCTTCAGTCCATGGGCCCACAGCATTGTTTCGAAAGGTCTGGGGTGGAAATGGGAGAAAGGGCCTCCTCCGCCAATAGTTTTCACCAGACTCCGACAACGGACCTTCTAGACTATGCCAAAGATCTCCGGAACAAGAAGGCTGTAAAGAAAGTAAAAAGCTTAAAGTTTCAAGGACATCTGTTCAGTGTCCCAAAAAAGGACTCGGACAAAAGAAGAGTGATTCTGGACTTGTCCCGTCTCAACTCATACATTCAATGCGACAAGTTCCGCATGCTGACCGTCTCGCAGGTGCGGACCTTACTTCCCCGTGGGGCCGTCACCACCTCTATAGATCTTACAGACGCTTACTATCATGTTCCGATAGCAAGAAATTTCTCTCCGTACCTTGACTTCAAACTAGAAAAGCAAGCTTACTCATTCAGAGTCATGCCGTTCGGGCTCAGCATAGCGCCCAGGATATTCACCAAATTAGGAGAGACGATAATTCAAGAGCTAAGAACTCGAGGGGTAAAATTAGTAGCTTACCTAGACGACTGGCTCATTTGGGCAGCCAGCAGCGAGGAGTGTCTCAAAGCAACAGCCAAAGTGATAGAATTCTTGGAGTATCTGGGTTTCCAGATAAACAAGGAAAAATCTTGTCTCGTTCCGGCTTCCCGGTTTCAATGGCTGGGAAACCAATGGGACCTAAACAAGCACAAACTATCTCTCCCATCCAAGAAGGTCAGGGAGATAGCGAAGGCTACGAGACAGTTCCTCAAGAACAAAAAGGCTTCTTGTCGTACCCAAGAGAGAATCCTAGGTTCGCTATAATTTTCCTCGGTAACGAACGTCCTATTGAAAGCCAGACTGAAGGATATCAACTGAGTCTGGTGGAAGAGAGCCAACATCAGACTCAGGGACAAGATTTCTATAATTCCGCCGATATTAACGAAAAGGCTCCGTCCATGGACGGAACGCCGGAACCTGTCCAAAGCAGTACCACTGCAATTCCCTCCGCCGTCTCTAACTATCCACACAGATGCCTCTCTGAGCAGTTGGGGAGGTTACTCACAATACAAGAAGGTTCAAGGAACGTGGTCAGAGATGTTCCGCCAGTTCCATATCAATGTTCTAGAAGTGATGGCCATTTTCCTGACTAAAACATCTGGCTCCAGCCAGAAACGTTCATATAAGGTTAGTCTCGGACAGCTCAGTAGTAGTCCATTGCATAAACAGAGGAGGCTCCAGGTCAAGCAAAATAAATCATGTAATGATTGCGATTTTCTCCTTAGCAACAAAAAATCGTTGGCACCTGTCAGCCACCCACCTGGCAGGAGTAAGGAATGTCATCGCAGACTCACTTTCCAGAACAACTCCGCTGGAGTCAGAGTGGTCCCTGGACATGAAGTCATTCCGCTGGATTTGCAATCAAATCCCGGGCCTTCAAGTAGACCTATTCGCCACGGAATCCAATCGCAAACTACCATGTTACGTGGCTCCCAACCTGGACCCTCTAGCTTACGCACAGATGCGATGGCCATAGACTGGAATGTTTGGCAGAAGATTTACCTGTTTCCGCCAGTGAATCTTCTGATAAAAGTCCTGCACAAACTAAGATCTTTCACAGGACAGGTAGCATTGGTGGCACCCAACTGGCCGAAGAGCAACTGGTTTCCTCTTCTGCTAGAACTGAATCTCCGGCCCCAACGGATCCCCCGTCCAGAACTGACTCAAGTAGTACAAACTCGGACTGTGTCAGCTTCCTCAAGAATTCTGAGTGCCCTAACTTTATGGACTTCATGAAGTTTGCGGCCCAAAAGGACGCTAGTATTGATCCTCTAAACATCTTGTTCATAGAATCAGATAAAAGAGACTCAACGCTCAGACAGTATGATTCAGCAGTGAAAAAATTGGCCATCTTTCTAAAAGAATCGGATGCCCAAAGCATGACTACAAATCTGGCAATTTCGTTCTTTAGAACTCTATTTGAGAAAGGCCTAGCTGCTAGTACCATTACTACAACCAAATCTGCCTTAAGGAAGATTTTTCAGCTGGGCTTTAATATTGACTTGTCAGATTCGTACTTCTCTTCAATTCCGCGAGCATGGGCCCGCCTGAGACCAGTAGACCGCCCCCATACAGTCTCCTGGTTTTTGAATGATGTACTTAAATTAGCCTCAGACACTGATAATGATTCATGCTCATATACAACCCTTCTTAGGAAAACTTTATTCCTAATGAGTCTGGCTTCTGGTGCCAGAATATCTGAACTTCGGCTCTCTCTAGAAACCCAGATCATGTCGAATTCCTCCCGTCGGGTGAAGTACTACTATCCCCGGATCAGAAATTCTTGGCCAAGAATGAGGACCCACAAAACAGGTGGGCTCCGTGGAAAATTATTCCTCTTACACAACACACATCATTGTTGGCGTCACCCTTAAATCCTACCTGGCCAGGACTTCCAAGAAGTCTTCAGGTCCCCTTTTTATTAGAGAGAAAGGTGGCACGATTTCCCTGAAAGGTATTAGACAACAAATCCTATATTTTATTAAACAAGCCAACGCGGATTCAGTTCCGCACATCCATGACATCTGGGCAGTGGCTACCTCGATTAACTATTTTCATAATATGAATTTCGAGGACCTGAAGAAATATACGGGTTGGAAATCTCCGGCAGTATTTAAACGTCACCATCTCAAAAACCTAGAGGCCCTTAAATTCTCAATAGTGGCTGCAGGGAGCATAATCTCCCCTGAATAACTGTTCTTTTAGAAAACTTTTTCTACCTATTCTCTCTACTTCCTACCTGCCTCGCTCGTATTCCCTACCCACCCTCCCTCCTCCGGGCCGGGCTGGTTTGTTTACCATTCCATCACTGGACTTGTATATAACTTTGGGACCATCTTGTGTTTCACTTGACTATTTGTACATATTCCTTTGTATATTCATATTGCTTTAGATACCATTCCATTATTTTGTTTTGATATTACTAGTTTTAAGCTCTAGTTTAAGTCCTAATATTAATTAGTCAGATAAGTTGTCCGTTGTTATTATGGCTCATTAAATTTATTCTTTAGTGAGCTTCAAGATTCATTATCCCTTTTACTTGTCTGGTATCTTTCAAGCTTGTATTGCATTCTCTGATACTTTTTCACCGGCAGACACAGGTCAAACCCAGAAAAGGGATTTTGACAAAGGAAAAATCTATTTCTGGGGGAAGACCTGTGTCGCCCGGTGAACCCGTCCCTCTTCTTTCCCCACCCTTTAGCCAATCCAAGCTTGGGTGTCTAATCCAGGAATGAAGATGGCGGCCGTGGGTAGTAGTAGTAGTAGTAGCAAGCAGAAGGTAGAAGAGGCAGCCTTTGTAACGGCTCTCGCCGTGGAAGGGATTTTGAAAGGGAATCCTCTAATTGGCAGAAGTCCTGTGAGATGTGGCTTCCACTTGCCCTAGTGCTTATACCAACGCCCTTGGGTGTTCGAGCTGAAGGTAGTAACTTCAGCATTCCATAATAGCTTTTTCTCTGGTATATTTAGGATCTATTTATACTTGGAAAAGTGAGCTACAGGTACTTCTCACCGGGCGACACAGGTCTTCCCCCAGAAATAGATTTTTCCTTTGTCAAAATCCCTTTTGCTGTGTTAGTTGAGTTGTAACTTAGCATTTGATAGGGTTGTAAAACGTTAACAAAAAATAGTCAAGAGTTTTGTTTGTATAAAGTTTTTGCAAATACCAGTGCCAAAGGGTACCACAAAGAGGCCGTCCTACAGGGCATCTTGGGGTTGCCCCTACCTCTCATGGAAATTTCCACTCCTGATCATGATCTTAGACTAGGCTATACAGTAATTTAAGAAGGCCTACCCTAGACTGTATCCTATTATGAATGAAAAGCAATTCCATAGTGTGTAGTTGATATATTTTTTTTTTAAGTCTCTCAATATAATGAGTTATTTCTTTTGTTGTAGTTTTAAACTACTCACTTGTGTTGTTTTCTGGAAATAAAATATTAAATAAAATTAATATTTCAAGGGATCTAGTCCAGGGATCTAGTCCAGGAGTTCTGAAGACTAGGTAAGTTAACCAAGCCCAAGAGACTAGGCCTAGGAGAAATTTGGCATGATGTAATGAGTAATAAAGAAACAAGCTGAGTACCAGGAATTTTCTTCAATACCCCTAAAATGAAATCAGCACTTCAATTGCCTCCTGGTGGGAAGACATCACCTGGCCTCATCAGTAAAAAGACCCATACACACAAGGAATATCATGTAATAGCAGGTAGGACGGGCCTACCCTAATTCCCAGGCAGCGCAAACATCAGTCTTCATACCCACCGTGTCAACTATGACACAGTACCATTCTCCGACCCCTGTCTCCAGGCAAGAAGACTGACAACAGTGATTATGTACAGTAGTACCTAGTCTTATTATTCTCGCGTATCTTAATGTCATGGTGAGGGTAAAATCCCTCCCGCGACATTTTGAGTGATCACTCCATATTGCACGTTTGCTGTCGAAAGCTAGACCCGTGCTGTAGCGTTGCAAATGAGCCTAGGCTTCGACGACCCGTTTGACCATATTCGTCTGCTCTGTCCGATTGCCTTGTTGCCTGCTTCCTTTCCTTCCCCCCATTTTGTAGGATGGAGAATGTCGCGAAAATTTAGTGCACGAATTTTCCGAGACTTATCTTCCACCCCTCCATCTTTTCCCACTTGTAACATAAAGACAATTTGTCAAGAATAAGGCAGATTGGCGGCTGTAATGAAATGGTTCCCTTTCGTATATATGCATTTAATTAGTCATTGCCTCTCCTCCCTCATTGCTTAATGACAAAATTCTTGTTGTCTTATAATTTATACTATATGGAAAACGAAGGAATGCTTCCTTGAAGCAAATAAATTCGGATTAAAATGACTAACCCAATCCGCTCTGATATAAAACCACCTTGCATGCAGTTCTTGACCTCTCTCTGTTAATTAACGTAGTTCAGATAGCAACACTCCCGGGTCTTGAACGGGCATAGCGTGCGGGTGTGAGCTTGAGCAATGGCCATGCAGGGCAGCGATTGACCAGAATTTTACACAGGGATAGTTCCTTTTTGTGGCCATCGCTGGGCTAATTGAATTTAATTATTATTGAATATGTTCACAATCTCCTAAGAAATGTATTGGTATTTGTTTCGTTAAAGTGTAAATTGATATTTTTAAATACTTAAGAGTTTTGAGTGGTCGTGTGGCCACATAGAATTTATCCAAGTGTAGTGTGCTGAGCCACCTAAGTTCCGTTTATTTGCTCTGCCTTGTTAATTTTAAATGAGTTTAGTTTTGTAATCAAAATTTTTAAAATCAGACGTGTTTACCTATCGAGTTGTCCTTGTGTACAGCCTGGAACCTGTCCATCATTAAGGTAGAGCTATCAGCCCATAACATCGGGCATAAACTAATGAAAGTCACTATAACTTTCGCAACAAATAGGTTTATTTTTCTAATAAAATTTGTAAAATTGTCACCATAGTTCTTTCGTCCTTGTGCACGGGCTGGCGACTTTCCATTTTGGTAAATCTATTGCCCTCTAACATTGGGCCAGAACCCGTCCCTAATTAGTTGTTGAAGGAATTTTGCGACACTAACGATACTTTTATCATTCTCATTTGCTTTTTTAACTTATTTAACTAGAAGATATGATAAATAAAAAAGATGGAGGAAATGTTAGCAGTCCGAAAAAGGTGACTTTTTCTCTCTCTCAAACAAGGCCAAGATTTACCAGTAAGTTCATCGAATCTGATATTGAAAATTTGTAGAACTACTTTGCAGACCATAGTAATGATTAGGCAAATGAAATTCCACATTTTCATTAAAGAGTTATTACATATTAGGGTAAAATAACTGGCTGTGACACTATCTAAGGCATCGTTAACAAGTCTAGGGTACTGTAAGGTGGATTGTGGTGCCTGTAGACTTTTGAATTTCATTTAGCGACGATTTTCAGTTAGTGTCAGCCCCCCCAGAACCCCCCGGTCGTTAACCGGGGGCTGCCTGTATATCACATAACCAATCGGAGGAACAGAGCAAAATTCTTCACAAAAATAGATCTAAAAGGGCAGTTCCAAGTCCTGGTGGTAAAAGAAGATATCGAGAAGACCACAATCATCACCCCCTTCAGCACCTACACATTCAATTACAGCTGTTTTAGCCTCTGCAACTCAGGGGCAACATTCCAAAGACTGATGAATGAACTGTTCGATTGTCACAGGCAGATTTTTCCCTCACCATGACATTAAGATACGAGAATAAGAATAATATTAGTATACACATGTACTCGACATTCAGTCTTCTTGCTTGGAGACAGGGGTCGGGGAATGGTACTGTGTCATAGTTGACACGGTGGGTATGAAGACTAATGACCTTTACACTGCCTGGGAATTAGGGTAGGCCTGTCTTACCTGCTATTACATGATATTCCTTGTGTGTATGGGTCTTATTACTGATGAGGCCAGGTGATGTCTTCCCACCAGGAGGCAATTGAAGTGCTGATTTCCATTTTAGGGGTAAGGTATGATGGTACTGAAGAAAATTCCTGGTACTCAGCTCGTTTCTTTATTATTCATTACATCATACCAAATTTCTCCCAGGCCTAGTCTCCTGGACTTGGTTAATTTACCTAGTCTTCAGAACTCCTGGACTAGATCCCTTGCAAGGGATACATAATAATTTGGTAAAATAGCCAAATTGAAGGGTGGACCGGTTTACGTCTTTTTCACACTCGAGAGCATTCGTGATCCTTACATGTGTTGCTAGTGTTACCAAAATGCAGATGAAAGATTCAGGGCAGTGCTCCCATACTTAAAGCGAAAGACAAATAAAAGAGGACTGGCTACACTGCTACGCACTCGTGTCCACAACAAAAGCGAAAACATTTTACAGTTCCAATCACTTTTACAACAGCAGCGTAAAGATATTAGAGGATGATGATGAATCAATTCCTCAATAAATCACTAATAATTAAAGGAATATTTTTCCCATTACACGATGACCCTCCATTCTGCATGGTCTACATCAACAACATCCTAATATTCAGCCCCAAACTACAACAGCATCTCAAAGATGTTATGAAAGTGCTACAGAGACTCAAAGAAAACAGACTCATAGTGCAGGAAGACAAGTGTGAATGGGAAAAGAAAGGAGAAGAGTTTCTGGGATATCATGTGAGCCCAGAAGGCATTCAACCCCTACTAGAAGAAGTGAGGCAATCCCTAAATCAACAACAGTGAAATCAATGCAAGAATTTTCAGGCTTGATAAACTATTATCATTGCTTCATACCTAACATTGCTAGAATAATGAGCCCCGTATGTGAACGTCTTAAAGGGAAGAATAAGTTACTAACTTGACAGAAAATCAAGATACAGAAAATCGAGATAAAGGATTTCTTTTAGCAAAGCAAGCAATAACCTTCTGGAGGAGTGATATGGTGGTTGCATTTGACAACGTCTTCGAGGGTTGCATGAGAGAGAGAGAGCGAGCGCAAAAGATTGAGTGAGAGTGTTGTTGGGTTGTTTGTAATTATCGGAAATAATTGAGAGTTTAAGTGTTTTCGTGTGTTTGGTGTGTCGTGTTCATGTTTGGTGTTGCTGTACTGATTGATTTGTTAGTTCTTACTGATGTCGCAGCGACGATGGTGTTGCTGTATGGTAGTGTGTAAGTGCGTATGTGTTTTACTGAAGAGTGTGAGTGAGCGTGCTGTCCAGAGAGAGAGAGAAAGAACATAAGTGGTGGGTGGATAGTTAGCGATGGTTTGCTTGTTGACCAATTGTTTTGGGTTGTCTGCTGGTGAGGTTGCGAGTCAGTCTTGGATCTCTGCCTGTACTGGACAGACTTTTTAGGCAGCGGTCTTGAATAGTATTGATGGTCAGTTGTATTGTGTATTTCTGGAGTTGTTATTGATATTGTATGTTTGAAGGTTGTTGTGCTTGTGTTGGAAGGCTGGTGAACTTGTGAGATTCTGAGTTGTGTATGAGTTGTTGAGTGTTGTTGTTGGTGAGCTGTTCTGATTTCTTGGTGTTGCTGTGAGTGGTTGTGTGTTGACTTGTAAGGTTGTTTTGATGTTGTTGATGTTCGTCTGTACAGTGGTTTGTTGTGTTGTTGAGTTGTTGTTTGGTTGTAGTTCTCAGTTGGTTGTTTTGTGTTGTGATTCTCAGTGGTTGTGTCTCGACAACTGTATCCAGCAACGGTATAGCATCTCGCCCGGAAGTCAGTCAGTGATGGTGAGTACGAGAGTGTGCAATTTCTGTATGTATCTGTTGGTGAACCAATTGTCCTGTCGAAAAAAGTAATGTAGAGGGGAAAGTGTGGCTGTGGGTGATTTTTAGAGTCAGTACGGTTAACATAACTGTAGGGTGCTTTGTTGTTAGTTTTGATTCCGCCACAGTATTTTTGGCGCCCAAACAGGGACTGCTAGAGTGGCAGAGACGGGACAGTTGGCGCATTGTGTGTATGAGTGGTAGGAAAAGTCAGGATGGAAGGATTGAGTGAGGTAGAGAGATTGAAGGAGGAGCTGAGGTTGGCGAGGGAAGTTGGGAAGGCAATGGAAGTGGAGAATGAGAGGCTGAGGCTTGAGTGTGAGAGAAGTATAAGAGGGAGTTACCTTACAGACCTTACAGACCTTACATTTTGTTCGGGTTGCCCCAGGTCCCTCAGTGTGAGGCACCTCTAATGTCTACCAGAGAGTTGCTAGTACATCTTCCGGTATATTTTGCATCTTCCAATCTTGGATGGTCTGGGATGCAGTTTAGATATTTGTCGAGCTTATTCTTAAACACATCTACGCTCACTCCTGATATATTCCTCAGATGAGCTGGCAACGCATTGAATAGACGCTGCATTATCGATGCTGGTGCGTAGTGGATTAATGTCCTGTGTGCTTTCCTTACTTTTCCTGGTATAGTTTTGGGCACTATTAATCTACCTCTGCTTGCTCTTTCTGATATTTTTAGTTCCATGATGTTTTCTGCTATTCCTTCTATCTGTTTCCATGCCTGAATTATCATGTAGCGTTCTCTTCTCCTTTCTAGACTATATAATTTTAAGGATTGTAGTCTTTCCCAGTAGTCAAGGTCCTTAACTTCTTCTATTCTAGCTGTAAAGGACCTTTGTACACTCTCTATTTGTGCAATATCCTTTTGATAGTGTGGGTACCATATCATATTGCAATATTCAAGTGGACTACGAACATAGGTTTTATAAAGCATAATCATGTGTTCAGCTTTTCTTGTTTTGAAGTGCCGTAACAACATTCCCATTTTTGCTTTACATTTTACCAATAGAATTGCTATTTGATCATTGCATAACATGTTCCTATTCATCATCACACTAAGGTCTTTAACTGCTTCCTTATTTGTGATTGTCTCATTATTAGGTCCCCTATATGCATATAGCTTTCCTTCTCTGTCTCCATAATTTATTGATTCAAATTTATCAGAGTTAAATACCATCCTATTTACCTCTGCCCAATCATATACTTTGTTAAGGTCTCTTTGTAGAGCGTTCCTATCTTCATCACAAGTAATTTCTCTACTTATTCTTGTGTCATCAGCGAAACTACTCACTACCGAATCCTTAACATTACTGTCTATGTCTTCAATCATAATAACAAACAGTATTACAGCTAACACCGTACCTTGTGGCACACCGGATATTACCTTGGCTTCATCCGATTTCTCATCATTTGCAATAACTATCTGTTTTCTGTTGTGTAAAAATTCTTTTAACCATCTTCCTACTTTATCCACGATATTGTGTTTTCTAATTTTCTTCGCTAATATATTATGGTCTACTTGTCAAAAGCTTTTTGCAAAGTCTAGATAAACCACATCTGTCTCATTTCCGCTTTTCATATTTTTCAATATGTTCTCACGGTGGACTAACAGTTGGGTTTGTGTACTTTTTCCGGGTACGAAACCATGTTGTCCTATATTAAACAAATTATTTTTTATTAAATGTTTCATAATATTTTTTTCATTACCCTTTCATACACTTTCATAATATGTGATGTTAAACTCACAGGCCTATAATTACTTGCCTCTAGTCTTGAGCCACTTTTGAAAGTAGGGGTAATATATGCTAATTTGTGCTCATCATAAATCTTGCCTGTATCTACACTTTGTCTTACTAATATTGCAAGTGGCTTTGCGATAGAATGAACTACTTTCTTTAACAAAATAGCAGGAACTCCATCAGGCCCTGCTGCAGCTCCATTTTTAATTTCATTAATAGCCTGCACAATATCAGCTTCATTAATATCTATGTCAGCTAAATATTCACTATTTTCGTCCCTTACTTCTATATCATTATCTTCATTATCTATTCTAGGGGTGAATTCTCTCTTATATCGTTCTGCCAATAGGTTGCAAATTTCCTTTTTTTCATTCGTTAATCTCCCTTCAATTCTTAGAGGGCCTATTTCTATTCTTCTTTTATTCATCTTTTTCGTGTATGAGTATAATAGTTTGGGGTTTTGCTTGATATTTATTAGGGTTTTTTCTTCCAAGTCCCGTTTTTCATTTTTCTTTTGATTGTATAATCTTTTGTTCTGCATTTTCTATCTTACTTTTTAGTTCTATAACTTTCCATGCATTTTTTTCTTTTGCAAGACCTCTTTTCCACTTTCTGATTTTCTGGAACAAGATCCTTCTGTCTCTTGGTATGCATGACTGATGTTTACTTTTCTTCTTCGGTATATATTTATCCACTATTTTCTCTAATATTTTATATCTCCGTATTTACCCTTATGTCATCACTTACGAAAATGTTATCCCAATCTTTGTTTAATTCTTCATTTATTTCTGACCATTTTATATTTTTACTGTAGAAGTTGTATTTTCCATATCCTTCCCACTTTTTCATTTCTTGCTTATCTCTGTTTTCACTTGCTTTGGAATGGACTGTTTAATTCTATGACATTATGGTCTGAAATACTCGCATTATAAACTATTATTTCTTTAACATAATTCATCTCGTTCACAAATAACTAGGTCTAAAGTATTTTTCCTTTCTTGTTGGCAGGTGATTTATTTGTTGAATGTTGTATTCTAGTAGCATATCTAATAGCTTTTCGAATTGCCTCTTATCTTCTGCACTACTATTACTCTCTTTTTTATATGTATAAGTACAACCACAATCTCCTATTCGTTCTTTCCAGTCTACGAAAGGAAAGTTGAAGTCTCCAGATAGGAGAATAGTCCAGTCCTTGTGGTCTCTACATATATCATCCAATTTTTTTATTATTAAGTCAAACTCTTTAGTATTAGGAGGTCTATATATTACTATGTTCATTAATTTTTCAGATTCAAATTCTACCGCTATTAGTTCACATTCTGAGTTACTATATTTCTCATATTTTTTCCTTGTTTTTTGTCTTTCCCATATGTTGCGGTTCCCCCTTGATTCCTATTTTTCCTATCTGATCTATAAGTTTGGAACCCTTTTATTTTATCATCATTCCCAGTCTCTTGGGAATACCAGGTTTCACTTATATTCATTATATCTATTTTCTTTTCAATTTGGGTTAGTTCTTCTAAGTACTCTATTTTTCTTTTTGAGTTACTCGTAACTAAACCCTGCGCATTCATCACTATGATGGTTTGTGTGTTTTCTCCTTCATTTAATATTGGTAATAATAAGGATTTTCCCATGTCTCTTTCCTGTTCTGGTATGTTGTTCTTTTTTCATTTCCAGAAATTCTGACATTAAAAAATCCAACTTTTCCATAATATTTGATCTTCCTTCATCATAATTATTCATTTTGTGTCTGAATCTGCAATTTTCTCCGTATCTGCAATCTCCTTCATTTAATATTGGTAATAATAAGGATTTTCCCATGTCTCTTTCCTGTTCTGGTATGTTGTTCTTTTTTTCATTTCCAGAAATTCTGACATTAAAAAATTCAACTTTTCCATAATATTTGATCTTCCTTCATCATAATTATTCATTTTGTGTCTGAATCTGCAATTTTCTCTGTATCTGCAATATCCTCTTGCATAATAAATACAGTTATTATCTCTTGAGTAGAATCTTGGAGCTGATGCTTTGAAATTTTTTGCTGACATCTCTGCATATCTCGTTGATGGCTTGCTTTTTTCTTTTACCTGATATTCTTTATTCCTCTCTTTATTTGTTTCTTTCTTATTTTGGATTTTATTACTTGATTGATTATTTATTTGATTATGATTCATGGCTACAGGGTGCATATATTTACATTTTTTGTCGAACTTACATCCTTTTCCTTCTTTTAGGTTTTTGCATATTTTTGGATGCAGATCTCTGCAATCATCCTCATAGCCATCTAGGTATGCACATTTACCATATATTTCATAGTTGTGACATACCTTAGGATGTTTGTAGTAACATCTTTCTCCAAATCTGCAATTCCCTCTTTTCAAAAGGTTGCAGACTTTGTCTTTTTTGTCTATTTTTTCCTCTTTCCCGTCATTGTGTAGATCTGGGTAGAGCCTCTTCGGGATTTTCTTTTGTGTTGTCATATCGTAATTTATTTCTTCGTAAGTATGCTGCTTTATTGCCTCATATGTAGTATCAATGAGTATCTCTGCATCCATACTTTTATCTTGTTCTTTGTTTTCCTTATTTTTTTTTCTGTCATTTCAGTTTTGTTTACTTCTCTTCCGTTTTCCTCTTCTTCTTCTTCCTCTTCCTCTTCTTCTTCATCCTCAACTATTTGTACATTCAATCTTGATTTAATAACATTGTCTATCCATGATAGACATGTTGAGCAAAATATTCTTGTATCTTTTTGCATATCTTGCATTACCTCAGCACATTGTGGATGGGTCGGAATGTTGCATGCAGCACATTTTCTGATTAGGTTTTGTGGATTAACTATGCTATACCACACCTTACACAGTTTGCATGCTTTTGGCATTCTTTTTCCTAATGCATCAATTAGGATATTCACAAGGTTCACCTTATTCATTTTCTTTGTCGGAATATGTTGGTTTATGTATATTTTCTTTATGAGTCTCTTGACCACTTGGATTTTATTTGGAACTTCTTCAATTATTTTCAAGATGTTTTCAGTTGATTTGTTCCAGTTTGAAGGATTATATCCTTCTAATATATCTATGAATGCTTTTGTATCTTTTTGGTTCGGACTGTTGCTGATCTCATAGATGAGAAATGCCAGTTCCCTTCCTGCTACCTCATCGTATTGCGAATCTGCCAAGCAAGCTAAATTTCGCCATTTTTTCCCGCAGTTGGAACTTACTGCCATCTTGTTCTGATTTACAGTATTTCACTTGATAAACTAACTTAGAAGACGCTTTATCCTACTATTTTCACACTAATCTTATCACCGATAGTTCACAAACACTTCTAGATATTTCTCAAATTCTAGACGTATGTTAAACTTGTGATATTAGAAGAGTTTAGAGGAATGATGAGGAGTGCGGAAGAGGGAATGGAAGAAGAAGTGAAAGGGGCTGAAGAGAGAATAATTGGAAAAGTGGATAAGAAGCTGGAGTTGATAATGACTAATGTTCAAGAAATGATTAAGCGGCTTCTTGGAGAGGGAGCTGTCAGAGGTAGGTCTCCTGGGTCTTGTGACGGGCCAGGAGCAATTAAGAAAGTGAAAGAACAAGTGGATGAAAGTGTGAGTGAGGAAAGTGAAATGGTTGTGGTAAACGAGGAGAAGAAAGAGAAGGTACAGAATAGGGATAGATCAGAGCAGAAGGATAAGAAGGGAGTTGAGAGTAAAGAAAGGGCTAAAGGGAAAAAGATTAGTAGGATGGTGAGCAAGATAAGAAGAGAATAAATGAAGATGAGAATAGAGTTAAGAGTAAGGTGCAGGATGAGTGATTTAGATAGTGGCAAGTGGGAATTGGTAAGTAGAAAGAAGAAGGGTAAGAAAGGTATGACTAAAAGTATGGATGTGAGTATGGAAGTAGAGTCACTGTATTCGGAAGAGGTTATGAAAGGTCAGATGGAAGTAGCAAAAGTGAGAGTGAGAGTGAGCAGGAATTGCAAAAGGCTGTGTATATGAGAGAAGAACCCCGATGTGAGAAGTATGAGGAATATGGTAGTAGGGACATAGGGGACTTTTTTTTAGAGAGTATGAGAAGTAGTGTGACTAAGTATGGGGATAACAAGAGAGTTTGGGCAAGAGAGCTAGGTAGCTTTTTGATGGGATTTTTGTTGAGTATGAATGGGGTAGTGATGAGTGTAGGGAATGTGCTGTATGAGTGTGAAAGCCAGGATTGTGGAACAGGCAGAGAATAAAGAGTAGTGTTAGATATAGTAGAAAACATGATTTTGAACAGGCAAGAATGAATGTTGGTGAGCTGTTGTCAGTGTATGTGTGCAGGTTAGAAACGTTAGCTAGGAAAAAGTTTGGGTACGAGGGAATAAATGAGTGTAAGGAGTTAGTGAGGAAGTTTTTAGAGACTGTGTCTGTGAGTGTGTACGAGTTTATAAACCTGAAATGTAAGGAGAAAATAAGAGGTTAATGTGGAATGATATTTTAGAGATAGTTGGGGATTACGAGCTATAGGTGTATGAAAGAGAGTAGAAGTGTCAGCGTCAGGACCAAAGTAAATGAGGGTATGCCTGAGTTTGAGAGATATATAGAGGCAGTTTTAGAATGGCTGTTGGTGTATATGATCAAGAAAGAAAGTGTGAATGCTAGGATCGCAAGGACGATTGAAGATTTGAGTGAGTTTGATTTTAGATTGGAATATGTGGCAAGGAGTAAAAATATGATTGCTGATACGATGTCTAGGATGCATGGTAAGGGCGACAGTGTCATGAAAAGTGACTGGAATCCAAGTAGTATACCTGAGGGTTTAGTTGTAAAAGAGAGGTTTGAAGGGGATGACAGGGTGTGTGAATGTTTGTTTTCAGCATTGAAAGACTTGGAGAGTAAAGGTCTGGTTGAAGAGGTACCCGATAGTGTGAATGAGTTGAGAGTGAAGTTGATGAGTGATGTGCAGGAGGAAGTGGCGTGTACAGAGGAACAATGTGGGGAAAAGGAAGTGTTGCATAAGTTGTTGTTAGCACTAGTCAAGTTGTTTGGAATAAAAGTGTTTTTGTATTTTGAAAGGGACAGACTGGTTAAGTATTGAGGGAAGGCGAGTACAAATAGTGAGCATGGGGTTTTGGTGATTCAGTGTGAGGAACACGGTTGTAATTGGTGGGTTAGAGAAGGGAATTGTGGAAGGGATTTGAATCAGAAGTATGGAAGTGGGGAGATAACTGAGGATGAATGTGGTGAGGATGATTGTGATGTAGATAACCAGGTGGGCACAGCAGTGAATGTGTGTATGGGACTCGAGGGAAAATGGTGACATTTGTCGGAATAAATGATAGTGAGTACTGTAGTTAGGTTGATACGGGGGCACAAGCTTCCTTAGTGAGTGGGTCAGTAGTAAGTGAACTTGAGAGATGTGATTGGGAAGTGAAAAGGCAGTGTACAAGTGTAAGAATACATGGGTTAGGACAAGGAAGTGTTTTAGTATGGGAAGAGGTACAGTTAAAGGTTAGGTTAGGAGATTTGAAGTAATACATAATATAATTATGGGAGAAAATGATAGGGATAGATTTTTTAAGGATGCATGATTTAAGAGTAGATATAGGAAACGGGATTCTTAGAAAGCGGGTTAGCAAAATAGTAGCAATAATTCAAGATAGTAATGCATTTGTAGCAAACTTTGTGGGTGTGATTGATATTGCTAGAAGTGAGAATGATTTGTTGAGCGAGGAAGAGATTGAGGAAATGCAAGATAAGCACTTGGAGATAAGTATGTTGCAACAATGTGTTTTGGGAGGAGTGCGTGTGGAAGATTGGCCATGTAAGTTGGATGTGTATATGAAGGTTGCTAAACGGTTTGCAGTGTGTAAAAATATAGTGTACTTTTTACATCAGGGAGGGATATATGACGGGGAAATGTATGTGCCGGTGTTTTCAGTTGAGTCAGCTGTGAGTATGTTTGTTGGTGCATGATTGGTTTGGGCATATGGGGAAGAATAAGTTATGGGAATGCATGAGAGAGAGATTGTATGCACCTGGGTTAAATAAGATTTGTATGGTTGTAGCTGTTACATTTGAAGACTGTCAGAGGGGAAAGTATCAGAGTGTGCATGCGAGTCCGCAATTGCAGATGAAAGTGCCATTTGAAATACTTGTGATTGATTGTGTTTCGTTACCAATGACTGCGAGAGGACATGTGGGAATGATTCTGATGGTGGATCATAAGTAAATTTGCCTATGTGGTCCCCATCAAAGAAAAGAGGAGTGGAACTGTTGCGCAAATGGTGGGGTAAGTGATGTTGCCAATGTATGTGTGTGTGTGTGTGTGTGTGTAAGCCTGCGGAAATGTTGAGCGATAATGGACCTGAGTTTGTGGGATGAGATTTTGAAGAAATGTTGAAAGAATGGGGTATTGTGCATGTGCAACCTACTCCATATATGCCCAGTGCAAATGGTTTGGCTGAAAGGACCATTAGAACGATGACTGAGATTTTCCGAATGATGAGTAAATGTGACATTGATTGGGATATGTATGTAGGACATGCAGTGTGGGTATACAACGCCACACTGCAGAAAAGTATAGGTATGTCTCTTTGTAAATATATGTTAAATTTTGAGAGGATTATTAGGCCGCAGTTAGGTTTGTCAGAGTGATCAGGATTTGTGGAAGAAAGCGAGTGAGAGGTTTGATAGTTTTAAGATTGGGGATAGAGTATTGAAAGAGGTGGTTGAGATAGGAAGAGTGAATGTGAATAAGGTAAGGGAGAAATTTGGAGGGCCTTTTGAGATTTTGGAAGTGAGACTGAGTGGATCGAGTTATGTTTTTGGGAAATTGCGAGTAGATGGGGGTATGGATGAGGTTAGGGCACACCATAACTAGCTCCGTAGGTGGAGGGATGTACCGCAGTATGTTCGGGAGAATGCAATGAGTGAATGGTTGAGGGTAAATAAGTATGAGCCGAGTTTCAGCAAACAAATAGATCTGGGAGATTGCGGGTTAGTGTTGGTAGAGTATGGAAGAAAGAGTGTAGAGAAAGGGAATGGAAGGAAGAAGTGTGAACTGCATTATAAGGGTGTTAGTGTTAGAGTACAAACAATTGATAAGGCGTGTAATACAGATTACTTTGAGAGAATGAATGATACTTATAGTGTGTGTGGGTTTGAGTTGTCAGAGTTTAGTGAGATTTCAGCAGGAAAGGAATCTAGTAGTAAGGACGTGGTTGGCAGTATGAATGAGTCTCTTCAGGAGTTTGGCAGGAATATAAGTGAGGTGAGTGATTTGGTGGCAGAGTTACGAGAGATATTCGGCCAAGAGCTAGAAGTGTAGATGAGAGAGTGGAAGGGATTTTGGAGGACAGTAGCAAGGGAGATAATGGGAATCTGGAAGAAAGTGGTTCGGAAAAAGCGAATGGCGATGCGACTGAGAGAGTGTATAAGGGTCCTCAAACAAGATCCAGGGGCCCTACTTCTGAGCATCATTGGGTGTTGCGAAAGGCAATTTAGTGTGGGTGTTGTCAGTGTAAGATGTTGTCAAATGTAACGGGGAGGTAATATGGAGGAGTGATATGGTAGTTGCACTTGACAGCGTCTTGCATGAGAGAGCAAGAGATTGAGTGAGAGCGTCGTTGGGTTGTTTGTAATTGTCAGGAATAATTGAGAGTTTGTGTGTTTTTGTGTGTCGTGTCCATGTTTGGAGTTGTTGTATGGTAGTGTGTAAGTGTGTATGTGATTTTCTGAAGTGTGTGAGTGAGCGAGCTGTCGAGAGAGAGAGAAAGAGCATAAGTAGTGGGTGGATAGTTAGCAACGGTTTGCTTGTTGGCCAATCGTTTTGGGTTGTCTGCTGGCAAGGTTGCGAGTCAGTCTTGGATCGGTGTCTGTACTGAACAGATGTTTTTGGCTGCGGTCTTGAATAGTATTAAGGGTCAGTTGTATTGTTTTTCTGGAGTTGTTATTGATATTGTATGTTTGAAGGTTGTTGTGCTGGTGCTTGAAGGTTGTTGTGCTTGTGTGTTGGAAGGTTGTTGAGCTTGTGAGGTTCTGTTGAGTTGTGTATGAGTTGTTGTAGTTGCGAGTTATTGAGTGTTGTTGTTGGTGAACTGTTCTGATTTCTTGGTGTTGTTGTGAGTGGTTGTTGTGGACTTGTAAGGTTGTTATTTTGATGTGTTTGTCTGTGCAGTGGTTTGTTGTGTTGTTGAGCTGTATGGTTGTATTGCTCCATTGCTTGTTTTGTGTTATGATTATTCTCAGCGGTTGTTGTCCTGTCAAAAAAACTAACTTAAGAGGAAAGTGTGGCTGAGGGTCTTTTTGAGAGTTGGTATGATTAATGTAACTGTGGGGACCTTTGCTTGCTTTCTTGTTAGCTTGGATTCCACCACAACCTCTGCAACCACACTAATTTTCCCTCTACCACACAGGTCCCTCACACTGACAACCGACACAAGCAATACGGAGATGGGCACCGTACTCGAGCAGGACACTGATGATGGTCATGGCTTGCTGGCCTTCTTCAGCAAGAAGGCCTAAGAAGAAGAACCTTCACTCTCGCCCACAACCTGTTCCACCCATTGGGCTAATCAACCAGCCGCACAATAGCAGAGTGGTACATCTGGTGGGGAATGAGAAAAGATGTGAAAAATTGGATGAGAGAATGCATCCCCTGCCAGACATTAAAAATCACAAGGCATTTTGAAAGCGGGATATAAGAGTTCACAACAATGAACCACCGACTTGCCCACATCCAAGTCGAAATAGTGAGAACCCCCCAAGGGGTACAGATACCTGTTTACCATCATAGACAAGATCACCTGATGGCCAGAACCAATACCAATACGACAGCAGAAGGTGGAGAGTTATGTAA
The DNA here is from genome assembly GCF_015104395.2 of Macrobrachium nipponense. Taxonomy (NCBI): domain Eukaryota; kingdom Metazoa; phylum Arthropoda; class Malacostraca; order Decapoda; family Palaemonidae; genus Macrobrachium; species Macrobrachium nipponense. Next base: position 49,347,120 of record NC_087203.1, on the reverse strand, counting down.
AATCACTCAAGTGGGTCAGTAGGCAAGGAGTCCCCCAGATCATCACCAGCAGTAAAAGAACCAACTTCGCATCTGCCCAGCAGAACACCCTTGCAGACAGTCTGGGGGCAAAGATAACACATATGACAGCCTACAACCTAGAAGCCAATGGCATCATTGAGAGGCTGCACCAATCACTAAAAACATCACTTGCTGCCAGATGCCAATGTAGGGGCTAGAGAAGGAACTACCATGGGCCCTACTGGGACTGAGAACAAAGCTGCATGGAGCGTTCAACGCATCTCCAGCAAAAGTCCTTTATGTCCAAGCATTGCATTGCCAACAGACGTCTTCCAAGAACAAACATGCCCGACATCACCATCTGACAACCGAAAAGTGATAGAAAGGATAATGCCAGTGAAAATGATCTACCACGCGACCAGAAAGGTGTACATCCCCAACAATCTGCAGAATGTAAAATATGCATTCATACGGATAGATGGACACAGAACCCCCTTCCCCCAGCCTACTCAGGACCATACCACATCATCCAGAGATTGCCCAAGGCATACTGCACACATTAGAGGTGGGGGGGGATGTCATCCTGTAGTGCCCATGGTGGTGGGCCTACACAAACCTAAAATCAAGACCACCATTATCCTGTGACGAGAAACCTGCAAAAGAAGACATGCAGACAAAAGAAACAATTTCTCTTGTATAACCTTTGTAAATATGGGGCATCTCATGGACAAGGGGCAAATGTGCCAATTTCTTACTTTTGAGTTACGAGTATTTCAAGTCAGGTATAGGTGGCGGACATGATTACTATTACAGAATAGCATGTTGCTGCACATCATTAGAATCTTCTATTTTCTCTCTCTCTCTCTTCTGTTCTTCTGAAAGGTTTTGGAAGAGTGTTTTTTATATCTTTTTCTCTTTAATTTGCTCTCTTTTTCTTCTATTTTTTGTACTTTTTCTCTCTTTCCCTTTCCATCTCTTTCTCTCCTGTTCTTCTGAAGGGTTTGGGGGATGCTTTTTCTTTTTCTCTCTAATTTGCTCTCTTTTTCTTCCATTTTGTGCTCTTTTTCTCCCTCTCCCTTCCCATTGCTCTCTCTCTCTCTCTCCCCTATTCTTCTGAAGGGTTCGGGGGGTTTAATCTCTTTATCTCTCTAATTTCCTCTCATTTTCTTCTATTTTTTTTCTTGCTCTCTCTCTCTCTCTCTCTCTCTCTCTCCCCTCTGTTTGTGTTTTTGCTCTCTTTTTCTTTTATTTTTTGCTCTCCTCTGTTCCTCTGAAGGGTAGGGGGTTGTTTTGCTCTCTTCTTCTCTCTAATTTGCTCCTTTTCTTCTGTTTTTGCTCTTTCTCTTTCCCGTGTTCTTGTGAAGGGTTTGGGGGGTTGTTACTGATTAATTCAATCGTAATAACAAAATAGTGCAGAGTGTAAACAAAGGCACGCTTCGCTTACATGCTTGGCAGGATGACCAGTGGGGGTGCTTGCTAGTGTGCATCTGATTGGCTGAAAGGCGGCCCTTTAACTCGGGCAGATGTAGCCGCCCGCCCATTGGCTGGGCAGCACGCGGGCATTCGCCCCTCACTCTCTGAAATCTCAGACCTCCGCAGCCCCGCCTGTGTAAAACAAGGGAAACTGAACCGAGAGAGTCAGCATGGGTCAGAACCATGAAACATTCTTCACCACGAGTTTTCCAGTGCTTTTACCTAGCAGAAAACACAACTCATTTTTGATGGGGTTGGTGCATTCACTCCTTGTCCACGAGGCACCTCATATGTCTTCATTATTATTACTGTCACATTTTATGTATTATCACCACTGTATGAATTGCTCTGCCAGCTCTCCAACTACAGTAGTACCTCATACTTAGAACTTAATACATTCCAAAAGGGTGTTCGAAGTATGATTTATTCGAAATATGAAATAAATATCCCCATAAGAAATAAAGGGAATCAGGATAATTCATTCCAGCCAACCCAAAAAGCCCCCTTTTTCACATTTTTTCTATTATTAATGTGTTCAAAAGTTAAATTAAGAGTGTAAAGTAATGAAACAGTATGTTATATGAAGTAAAATTTTCTCAATTTTATTTTTTCTGAGTACGATTTACAAACCATTTGGTAAAAATGGTGCCGGCCGGCTGGGGGATGGAGGGAGGAGAGACAGGAACCCTTTGAGCAAACCAAATTGGTTGCAGTATGCTAAGGTTGATAACAAAATCAATTTTATTCACATATTAGGTACAAAGATAGTAAAAAAAATCGATAGTGCGTGTGTCCGATTGTGTGTCTGACAGAGAGAGTAATCAGCATGTTTACACTTGGACCTTAAGTGCACGTAAGAGATTAATTATGCCACAATACATCAACTTACTGTTGGCAGAAGGCAGACTTTTAAAACAAGCATGAGGATTTTGCAAACAAATAAGTACAGGCTAGGCTAGGGATGTACTAGTATGTACTGTAAGGGGTAGGCATAATTATTGTTGCTAATGAAACATTGAAAATCAAGTCTAATTCTTACAGGAAATTAAAATATTAAAAATAAGCCAAATTATGTCTGTTATCATAAAATTCAGAAAAATTCCCTAACTTAAGTCACTAACTAGTGGGCGTGAGCAGCAGTAAACAAACCATCACACAGTCTTCTGGAATACTGTATACAAAATAACTTTAAAATACCTTTCAGTACGTGTTATGAAATTAAATTTTTTCTTTTAAAATATCCTTGTAAAATATGGGCACTTTTCATAAGCACTTTGTGCTGTATAATGTTACATCATTATCAGCAGAGTACTACCCATTGGAAGTAGATCCTCATTAATGTATTCCTTTAAATTGGAAAGAATCCCAATTTTAAGGATAACTGGGGAGCTATCGATATCACAAAACCCTTTACCTAATTTGATTATAAAATACTAACCAAGAAAATATTGTCCCTTAGTAGACAAGGCTCAAAGTCCAGCATGACTGGGAACTATGTGAATGAGCATTGTAACTTACGGAAGTCAAGAACGTCTGGGAATTACGAATAATGAGCAGACTGCAAAACGTTTTGGCAGGCAAAAGCACTGTCTGAAACTGACAAAAAACCCATGTAGACTTTTTAATGTACATTTATAAATAAAGTAGCTGCAATTCTTGAACCCAGCTTTCTTTCGTAAATTAAGTTCCATTCAGCATCTAAAGACAGTGATCATGTCGGTAAAATGAAATCAGCTGATATTTTAATAACGTAAACAATAACCAGAATGCAAATGGCAAATCACTCTGTTTGTATTATAACTCGATAATATAGTAATAATACATGCAATATGATTAGATACAGTAAAACAAGGGTTTTCATAAAATGAACATTATTCTCAATACACAAATATTATCGACTTTTGCTAATGGATGTGTCATTGTAACAACCTAACCCAGGCAACAGAGTCTCTCTCTCTCTCTCTCATTTATTCCCAGTTTTTTAAATTATGGATAAAGCGATTGTAAACCTGTACTACCGACATAAGCAACAAAATCTAGAAACATGTTGCCGACGTCATTTGCCGTCACTATAAAAAGAAGAAAAAAAAAGCACAGGCGAAATTGATGTTCAAAACTTATGCAATCAAGTCTTGTGCCACTTTTAAACCCAGCTTTGTTAATTTACAAGAAAGTATTTAAATTACATATCTTCTACCAGTCAATTGTAACGGCAATGTAGATATCGATAGCTCAATCAGCCAAGATTTTGAGAATGTAAACAGTATTGAATACGATGACAATGCTTATATTTTGTAAAATACGTTTAACTTTTTCAAATTATCATTTTCTCCAGAAAATATTTATGTTTAGGCTTTGTAACAAAGTGAGTGAGAACTAGCTCATCTTAACATCTAATTGCTGCAATTAGTTTTGTTTACAGCATCAAAAGTTGTATCACTAGTGATTCACTTGAATAACCTACGGATTTCACCATTATTAGGTTACAAATGTTTTGTTTAGTGTGTCAGTAGTTGTGACTGTAGCCAACTATTGAAACACCTACCAACACTTCAAGGGTTAGCTTATCATTAATAATCTCTCAGCATTTTAAAGTTGTCACAGAATGCCTCTTACATTATCATTTTCAATAATCCTAAGTTCAATTGTGGTCCTTACCGTTTTCCTCACCAAATGAGCATGGGAACAATGCCTAATGGCGGCGACTGGCCGAACCGCTTTTGTTTACAAAAATCACATGATTCCTTGGGTCGGTTTCCGGATTTTTGGTGTAGCTCGGATGCAACATTTACTCTAAAATTTTCCGTTGAAATCCGATTACTATTTCGAGTTCTAATACAATGGAGGTCTGGGTCTCTACTGTAATAAGTCAAGAATGCAAGAAAAGGAAAGAGAGATAAAATAACTTTTCACAAGGAAGCCGTTTCAACAAACAATCGAAGGCACGCAGAGGCTGAAAGCGGAGCCAGTTTGTTTATTACAGAGCCGAGTTACTTTTACAGTAGTAAAAAATCGTAAAAAGCAATTGTCACTAGATCAGTATTTCATCATAACAAAAATAAAAGTAATTTGGGCAGATCGAGTCAAGTGAAAGAAATGGGCGAATAATCAACCCAGATCAGCTGTTTAGTCAGTGGGAAGCAGAGCCGTTTCTCCTCTCTCTCTCTCTCTCTCTCTCTCTCTCTCTCAGCGTGCCAAACAAGCTTTTTTTTTGTATTTCATTTGTTTTTGTTTTATCATTGTTAAATTTATTGTGAAATAACATTTTATTTTTATGTGAATTGGTACTGCTTTTACGTGCATATCATAGTAAAGATTTTACTGTCTCTTCTCTCTTCAACAATACCACGATGCACGATAACTTAAAATCATTCATTCATTATTCTTCAAAAATATCAACACTCCCTCCTTCTTCCTCAAGTTAGTTGTGTATCACTGCAATGACGAATGATTTTGTTGATCATTTGTGCTAAATTTTATTGTGAAAAGCTTTGTTCTTTCATTTATTTGTTAATATTGTTCAACTAGACTGTCTCACTCTGAACACTGGCTCAATTAAGACTTTTATTTTTTTTATTTTTTTCAGTAATGCATTTTTGATTGTTTTCATATTTTATCATTACATTAAATTTATTGGGAAATTCCCTTTTTATGTGAATTGTTATTGCTTTTACATACATTCAGTAATATTTTAATTCTTCTCCTTCTCTCCTCAACATATCAACACTCCCTCGTTCAGTCTCAAGTCAAGCTGGGCGTGACGTCACCGTGGTTACGTACAATTTTATACATCTTTTATGTTAAATGTTATCATTGAAAGATAAATTTTATATTAAATGCTTTATACTTTTATTTGTTTTGTAGAATATTGTTATCATTAAACTACACTAGCAAACTTACTCATCTACGATGGGTGATAAAATATGGGTGCAGAAGTGAAAAATTTATATGTACTATTTGTTCAGCAATAATAAAATAAGGGCAATTACACGAATAGTCTCTCTCTCTCTCTCTCTTACGTTATGTAATTCAAGGGACGATCACTGAATGCAGAGAAATTCTTATTCATTGTTGTTTCCCCTCTTTTAATGATATTCTCTTTCTCTCTCTCTCTCTCTCTCTTAAAGTAAGTGAAGGGACGATCAATGAATGTAAAGAATTCGTATTCATTACTGTTTACCCTCTTTTAATGATTCTCCTCTCCTCTCTCTCTCTCTTCTCTTTCTCGTCTCTCTCTCTCTCTTTTCTTTCTCTCTCTCTCAATGTAAGTCAAGTAACGAAGACGGTGATGGGATTATTGGATTACTTAGCTCTCAAATCACAAATTATCTCCTCTCTCTTTCTCTCTCTCATTTTTCGATAGCAAGATAAAATTATAAAATTGTAGTGCATTAATGTCGTTGAATGGCCCCCTCTCTCTCTCTCTCTCTCTCTCTCTCTCTTTGTCGGTGACTTCCATTTAACGGAACAGGGATCTTGATTGGTTCGTTTCTTTGTCAATTACTTTGCACAGTGATACGAATAATAAAGTATCTTTCTTTTCATTATGTTACTGCAAAGACGCAACTTGTATGTCAGTGCGTTATGGCTACTGATAAATGCTCTTATGATCCTGTGTCTTCCAAAAAAGAGTAGAAAGTAGGAACTTGTCAGTTTCCTTTTTATTATGTCCATTGGCAGGATCGAAATTCCGAAGCAACATTACCGGGCAGTACTTCTTCAACATTATTTTGTGCACTGGCAGTCCCGATGGATTTAAGTTATTCAAAAAATCTTGCGGATATTGATGATAATTTTCATCTTCTATTGTGTCCGAGCTGAAATATTTGTGACTTTCTCTGGGGAAGTTGTACAGAAATTATGTATGAAAAATCGTAAAGTAACCAAGTCTACGGGAATAACCTGCGTCGTTTCACGGCCAGAAACAGCTCTGTTTCAGGGAATCCCTTCTCACCCCCACCCCCTACAAAGGAGGGGGTTAGGTTGGATGAAACCCCATTACAAACCATCTTAGGGGTCCCCACCATAACCCTGCCAAGTTTCATGCCCATCTGACCAGCCTTTTGGCCGTGATTGAATGACAGACAGACATTACGCCCATTATAGTATGATATTGTAAAAAAAATTAATATAGTTTAAATTTTAAGACCCAGAAGCGTATACAATTATAAACTAGATCATCAGTCAGTTCGAAGTACGAGCATTTGTTTGACAGATAATACAAGATTTTCTCGAAAATTTTGTTTGAAAAACGGAAAGTTCGACATAAGAAACGTTTGACAAACGAGGCACCACTGTAGTATATATGCATGATCTTCAGTCCAATGTCCTGTAACATTTAAAATGCATATTTCTCTCTGTGAACTAATGCAAATGCTGTACTTAATCCCTGTTTCTACCTGCCAGAGGCCAGAAGCTACATTGCGGCTCACATGAGCCCTTGACCTGTGAATATTTTGCAAATAAATTAGTAAGCTGTAGACTCCAAATCTTATTCGTACTAAGCCGACTCACAAGCTATTCATATCAAGTATTTACAGTACTCTTCCAGGCTACACAAATGCCTACACCCTCAAGCTCAAGTGACAAAAACAACCATGAATGAAAGGTATAACATATATTCTCTAAATCAATTAGCATTACATTTTCCTTTTACATAGATATACCATATTACTACAGTTTAGAAAACTGTTATGGAAGGTAGTTAGAAGATACCTGACACAAACTGAGCAAACTTATTTAAAAGTATATTTACAATCTGTCAAGCATAAAGTTATTTATATACAAAGGAATAATTACTCAGGTGGGTTTGGGGGAAATTCAAAAGAACTGAAATATGGTAGTATTGTAGTACAAAAGACAAGATACATAAATTTCATCAATGACAAAGGCAAGCTTCATGTACTAATACTCCCCAACATAATGGATACCTGTAAGAATTGAAAAAATATATCAGCACTAGACTGTAGTAATTACAGAATGTGAACTGTAAATGACTGTTAACATTTCATAAATTTAGTACATTATCAAGTACAGTAAGTGATTATATGTGTACCTTACATTGCTAAAAATACTATGTTTATAGTTTCGATTTCGAAAATATAATATGCAATTATGACCGCAATATAGGGCATATACGTAGTCTCTGGGTCAATTTGAAGAAAATAATGTGCAAGTGCAAGAAGCTAAGTTTACTGTCCCAAAGAATCATCAATGGAATGCTACAACAACTGGTAACCTGATCAAAAAAGGACTTATACTGCCATTCTAATTGGAGAAAATATAATGTATAGTGTATAAATGACTAAAAAATTTACATTTTACCTAAGTAGAGAGCAAAATATGGAAGACACTATCAAGATGATAACACATACTATGAATCACCAATGAGAATACTGTACAAATATTAATATCTCGAGAAATTTGTGTTGCACATCAAATACAACGAAATTAGTTTTCTGACAATGTAATTTTAATACACAATCTCTTCCAATATCAAAGAAATACTTTGAGTAAAAAATATAGTAATGCTCATGGCAAGCTATGTAATACATAGGTAATTAAAAATCTGAAAGGATAAACTGCATTTGTTTTAAAACTTATATAATAATACTGTCTGCTCATAGATGGCAAAGTAAAATTGTTTACAAGCTAATGCACCAGTGCAATCACTAAAAAATCTAAATGACAATGTCTGGTACTGTAAAAATTCCCAAATGTGTAATTCTTGAAGACCTCAATGTGAGTGAATTATTCTGAAAAAATAATCACATTAGAATGCACAGACAACAATAATTTCTACAAGGCTAACCTTACTGAACAATGTAGTTAAACCATAACTGGGGTAAATCTAACTTATGCACATCTTTCATTATTTCCAGTAGTACAGTTTAAAAATAAGAAGGGAGTCTGAGTCTGACATCAACACAACAATTATGTTAATCATTAGTTTAAATGAACACTGAAACAACCCTTAATAGTGGTTACATCAATGAAAAATCCACATTAACATTACATGAGGGCAATAAATGCATATTAGGCACCATTAATAAGGCTACAAATGGCAAAGATAGCTTTAGCATTTTTTTCATCTAAATAGTAAATTTTTACTAATTAGTAAATTTTTACTAATTAAGTCAGTGATAATTAATTTTGGGCTGTAATACCAAAAGATAATACTAGTTTCATCAAACCTTTCCATAGATACAGAAGTAGTTCAATTCAGTTCTTTGATGAATAACGCTACTTATGAAGCATCCAAAAGCACCAATTAAAAGTTTGTGAAAATTACCAACAATTAAAAATCCATAAATAAATTTTTAAATAAAATCAACGAAGCACATGATGATCTATCCCTATTCTGCTTTTTGATTGTCTATTAATTTGAGCACAGCTAAACAAACTACATAAACATTAAATTACTGCCTTGATTCTCCCTTAAACCTTAAAAAGCAGCAATCTAAGAAATACTTGTCTAAAATCTGTTGCTAAAATGTAACACTGTTCTACAGTCTGCTAAACACAGCATGCAACTGTTACTGAATTACTATGTTAAATATCATATAAAGCAAGCAGGAATAAAATCTGACAAGATATGCTTCGAAATGATGATATACTACATACCTATAAATTCATTTACTATGCCAAAATATGAACTTTCATATTACCTCCGACGGTACGTAACTGTGGGTAATGAAAGTAATCTGTTCTGACATGCTGTAATACATAAGTATTGTGCAAAATACATTACATTTATGCAGTAATCTTATAAAACACAAGATAAAGAATTACTATTATTCCTTATTACTGGATACCTTTCCAGCAAGAGTCTCACCAAGTATATTTTCATTTAGTGCATTACGTAATATATGCAGCCATTACTTCCTAGTATCATAATGACTCTGGAGGCTTTGCCAGCCATAAACTTTACAAATATTCCATTAACAATGCTAAAGTTTCATAACGTACAATATTTAAATCTCAATCATTACCAACAGTAGTTAATACAAGATGGCAAAACAATGCTCTTCATTGTGTGTAACAACAAGGATAAACCTCTAATACATTTGTATCAAAACAACATTTAGAAAATATTTTCAATTTCTTTATTATATCAACTGGAAGATCTTTAAAATGATAGCCCAAAATTTTAAATACTATATTTGCAATATGAAATCTGGGCTTTAAAATACTATCCCATTTGCCCATTTTAACCATTGCGTACTGACTAACCATCAGTTACAATAGCAGCTGTAAAGGAATCATCCAACTCAAGTACTAACAGTATAGGACAATTCCTTCAGAACTATACCTACATGCTTGCAACAAATACCTGTACTATACAGTATATATCATTATATTGGTCAATACCTATACATCTCATAAAAAGATAAGCTTTACTAAGATTTCTATCAAATTTGGCAGCTTTTAAAGCCATGAACATACATCACAAATTTATCATCTGTGAATGCATCACACTCACAGCAAACTATTAATTTCGAGAAAAGTATTCAATAAAATTGTATTTTATATTTGTTCCTTCAGACCCATCCACCAGTTAATTTGTGGAACAACTCGTCATTGAGATTTTGATTAGCATCTTTTGTCCGCATGGAAAGGAAAATATAACCTCCAATGAACTCGTGCACCACCTGGAAGAGAAAATAATCAATGTATATGGACCTGCAGCAGTGAATATTATCTGTCTAAAATTAATAACATTAACAAATAAATAAGGCAGTCCCCCACTTGGTTTTGTTCTCGGGTGGATGCTGATAAGCGAAAACCACCATTAACCGAAACTCGGCAATTTATGGTACCAATTTTTGGTTAGTGGCGTTGATAACTGGTTAATGCCGCCTCTGTTGGGTATATTATGGCACCATAAATCTATTATTGGCACCTTATGGCGCCGATTACCGAAACTTGGCCCATTATGGCATCATAAATCGCTGATTTTATATCACTAAACAAGTGCCATAAAACTGGATTGCCAGTAACTGTGACTGCCAATAACCGTGGGACTGCCTGTATATATCTATATCTATATCTATATATATATATATTATATATATATATATATATATATATATATATATATATATATATATACAAAAACACTGTATCGTGCTTCTAAGAAATAAATAGAGGGATCCACAGTAATATCCTTGTTTATCTAGATATAATATGTTTATACAAAGCTTTGTATAAACATATTATATCTAGATAAACAAGGATATTACTGTGGATCCCTCTATTTATATATATATATATAAATATATTATATATATATATATATATATATATATATATATATATATATATATATATATATATATATATATATATATATATATATATATATATATATATATATACACACACACACACACACACACAAACATTGGATATACCCTGGACATGGCTAGCATAAAACAAGTAGACAATTTGTAATTAAAACCTCAAGGACACATTCAAATAATATTCAAATGTGTAAAATAAGGGGCCGTTCAAAAATTACATAACTTTTTTGGAGTAATTTCTTACCTCCCTTCCCCCTTATCATGCCTCATAATACATGTCCAGACCCCCTTAGAAAATTATGTAACATCAGCCAGTAACCACCTCCCCCCTTCAATTAATATGTTTCTGGTGTTGGAAAAAGAGTGACCTATTAATTATTTATGTCTATTTTAGTTAATAGGCAACAAAGATGCCAATTTCTAGTTTATGATATTATTTTTAAAGTTTATCATAATACACAAATAGGCTATACCTAAGTTAAGAGGATTAATTTAATTTGTGATATTTTTCTAAGTCAGAGGATAAAGTAGAGAATGTCAGAGCTCAGAAAAAGGATGAGTTTGTGACAGTATTCTATGCCATATAATACTTATAGCAGAAAATGAGGAAGTACAAACAAGGGTCAAGTTTGTGATATTTTTTAAACATAATTATGTAAAAAAAAAATTAAATACCATATTCTCAATACAGTAGTACCCCAGGTTACAAAATTAATCCGTTCCGAAGCAGCCTTTGTAACCTGATTTTTTCGTATCCAGAACTACGTTTTACATGTAAACTGCCTAATTTGTTCCAAGCCCTACAAAAACACCACAGTAAATTTTATAATAAAGCTCCATTGAACAATAAACAATGAAATAAAACAATTTGGACCATTCAATACCTAACCTAACCGTTACTGTACCTGTAAATAAAGTGTACAGGGTACAAGAAATACTGTACGTACATATACGTATGTATGTAGTAAAATGTGGAACCTTACCTTTTGAGTGAGGCGATGTCTGAAAGTGGCGACAGAGGAGGACAAATGGCAGAAAACATGAACACTTAACTTTACGAAACACATTAAAAAATGACAGAAAACATTAACATTTCTTGATTATCTCCATCTTCGTCTCCATAGAAAGCATCCTCTTCTTTCTGTGAACTTCAGCAACATTCTTGGGACCCATGTTAATAACGTAAGTCCTAATTAAGTTCACACACAACACGATAAAGTAACTTACAGTACAACGAAAGCGAAATCACTAACACGAATTTACGTTAACGAATGAAATCTATGTGAATGAACAAATTCCACTTGTGTACAATAACGCTGCCGAAACGAAATGGTCAAGGAACTCCCTTACATAGATGCATGATGGGATAAATGCTGACCAATAGGAGAGCAGGATCTTACAGCGGTAACTAGCAACAGGAACCAATGGGAGAGCGGGAGGATGGTGGCGAGTCTAATAAGTTGGCGGCGCGCGAGTTTTAAAATTGTTCTCAGCGGCCCGGGCGAATCTCGGACTTTACAGTACACCCTTTCGCAACCTGAATTATTTTTGTACACAGAAGCAAAAATCTTCGTCTTTGCCTTCGTAACCTGGATTTTTTGTAGGTAGGGACTTTCGTATGTAGGGGTATGACTGCATTACTGAAATATAATAAAAGTCTATTGCAGAATATTTACTCTATTTTGTCCTTCTACATTTACACATTTTCAAAAGAAACAAAGGAAAAATTCTGAAAATTTTATGTAAATTATGGCTGCACCCCCCCCTCCCATCACTACTCATAACACATCACCATACCACCCTACCCACCTAAGGCATTAAATAATTTTTGAACAGCCCCTATCACCAATCCAAATAATAAAGTGACACAAAAACAATAAAATATACTAACAGCAATCAAAATAAAAAGTACACTTCAACGAGTAAGGTAACAATTCAATGAATCAAGAGACAATACATATTACAAATATATTGCAGTTTTGGCTGAAAAGTCAGTCATTTAAGAGATTAGTTCTTGTCATTATTATTATTATTAAATTAGTTTAACCAAACCACTGAGCTGACTATCAGCTTTCATAGGTGTGGCTTGAAGGATTAGAATGAAATATGTACATGTACAATGTTTAGGCCACTGGCCAAGCACCAGGACCAAATATGTAGTCCATTTGCCAATATAGTGGTGATGTATGAAAAATCATTTTTTTTATACTCGCACAATGGTATATACTTTTACACTGGAATACAAGCACACATTAGGTAGGTATATTTCCTCATGTTTCCATAAAAATACACATACGTACACATAAGTAATGATAAACTTCAGAGTAAGTTCGGTAAGACATAAATCTCTTTTTTATTTTAATCCATGAAATGCCATAAGGATTTTTATATTTCCATTATTTACTTATTTATTTTTATAGTTCATCAATTAAATTACAGTTCTCCCTGAATATTAAAACTGGAATGATAGAAAATGTAGGAGATTCTGACAAAATTTCCCTCATCGATTTATTTCCAAAAGTTGATAACCACGGTTGGTTGTTATATTTTGGACATTCACACAACACATTTAACAGTTATCATCACTGTGTTCTGAGCATTGGGTGGAGGGTTATGCAGACTGCTCATTAAGTACTTGGGTCAATAATTCAAACACCAAATATATACCTTAGACTAAAACCCTAAAACACTTTAATATCAATTCAAAGTCATCTTACAACATTACTGTACCCTTAAAAAAGGGATTTTGACGAAGGAAAAATCTATTTCTGGGGGAAGACCTGTGTCACCCGGTGAAATGGTCCTGTAGCACGCATTTCTAGGTATAAATTGATGCTAAATATACCAGAGAAAAAGCTAAAAGGAATGCTGAAGTTACTACCCTCAGCTCGAACACAATAGGGCATCGGTATAAGCACAGGGGCGAGTGGAGGCCACAACCACAGGTCTTCTGCCAATTAGAATATTCCCTTCAATGTCCCTCTCTACGCAAGTGCCGTTACAAGGACTACCACATCTACCTTCCGCTTGCTACTACTACAACTCACGTCCGGTGGCTTCATTCCTGGATTACGCACCCAAGCTTGGGCTGGCTATAGGGTGGGGACCAGGAAAAGAGAGAGGGATGGGTTCACCGGGCAACACAGGTCTTCCCCCAGAAATAGATTTTTCCTTTGCCAAAATCCTGTTTCTGGGTTCGAACTGTGTCGGCCGGTGAAATAGTATCAAAGAATGGCCATACAAGCTTGGAAGATATAAAATCAAGAGATATAAGAAACAAGAAAACTGAAATGTACTCTTAAAATGAACATAAATGCACGCTTAAAATTAAGTTTAATAACCAATGTAAAGCAATAAAATACAATGGTAGGACAGGAGGAAGCAATATGACCAGATTCATACTATTCTGGAAAACCACAGGTAAGGAATACAAAAATGACAAATGTAAACTATGTACAAGTCCGGCAATGGATTGACAAGCAAACCAGCCCGGAACCAGAGGGAGATAGGTAGGGATTACGAGCGAGGCAGGTAGGAAAGAGTGAGTATCAAGGGAAATTTAAGCCGAAAAGAGGAATAGAAAATAGAGTTCTAAGACTCGGTCATCTCTGGGGAGACGATGCTCCCCGCAGCCTCTGCTGAAAATTTAAGGGCCTCTAAACTCTTGAGATAGTGGCGTCTAAATACTGCTGGGGATTTCCAACCCGTATATTTCTTCAGATCCTCGAAGTTCATATTGTGAAAATAGTTAATAGAAGTAGCCACTGCTCAGATATCATGGACGTGAGGGACTGAATCCGGATTGACTTGTTTAATAAAATAAAGGATTTGTTGTCTAATACCTTTTAAGGAAATGGTTCCGCCTTTCTCTCTAATGAAAAGAGGACCTGAAGACTTTTCAGAAGTTCTGGCCAGATAAGACTTTAGTGTGATAATAGGACACAATGATGAGTCCTGTGTGAGAGGTATAATTTTCCATGGAGCCCACCTGTTTTGTGGGTCTTCATTCTTGGCCAAGAATTTCTGATCTGGGGATAGTAGAACTTCACCCGACGGGAGGAAATCGATGTGATTTGGGTCTCTAGAGAGAGCCGACAGTTCAGATATTCTGGCGCCTGAAGCCAGACTCATTAAGAATTATGTTTTCCTGAGAAGGGTTATCTATGAGCATGAATCATTATCAGTGTCTGAGGCCAATTTGAGTACATCGTTTAAAAACCAGGAGACCGTGTGGGGGCGGTCCACTGGTCTCAGACGGGCACATGCTCGAGGGATAGAAGAGAAGTACGAATCTGTCAAATCAATATTAAAGCCAAGCTGAAAAATCTTCCTTAAGGCAGATTTGGTTGTAGTTATGGTACTAGCAGCTAGACCTTTCTCGAACAGGGTTCTAAAGAACGAAATTGCCAGATTTGTAGTCATCTTTTGGGCAAATGATTCTTTTAGAAAGATGGCCAATTTCTTTACTGCAGAATCAGACTGTCTGAGTGTTGACTCTCTTTTATCCGATTCTATGAACAGGATGTTTAGTGGATCGATACTAGCATCCTTTTGAGCCGCAAACTTCATGAAGGGCATTTAGAATTCTTGAGGAAGCTGACACAGTCCGAGTTTGTACTACCTGAGTCAGTTCTGGACAGGGAATCCATCTGGGGCGGAGATTAAACTCTAGTAGAAGAGGAAACCAATTGCTCTTCGGCCAGTTGGGTGCAACCAATGCTACCTGTCCTGTGAAGGATCTGAGTTTGTGCAGGACTTTCATCAGGAGGTTTACTGGTGGAAATAGGTAAATTTTCTGCCAACTGTTCCAGTCTATGGACATCGCATCTGTGGCGTGAGCTAGAGTCCAGGTTGGGAGCCACATAACACGGGAGTTTGTGATTGGACTCCGTGGCGAACAGGTCTACCTGAAGGCCCGGGATTTGATTGCAAATCCAACGGAACAACTTCACGTCCAAGGACCACTCCGACTCCAGTGGAGTTGTTCTGGATAGTGAGTCTGCGATGACATTCCTTACTCCTGCCAGGTGAGTAGTTGACAGGTGCCAATGATTTTTCGTTGCTAACGAAAATATCATAATCATTACATGATTTACTTTGCTCGACCTGGAGCCTCCTCTGTTTATGCAATGAACTATCACTGCACTGTCCGAGACTAATCTTACATGACTGTTTTTGACTGGAACCAGACGTTTTAAGGTCAGAAAAATGGCCATTGCTTCTAGGACATTGATGTGGATGACGGAATGTATTCAACCACGATCCTTGAACCTTCTTGTACTGGGAGTAGCCTCCCCAACCGCTCAGAGAGGTGTCTGTGTGGACTATCAGAGACGGTGGGGGAAATTGCAGTGGCACTGACTTGGAGAGACAGGGGTTCCGCCCACGGACAGAGCCTTTTCTTCAATATAGGCGGAATCAGAGATCTTGTCTCTGAATTTGTTGTTGGCTCTCTTCTGCCACTCGATTGATATCCTTCAGCCTGGCTTTCAACAGGACGTCTGTTATTGAGGCAAACTGAAGTGAACCTAGAATTCTCTCTTGGGTACGATGAGAAGCCTTTTTGTTCCTGAGGAACTGTCTCGTACCCTTCGCTATCTCTCTGCACTTCTTTGATGGGAGAGATAGCTTGTGTGAGTTTAGGTCCCATTGGATTCCCAACCATTGAAAGCGGGATGCCGGGATGAGGCGAGAATTTTCCTTGTTTATCTGGAAACCCAGATACTCTAAGAATTCTATTACTTTGGCTGTTGCTTTGCGACACTCCTCGTCGTTGGTTGCCCAAATGAGCCAGTCGTCTAGGTAAGCTACTAACATTACCCCTTGGGCTCTTAGTTCTTGCACTAATGTCTCTCCTAATTTGGTGAATATTCTGGGCGCTATGTTGAGCCCGAATGGCATGACTCTGAATGAGTAAGCTTGTTTTCCTAGTTTGAAGCCTAGGTATGGAGAGAAGTTTCTTGCTATCGGAACATGATAGTAAGCGTCTGTAAGATCTATAGAGGTGGTGACGACCCCACAGGGAAGTAAGGTCCGCACCTACGAGACGGTCAGCATGCGAAACTTGTCGCATTGAATGTATGAGTTGAAACAGGACAGGTCCAGAATTACTCTTCGTTTGTCTGAGTCCTTCTTTGGCACACTGAACAGACGTCCTTGGAATTTCAGGCGATTCACTTTCTTTATTGCCTTCTTTTGGAGGAGATCTTTGGCTTAGTCGAGTAGGTCTGTCGTTGGAGTCTGGTGAAAACTGACTGGTGGAGGAGGCCCTTTCCCCCATTTCCACCCCAGACCTTTCGATACTATGCTGTGGGCCCATGAACTGAAGGTCCAATGGTCCCGGAAGAGATTCAGTCTCCCGCCCACCTGTGGGGTCTCACTGGTTGGTTGTGGTCTTACTTCCCCTGCCTCCTCTGAAGCCTCTGCCTCTAGAGCCACCTCTCTGCCGGAAGGCACCTCTGGCTCTGCTACTCCCTGCATGTTTATTGTAGCCACGAAATGCTCCTCGCGACTCAAAAGAGGCATTGAAGGCTGGTGAGGCTACTAAGGCTGTTGAGGTCAAAGGTTGCCGAGTCGGTGGACTCTGCACCAGGACAAACTGCTGCTGTGGCTGAGCCTTGGATGTTGAAGGCTTGCCGATCTGGGAGACACGGACCGCCTGGACAACCGTCTGAGGATGAGAGGACTGGTAAGGCTGGAATTTCCTCGGGCTCTTCCTAGGTTTGAATTGTGGTCCGGGGGTCTCAAACTTCCTTTTGAAAGGAAGTCCCCAACGTACACGAAGGTTCTGGTTAGCTCTAGCTGCCTAGCTGAGAACGTTGTTAACCGCGTCCTCAGGGAAGAGGGTGGCACCCCAGATCGAAGCCTTTATGAGCCTGTTTGGTTTGTGCCTTATGGAAGCATTCGCGAAGACATGCTTCCTGCAGGCTCGCCTAGCCACTATAAAGTCATACAGGTCTGACTGGAAGGCCTGTAATAGTGACTTTGTGTGGACTCGAAATAGAGACTCATCCTCGAACGTCGTAGCAATCAACTCCGCCGAGGTGACTGAGTTAATCGACCTACTCAGCCTGCATCTTGCCTCGAATTCCACTTTGACCATGGGGTCCGGAATTCTAGGTAAACATTCAGTGAACAGGGCAGAGGCACACTCTGGGTCGAGTCCAAAACTCTATATCGCCGAGGAAGAGCAAGGAGGTACCCTCTGTCTCTTTTAATTGAGGTAAAGGTTTGTCCTCTACCGCGGCTTGTAGAGTCAACTCCGCCACCTTCGACGTGCAAGGAGTCGGAACTCCTTGTGGGGCCACAAACATCGTGAAGCATCCTTTATGGGGCGTCAACTTTGTGTTGACGCAGTCCCATTCTGTAAGGGTGCAGACCCATGCAGACTGGGCTTGGTCCCTAGGGTAGATGACTGTCTCCTTCGGGACTTTGTCTACCTTGACTAGCGCATCTTCGGCTAGTCTAGCGTAGCCCGGAAAGGGAAATTGAAGGCCCGCCGGGAAGAACTCAAAGTCTTCTACCGGCCGGGTTGCGCAACCTTCGATTGTCAGTTTGCCGTCCGAGAATGGGGCGTGCAGAGCTAACCGCCACGGGTTGCTGTTCTCGAATGGCGGCAGCTTTGAGGCGACCGGTACTGTCACAGACTGTGGCGTGGTCCTGGACTGGAGGATTCTGGGTCAGAGATAAGATCAATTGACCTGAGGTCTCCAGGCCTGAGGCGAGTCGAGTGGACACCGACTAGAGTTTGGTATCCACACCTCGCTCATCTTCATCATCAGAAGATTTGCAAAGGCCTCCTGGTCAAAGCCGCACTCCGTTGGCTTGGCCTTGGAGGACCTGGCTCTCGACCCCTTGGGTAGGGGAGAAGCCTTGGAAGAGGAAGTCTTGGAAGAGGAAGTCTTGGAAGAGGAAGTTGACGGCTTGTGGGCCGAAGACGACCTTACAGAGTCTGCCAGAGCAGGCTTGGATCCCTTTGGAAGGGATCTTGTCTTCCAAGCCTTGACCTTGGGGATGACCGAGGCCGATCTATCCCAAGTGGGGGCGGACTTGGTAGGAAAGCCCTGGAAAGAAGGGGAAGAAGAAGGAGTGCGGCTAAAAGGGAGACTACCTGCCTCACTTACTTCCCTACCAACCTCCTGATCCTCGGTGGCCATCGGTTCGCGGTGGAGGCTGATGGCCGCGACCTCCTCTGTGACCATGTCACATAAGCCCTCTTGGTCCTCCGGGAGGGGTTGCGTCTCCAGACGGATGCCCTCGATGATAGGATCCGCCACAGAAGCAGGAACAGCCGTCGAAGCCGGAGCTCCCGGGTAAAGGAGGGAGCACAGATCTTCGGACAGCACATGGGGCTGTCCGGCCTTGGCGGTCCTGCCGAATCCTCCCATCTAGGACTTCAGGGACACTCTGGTCTCCGTCTTGAGCGAAAAACTAGCCTGTAAAAATAATCGAATTAGAATCCCATCCGGGAGGGGTTGTGTCAAAGAAATTTCACAAAGTCGACGTATAGCAGAAATTTCTTGGAGCTCTGGAGCAGACACAGAAAAAGGGGAGCAGCGAGAGAGACACGTGAGATCACTTAACGCGCTAATACAGGAATGAAGCCATCGGGCGTGAGTTGTAGTAGTAGCGAGCGGAAAGTAGATGTGGTAGTCCTTGTAATGGCACTTGCCTAGAGAGGGACTTTGAAGGGAATCTTCTAATTGGCAGAAGACCTGTGGTAGTGGCCTCCACTTGCCCCTGTGCTTATACCGCGCCCTATGGTGTTCGAGCTGAGGGTAGTAACTTCAGCATTCCTTTTAGCTTTTTCTCTGGTATATTTAGCATCAATTTATACCTAGAAATGTGTGCTACAGGACCATTTCACCGGCCAACACAGGTCGAACCGAGAAATATGTATATGCCTTCACAAGGAGATTGAGGGAGTTCTGAGTATAGAGTGCCTTAAAGGTACAGATTACACCCTGGTCCATAGGCTGGAGGAGAAAGTTGGTGTTGGCAGGGAGGAACTCCAGCTAGACTCCCTCATAATAAAGATCCATATGGTGGCCACTAGCATTACCCATAACCAACAACATTTTGAATTCATGCACAAGTCATTGAGGTATTCCTTAACTTGAGGGATGAAGCTCCAAAAGAACCAATTATCCATAAGGACTTTGGTGATCCAGGCCTTACAGTTGGGTGTCCCTCAGTAATAGAGAGAGAGATAGATAAGAGTTGTTCTTACTTAAAAGTGAAATGGAAAGGTTATTTCTTTAAAATACTACTCCATACGAATTTTGTAATTACAGTTATGTTAATCTGATCATTATCACCCTCATTATTATTATTATTATTATTATTATTATTATTATTATTATTTGAAAATATTAATATACTACGTACATACTTGTACCATAAAAATTCTCTCATCTCAGTGAGAGAGAGAGAGAGAGAAGATAGAGGAGGAGATAAGAAGAAGGGAGAGAGAGAGAGAGAGAGAGAGAGAGAGAGAGAGAGAGAATGATTATTTCTGGGCTCAGTTCGTGTCGCTGCGCGAAATATCCCTTTAATCCATTATTTCTAAGGTAAATGCACTAACACATACCAGAGAATAAATAAAATAAAGAAAAGGTCAGTACCACTGACTCGCTCACCCTCTAAGAGGGCGTCGGTATGAACACTAGGGCGAGTGAGACCACTACCACGAACCTCTTACCAATAGAAATCTCCTACGACAAAACCCCCACAAGAGGGGAGCCGACCCACAGAGTGGGCAGCAACTACTACTACTCCATCCCACGCTGCCGACTGCTGCGCCTCTGTGTTTTTTGTGCCCCTTACGAGGATTTATCTAGATATGGAGCGTTCAGCCATCGCATCAGCTAAGTTAAGTAATCTGTTAAGGTTTCTATTTGGTTTTTTCCAGCTTTGAGTCAGTATTTGCCGTTTTTTAGGTATAAATACTGGCTCTTGGTCGGAAGCATGGCGGCATTGTTCTGCCTCGTGGCGGGTTCGTTCTTGGTCTTCCATACCTAGAACCTTCCCTTGTTACTTTACGCTCTATTGCTAGTTATCTATATTATGTTAGGGGTCCAGCCTACTTGGTTTATGTCATGCATGCATGTCTTCTTTACCTTGCGTAGGCAATTTTCCATCCAGACCCTAGCCACAGCTCTTAGTATCGGCCCCGGCTAGCTTTGAGTGGTAGACTTTCTTTCGGGTTAGTCGTACACTCCTGGATTTTTACTCCTACTAATTTACTTTCTTACTTTCATTTTAATTTAATTTTAGTGATTTTATGTATTTTAGGTTAGCCTACGGCGTCTGGCATATTACGTAGCCTAGGTCCTGTATTTCATGGTCCCCACCAGTTTATTGCTTCCTCTCATCAGTTTTGTTGCTTCTCGATAGCATCTCACTGATTAGTTGGTTGCTTTAACCTAGGCTATGTTTATTGATGTGTTTTCTTATGTTACCGCTCCGTGGTCACCATGTGATCGCGAAGCAGCCAGGCGCCCGTCCAGTCACCCTACCCTCCTCCCGCTCTCCCATAGAGCCGGGGGGAGGGAGGTCCGTCCTCGCTCGCTCCACCCGTGCCTGTCTCCCTCTCTCCCTACGCGGAGGGAGTAGGGGAGGCTGGACAGACCCAGGACTGGACTTGACCGTTCTCTTGCTTCACGGTGCGCTGCGGTGGCTAGGTAGGGGGATTGGCCTTCCCCCTCCTTTGTTACTCCATTGTCCCGTTGTTTGCTCGAGTCTGTTTCGCCCTCTCGCTCCTTCCCGGATTGTTGGTGCTTTTTTATCTTACCGGAGCTCCGTCAATCACGTGGAAGGTTGCTAGTTCCCCCTTGCGGGCGGACCTCAGGCGTACAGTTGGTCTTTTCTAACCATCCCGTCTCGCTGATATCGCGAGACGAACACCGCCGCGAACCGGAATTATTCCGGTACCTACTTAGTGCTAATTAGGCTTAAGTGTATTTGTGTTTATTTTAAGCTATCATAAGTTTAATTTAAGCTAGCTTAAGCCGGGTCCCTCCCTTACCTACGTTGTCACACCGGATCATTCCGGGGTTATAGCCTATTCAGGCGGTAAGGGAGGGGTTATGCCCAAAATTTTTTCGCTCTCCGGCATGCATCGGAGTTCTATTAGCCTGTAAGTGATGTCTTTTAGGGTACTCATGTATCTTTTCACTTACAGAACCACCACCAAAAAAAAAAATGTGAGCATCCAGGATGCAACGCCATGCTCCAGGACCCCTGTGGACATGAAGTCTGCAGGTCCCACGCTCCATGCGCGACTCCGCACGGGAATCTGCAGGTCTGGTTCCACGAAACCTGCACCATATGTTACGATCTCGTGAGTCAGTTCTTAGACGGGGTAAGTATTCCCACTCCGTCGGTAATTCCAATAAATGTTTTAGATCTTAAGTTTAATTTTAATCTTTTATTTTAAGCTTAAGCTCTTTTTATATTGGATGGTACATCCCCTATGTCTTTAGACTAAGCCTAATATTAGTTAAGTTTTAATCTTAAGTTTAAACTTAAAACTAATGAACGCCCTCTCTTCCAGGCTCCCGCCGTCAGAGATACCGCCCTAGCAACCCTGAGGGCTTGGGTCGGCGGATTCGGGAAGAACGCCGCCAAGGGACAGCCCTACATCCTAGAGAAGAGGTTGGCTGTCCTAATCTTCCCCGGCGGCAAGTCGACGGGTTACGTCGACCCGGCAGAGGCAGCCCCGACTATGGCGGCGATTCATCAACAGCTCGCCGCTTCGATAAAGGAACCAGGCCAAGATATCTCGTCGGATGTCGCGACACTTGATTTGAATATAGAACCCATGGTAGGTGTTGACGACCTGTTGGTCGAGGTAGGTACGTTGGACGCCCAAGGGCTTCCCTTGGGCGCCACTGGGTCTTCTACTCCTGCTAATTCTCCAGCTTCCTTCCAAGGCTTTACAGGAGCTGAGCTCCTTTATACTTCACCAGACGCTTCGGTAAGACCTAAGGTCAAGGGCCAGAAGGTTGTAAAAACCCTCAAAAAGACGTCGTCGTCGTCCAAAAAGACTTCGTCGGCGTCAACATCTCGTAAGTCTCCGGCTGCAAACCCCGGAGCAGAGAGGTCTAGAGTTTCTGCTTCAAGCTCCAAATCCTCAAAGAGCAGGTCTTCCAAGTAGAGGCCCCGTACTCCGGCTGAGCCAGCAGTCTCTCCTCTCCCCTTGGTACCTGTTCCAAGTTACCCATCCTCCTCCGCAGCAGCTCCGGTTTTGGATCCCAATGCTGGACTGTTGCAACACATGGGAGACTTGGTCGGCTCTCTGAGGAGCAGCATGGAGCAAATGTTCTCCCGGTTGTCCGACAGGATTACGTCTCAGGACAATATCATCGCCGGACTTAATCAGGCCCCTCTAGCTACTCCCCCAGCTTTCGGCACCGGACTAGCTCAGCTCCCACCTCATGACTCTCTGCCTCCGTTCTCTATGAATAACCCCTGGAGGGTGGCGTCATACGCCCCTTTCCAGGACGGTCTTATTTCCATTCCGGAGTGTGGTACTCGAAGGATTGAGGACTTCGAGTTCTACCCGGAGGGTCTCCAACCGCCGTTCATTGGCTACGCCAGACTCACTGACGCAGCCATGACTAGAGATGACAAAGTCCCTAAGGAGACAGTCCTCTACTCATGTGACCAGGCTCAAAGAGAATGGCTCAGGTGTTTAGAGGATATGGATTGTTCGAATACGAGAATTCAAGCCTTCAAGAGTCCCTTCACCATTTTTACGATGGAGGAGGGAACTCCTCTTCCCTTTCTCAGTAAGATAGCAACGGTCACTATTCCAGCTGCCCAGAAGGGGGAGTCGTTGCCACAGTTAAGGGAAGCAGACCCCACATCTCCTTTGCTCCCTTCACTCGGAGAATTGTGGGAAGATTTGCCCAACACCTTTTCGGCTGGCAAACTCAAACCAGACTGTGCTATGGATCAGTTTGGTGAGAAGCTGCCTAGGCTTCCGGACAGCCTCATTCAAGCTGAATTTGAGGCCAAGGACTAGGCTCGCCAGGTCCATTAATGCCATGGCAATGACTGAAGTAGCGACGATTTCTTACGGTTCTGAGCCGCTCTTCAAGCTCCTCACCAAGTCACTGACGCACACAGTCCAGTCTGACATGTTTGAGTTCGCTACAGCCCAGAAAACTAACTGCCGGGAAACATGTCCTCCAGGAAGCAACTATTCGTCATGAGCCGAATAAGTTGCTTTCATCCATCCAACATCTGGGGGGCAGACCTCTTTCCTGATTCGATGGTAAAGGAGGTCCAGGCGGAAGCGACAAGGCTTAACCAAAGCCTTAAGGATCGTTGGGGTCTCACTGCAAAGAGACGCCAAGACCAAGCAGCAAGAGGTAAGTCTCAGAGGAAACTGAAACGTTATCAGCCTTACCAGAAAAAGCAGCAACGCTTCACCCAGGCTGTTTCGGCTGTTCCTTTAGTACAATCAGCCCAACCCTCTACTTCTAAGGCTCAATCACAGCCCATCTACGTGATTTCCCCCCAGCCTCAACCTTCCACCTCCTACGCTGTCTCCCCAGCCTTCAACCAAGTGTTCGAAGGCCAGGCCTTTCAGCAATACGACCGCTTTGGCAGGGGAGGCAGAGGTAGGGGATCCTTTCGTCAGAGAGGATCAGGAAGGTCTCTCAACAGGGGAAAACACTTCCGTGGAGGCCGCGGAGGTCACTCAACCCAGCAGCAGTGAGAGCTCGAAGGTAGGAGGGAGGCTGTTCTCTTCCGGCACCGGTGGGGATTCAGCAAGTGGGCACAGAGTATTGTGTCGAAAGGCCTGGGTTGGAGTTGGGTTGCGGATCCTCCTCCATCCAGACCTTTCCTTCAACTTCCATCAAAAGAAATGACGGAGTATGCGGAGGACCTCCCTCCTTCAGAAAGGAGCAATAGCGAGTGTCAACAGATTAAAGTTTCAAGGTCGCTTATTCAGCGTTCCAAAGAAAGGCTCACAAAAAAGAAGGGTAATCTTAGACTTGTCCCGCTTAAACTTGGCCATTCGCTGCGACAAGTTCAAAATGCTGACCATCTCGCAGGTGCGGACTTACCTTACTTCCCCGTGGGGCCGTCACCACCTCTATCGATCTTACAGACGCATACTATCATATCCCTATTGCAAGACACTTTCGCCCTTATCTGGGCTTCAAGATAGATCAAGTATTCTCCTTCAAGGTAGTTCCTTCGGTCTGAACGTGGCACCCAGGGTGTTCACGACGTTGGCGGAAGTAGTCGTCCAACAACTGAGGTCTCAGGGGATAATGGTAGTAGCGTATCTCGACGATTGGCTGATTTGGGCTCCAACAGTCGAGGAATGTCACAAAGCCACACTGAAAGTAATTCCAGTTCCTAGAGTATCTGGGGTTCAGGATAAACAGGACAAAATCAAGACTCACTCCGGAGTCCAACTTTCACTGGCTGGGCATTCAATGGAATCTATCCTCCCATACTCTGTCGATTCCATCAGCCAAGAGAAAGGAAATAGCGAAGTCAGTAAAGCAATTTCTAAAGCACAAATATGCTTCAAGGAGAAGCCAGGAAAGAATCCTGGGTTCCCTCCAATTTGCCTCAGTGACAAACATCTTGATGAAAGCCAAACTGAAAGACCTAACCAGAATCTGGCGCTCACGAGCAAATGTCAGATCCAGGGACAAGTTGTCATCAGTCCCACAGATTCTACGGAATCGTCTGCGCCCTTGGGCAAAAGTGAAGAACCTGTCAATATCAGTACCCCTTCAGTTTCCTCCTCGGGGATTACCATCCACACAGACGCTTCCATTAAGCGGCTGGGGAGGATATTCTCAGTTCAAGAAGGTTCAAGGAACCTGGTCACCCCAGTTCCGCCAGCTTCACATAAACGTATTAGAAGCGATGGCAGTGTTCTTGACTCTGAAGAGGTTATGTCCGCCAAAGAACTCCCACATAAAGCTAGTTCTGGACAGCGCAGTGGTAGTCCATTGCGTAAACAGGGGAGGCTCCAAGTCACGACATCTGAATCATGTCATGGTAGCCATCTTTCCCTCCCCTGGCGGACAAGTTCAGTTGGCACCTCTCCTCCACCCATATAGCTGGAGTGAGAAACGTCATAGCAGATGCTCTATCCCGCTCAGTTCCTCTGGAGTCGGAATGTCACTGGACAACAGTTCGTTCCAATGGATTCTCCGGAGGGTTCCAGGTCTACAAGTAGATCTATTCGCGCATCTCAAGCGAACCACAAACTCCCATATTATGTGGCCCCCAACCTGGACCCTCTGGCCTATGCCACGGATGCCCTGTCCATAGATTGGAACAACTGGGAGAAGATTTATGTCTTTCCTCCAGTGAATCTTCTCCTGAAGGTACTGAACAACTCAGGACGTTCAAGGGTCAAGTAGCTCTAGTAGCCCCAGACTGGCCGAAGAGCAATTGGTACCCTCTGATTCTGGAACTGGGTCTTCGTCCTCTTCGGATTCCCAATCCCAGGCTCTCCCAGTCAGTACAAACGAAGACTGTGTTCGCTTCCTCAGGAATTCTCAAAACCCTAACTTTATGGACTTCATGAAGTTTGCGGCTAAAAAACGATGCAGATATTGATCCACGAAATATTCTTTTCTTGGAATCTGATAAAAGGGATTCAACTTTGAGACAGTATGATGCTGCAGTCAAAAAGTTGGCAATCTTCCTGAGAGAATCAGATATTAGAATCATGACAATCAATTCAGCTATATCCTTTTTCAGATCTTTATTTGAAAAAGGCTTAGCAAGCTAGCACTATTACGACAAACAAGTCAGCCTTGAAGAAGATTTTTCAACTCGGTTTCAACATAGACTTGACAGACTCTTACTTCTCGTCTATTCCCAAGGCTTGTGCTAGACTTAGACCTTCAGTAAGGCCTACGTCAGTGTCGTGGTTCTTGAATGATGTTCTAAAGCTGGCTTCAGAAACAGACAATACGACATGTTCATTTATAATGCTCTTAAGAAAAAAAACTATTTTTATTAAGCTTGGCTTCAGGAGCTAGAATTTCAGAACTGTCGGCGTTATCCAGGGATCCGAATCATATAGAATTTCTTCCCACAGGGGAAGTTACTATTTCTCCGGAACGTAGCTTTTTAGCAAAGAATGAGGATCCTTTGTTGAGGTGGGAACCGTGGAAGGTTATACCCCTTCCGCAAGATGTTTCTCTTTGTCCAGTATCGACCTTACGAGCCTTTCTGTCCAGGACATCCTCATCCTCTTCGGGTCCTCTCTTTAAGAGAGAAAAAGGTGGTACTTTATCTATTAAAGGTATCAGGCAACAGATCCTGTACTTTATTAAGCAAGCCAACCCTGATTCCTTCCCTAAAGCTCATGATGTCAGGGCAGTTGCCACCTCAATTAACTATTTCCAACACATGAATTTTGATGATTTGAAAAAGTATACTGGATGGAAATCGCCGACAGTATTTAAGCGTCATTACTTAAAGTCCTTGGAAGCTCTGAAATTTTCAGCAGTTGCGGCGGGTAACATAGTTTCCCCCGACTCTGCTTAATCTTAAGTTGAAGATCCAGATCTCCTTTCTACCTATCTCATTCAACAGTTTGTCTATACCTACCATGTTCATCTACGTCTACCTTGAGTCTTAGCTGCTCTTGTGATAGTACAGTGGGTGTCCCTTATTTTTTTGCTAGGGTCACCCACAATTGTTTGCATATTCTGATCTCTATGATGTTGTCCCCTTTATTTTTTATGCTTAGGTTGACACATCTACATTTGCAATGGTTACGGGTTTTGTATATTAAGACATAGACATTTGTTTACTAAATTATTGTCTAAGTTTGTTCAAATTCATTTTATTATTATAATTGCTTTATTTACTTTTGTACATATTAACTATACACAAATGTTAAGTTCAACATATATTCCATGTAAGCCCTGTACATATATGTTAACTTTAAGCTAATTTTAAGGAATATTTTCTAACTTGTATAATTGTGTATATGTATATTTCTTAGCAATTATATTTCTTTATTTTATTTTAAGTTTTATTGAGACCTTATTTATTTATTTTCTTTTACAATCTTGTGCTAATTCTCTGGTACGATTTCGCGCAGTGACACGAACTGAGCCCAGAAAAGGGATTTTGAGGTAAGGAAAAATCTATTTCTGGGCGATTGGTTCGTGTCGCCCAGCGAAATCCCACCTACCCACCCTCCCTGCGCTCAAGATTGTCTGCTAACTTCAGGATGGCCACCAGAGGCGCAGCAGTCGGCAGCTTGGGATGGAGTAGTAGTAGTTGCTGCCCACTCTGTGGGTCGGCTCCCCTCTTGTGGGGGTTTTGTCGTAGAAGAATTTCCTATTGGTACGATTGTCGTGGTAGTGGTCTCACTCGCCCTAGTGTTCATACCGACGCCCTCTTAGAGGGTGAGCGAGTCAGTGGTACTGACCTTTTCTTTATTTTATTTATTCTCTGGTATGTGTTAGTGCATTTACCTTAGAAATAATGGATTAAAGGGATATTTCGCTGGGCGACACGAACCAATCGCCCAGAAATAGATTTTTCCTTACGTCAAAATCCCTTTTTTATTATTCAATGTTATTTCATTTACACATATAAGCTTGAAAACTTATAGATTACATAAAAAATTAAACACTTGATGGTGCTGCCTTAGCTAAGTTTGTGTGGCATTCAACTAATTAAAAGATGAATTCACAAGATTTAGTCAAGCCCACAGACAGCACATTCATTAAATAACAAGGCACATTATCCTTAGCATTAAGTATTGTTACTTTATGTAATTGAGAAAGTGTTCTGGGATGGCCAGCCAGCCAAAACTCCCATTTACTTTGCTTAGACTCGTACAGATTAAGCCAGTTCTTACAGCATTTCCATCCCATTTAGGATAGAATCTGCTTAAATGGGGGGCTATGTTATGGGTATTAGGCTTGGTCACCATCAAATCCATGTAAGATGGCCAACCAGTGCAAAGCCTATGAATCTGGTCAAAGGCTCTTCTCAGTTTAAATTCAAAGGAACTCAAAGAAGAAGAGAAGTAGGGGGCATAGAAGGTCCAGGTAGTGAACAGAGCTACTGCGCTCTCATGGCACTCATATTCTATATATAAGAGCAATCCTGGCACCTTGCTCAGAGAACGATGCCTAGGTTATCTCTTATCTTAGTAAGTAGTTTGTATTTGTGAAAATTTAACTGCAACCCGAATTAGTGGCCAAAGAAAACTTATTTTACTCTGAGGGAAAAAGTAAATGGCATCCCATGAATTAGGGATAACTTTAGTATATGTACGAAAATGGATACGTATGTACGTATTAGTTCCTGAAATTACTTTTATGCCAACCAGTTATTTCTTTATTAAGGGTAATGAATTAAACTAACTTTTAAATCAAATTACAGTAACTTTAATTTCAATTAAACGTTAGCCTAATACTTAGGAAGCATGATTAGGGTCATATTTAGTGTTCAAACTCTAGAAGTAAGCATTTATTTCTATTTTTAGAGACTGTGCCAAACTTACGCAAAACTTCCTTTTATGTGAGGGGGTCTGGAACCTAACCTCGCGTAACCTTGTATTACTGTATACGATATGTGTACCATAATATCATCATCATCGTATACGCGAGGCTAACTTGTCAATGTTATTCAATTTCTCTTTGTACTGAATTATCATAAGCCAATGTTGCATTGAACCTAGAGAATTAGCTGAAATAATTACTATGCCATATTTGTATAAATTATACTGTGTAGTGTAGGCTAGGCTACCCTATATGTAAAGATGATACTGATTACCCTAGTGTAGGCTAGGCTAGTATAATATTCTTATGGTAAATTAACATGGGCTGACTTATATCCAAATCGTCTTATGACCGGTTGGTCGTAACCATTTGCAGTCATAAGTCGACAACTAGCTGTATAGTCTTTTCTGGTTGGGTCCAAAGAGTTTTTCCAGGTGCCTTTTCCAAGGCAGTTGCTATTTTGGTTTCAGTTGGGTTGGTGTGAAGGTGGTGTTAGCGTTTGTATCCCCATTAGTTTTGCTACTAGTCTTGCTCCTAAATATGCCAGGTTATTTGTTTCTGTGGTACTGATGGTGTGTATTAGTCTCATTATTTCATTGACTTCACTTGTTTTCTCCCTCAGTTTCCTTGTCTTGTAGGCTTTCAAGGAGGGGATCTTTGTTCTCTCTGTATCTGGCTTTATCCATTGTCTGATCTTTTCCAGCCATTCCGTCCTCTCCATTACTTCCTTCATGTTTCTTCATGTGTCGCTGTTTGGTAGCTCATCATTCCTGTCATCTTCTGTGGTATCATCTCTTAGTTTGTCTTCTTGTCCTTCATTGCTAGGTGAATGTGCTGTTCTAAACCAGACACATAACTAAAAGTTGTATTAGTCCAAATAAAAAGCACTGTTTGTTCATGAAAAAAGAATTTCAGAAACAAAAAGAAAGAGACAGAATAAAGAATTCTTTAAAAGTGGTTGAGAAGACTTCTAAAAATAGATTGGTTGATTGGAAGAGGGAAAGAAGAGGGAGAACTGTGTTGTACATATGTCATCTTCACACACTCCTATATTTTTAGCAATCATTCATTTCTTTTTTATGGGTAATGTAGTAAGCTAACTTTTATATGAAACTACAGTAACTTTTATTTCATTTAAAAGTTAGCTGGGAGCATGATTAGGGTCGTATTTAATGTTCAAAGCTGCATTACTCTACATTGTATGGTTTCTGAGCAATAAATACTTGTAATGGTATTGGGACTTTATGGACACCCTGTACATATCTGGCTGCTAAAAGCATGGGCAAGCAGATGACAGATAAGTGAACTGTTTATGACAAAAATTTTGTATTTTTTTATAGCACTTTTCATTGTTTCAAGTCTATATTACTATTCTGACTTTTTTATTTTCAATAATTGTACTTATGCCTGAAATAAATGTAACCTTTCATGTTTGCATGCTAGGAATGGCAAAATTTCATCGTTGCCAATTTAGCGGAGCTTCACACATACGCCAATGCATTTACAAACTGTTTCCATGAATTCTAGTTGTCATAGTAATGGAATAATGATGAAATTGCTCTAAGATGTTTATATACTACAAATAGAAACGCTAATTTTACTTATTTCCACAGTTTTGTGTAAGGCTTATACCCAGTTTGCAGGGTAAACACATACCAATTGGCAACAGTGAGGGAGCGCGAACAGCACCGTAGCCACTGTTCACAGCAAAACTGTTGATATTCGAGCCAGGAATCTAGTTACTTTTTCAGCAACGAATATTTTCAAATTAATTATCATGAATACGTAATAAATTTATGTAATTCACAAACTTACACTGATGTTTAACTGTTTATTTCAAAATTATCCAGCGCACTCTTCTTTCCTCCCAAAAAATTGTGAGTTTCCTAGGACTCGAGGGCGATCGTCATCATCATTTAAGATTGTTGTGAAGAGAGTGTCCCAGCGTCTATGGGTACGAGTGGTGTGCGGATTTAGCACAGGAAATGGAAAGTTTATTGACACAACTGACTCCACAAACATCGAGATGGCGTCAATCTTCTACACGTAAGGTGTTTTAAGTAAAAACTTCCAAAGCGTCATGGAGGAAGTTTGCACTGCGCATGGCTAGATGTTCATTAACCTCTGTTTAATCTTAAATTATGACATTATTTTGTACTTTGGGAGAAAACTAATTTCGAGAGGAAAGTAGAGGTCTCAAGGTGTTGCTTCCACGACCAACGACTCATGACGGGTGTCCATCTCTGGTGTCAGGATGTGCTAAAAGTACTTTTTCTGGAAGGTGGGTCAACGAGCGGGCAAGACTGGCCCAGGTAGTCCACTCAGTTGTTTCCCTAGATGCTAATAAAAATGAGACAAAAATCATCATTATGACTGCATATGAAGACATAGCAAACTAAACAGCATCTTCAAATAAAGATACAGTATACAGTATTGAGTTAATAAGAAAATAAAAACTGAAAAGTACACAATAACATATAAAAATATACTGGAGAGATTACTATTCACCTTTGTGGTTTACTGATATAGGGTAATACATCGCTGTGCAGGCACTTGCACGGACTAATGAGCCACTTTTTAACTTGATATTTAATTGGTGAAATAAAAAGGCAATTCAATATTTGAGCATTGCATTCAAAAGATTCAAGTTTCATCAACAAAATGAGATATATGAAACTTTTGAATCACGTGCCTTGGGGGATGCTGTGAGCTCATGGATCAAGGCGTTGTTTTGTTTACAATCATTACCCAGGCGCGCAAGTGCGAATTTCTTTCTTCTCGCACTAAAAAGCATCAGCGATACATCTCAGAAATTATTTTGTCACTTTCACATAATTTTTGAACCATTTTATATTAGCCGTTACATGGAGTATTATATATGAAAATGTGCGCAATTTCATGTAAAATACAACAAAAAACAACTCATGGTTGTAGCTTTTATCAGTTTTGTAATATTTTCATATAAATAACGATAAGTACCAAAATTTCAACCTTCGGTCAACTTTGACTCTACCGAAATGGTCGAAAAACGCAATTGTAAGCTAAAACACTTATAATCTAGTAATATTCAATCAATTACCTTTATTTTGCAACAAATTGGAAGTCTCTAGCACAATATTTCGATTTATGGTGAATTTATGAAAAAACTTTTTCCTTACGTCCGCGCGGTAACTCTTCCGAAAAAATCATAAACTTTTTTGTCCGATTGTCGTAATGTTTGCACCATTTTAAATTAGCCATTACATCAAGTTTTATATATGGAAATGTGCACAATTTCATGTAGAATACAACAAAAAACAACACATGGTTGTAGCTTTTATTGGTTTTGAATTATTTTCATATAAATAACGATAAGTGCCAAAATTCAACCTTCGGTCAACTTTGACTCGACCAAAATGGTTGAAAAATGCAATTGTAAGCTAAAACTCTTACATTCTAGTAATATTCAATCATTTACCTTTATTTTGCAACAAATTGGAAGTTTCTAGCACAATATT
The DNA here is from genome assembly GCF_015104395.2 of Macrobrachium nipponense. Taxonomy (NCBI): domain Eukaryota; kingdom Metazoa; phylum Arthropoda; class Malacostraca; order Decapoda; family Palaemonidae; genus Macrobrachium; species Macrobrachium nipponense. The sequence goes on along the minus strand of NC_087203.1, from coordinate 49,314,330 downwards.
TTGATTTATGGTGAATTTATAGAAAAAAAAAACATTTTCCTTACGCCCATGCAATAACTCTTCCGAAAAAAATCAGAAATTTTTTCGTCCGATTGTCGTAATGTTTGCACCATTTTAAATTAGCCGTTACATAGTTTTATATATGAAAATGTGCGCAATTTCATGTAGAATACAACAAAAAAACAACTCATGGTTGTAGCTTTTATCAGTTTTGAAATACTTCCATATAAATAACGATAAGTGCCAAAATTTCAACCTTCGGTCAACTTTAGACTCGACTGAAATGGTAAAAAAACGCAATTGTAAGCTAAAACTATTACATTCTAGTAATAATCAATCATTTACCTTTATTTGGCAACAAATTAGAAGTCTCTAGCACAATATTTCGATTTATGGTGAATTTATGAAATAAACACTTTTTCCTTACGTCCGTGCGGTAACTCTTCCGAAAAAAATCATAAATTTTTTTGTCTGATGGTCGTAATGTTTGCACCATTTTAAATTAACCGTTTTGCTCACAGTGCGATTTGTATACAATTATATATGAAATTTTTTTTGTGCTATCATATATTCCAATATTTATATATGATAATTATATTTTTTTAATTTCAGATGGTTGCACACTAAACTTCAGGCAATGACAAAAAAAGGAGCCAAAAATGAACTCCTAATCTTGAAAATTAAGCGTGCTGTGATTTTTTGAAAAAAACTTTTTCCACTTTGGCGCTCACTCGCGAACGCCGCCGGCATACGGGAGACACTTTCGGAAATACCGGCTCGGCGTTTAAGGGCTAGGTGGCTGTTAGCTTTTCTGGTTCAAAGATATCATAGGAAAACCTCTAGTGAGCATTTGTACACATGAATTAAGGTAAAAATGAATGCAAAGAAAGGCTGGTTCATCATTTTCAAGTTAAAATTTATTTCTCTCATACGACATGTCACACTTAAACTTTTTTCACCACAGTTGTCAAGTTAAATTTTAATGCTTTATTGTGAGGATAAACCCCATTTTAATGAGCTCTAAAGATGGCATAACAAGGTGATTATGACTTATATTTCTCCCTGGGTTCTGCACGTACAGGTGGCTTTATACTCAAGAATTGGATGCCTCTAGGAATAGTAAACTCGCAAGCACTTAGCAACAAACCTAAGCCATTAACAACAACTACCACCATGTGCATTGGCTACAGTATGCTAGGAAGGCAAAATATAATAGGTATTGGCCTCGATACAAATCAATACAATTCATTACTTTAATATTAACCTACAAGAAGACTGATCTTTTGGGGTGCCATTCATCTACTCCTTGCTGAGGCTTTCAAAAGGATAGGTGGGCATAAAACAGCCAGTAATTCCTTCACCCTAGATCATGCAACAGTATTCCAGTGCAACTACTGGTACGTATACCAAAAGTAAATATGACACACATAAAAATGGAAGGTTCATATTTTAGCAAGAACAAAATAAAATACAACTATTTAACACTCACTTTGCAATCGGCAGTAAGACATGAAAATACCACATTTTCTTCTTCAAACTGAATCATCATGTGTCGAGTTTCCCAGTTAACATTCCAAGCCTGCAATGAGGGTTAGAGAACAATTTCCTATACTAATTTATTAAACCATATCATGAATCTTATATATGTTCACAAGCATCTCCTTTTCATACCAAAACAGCAAAGCCTGCAAAATTGATGACAAGAGCTCTCAACAAATTGGCATGATACTTTTTTTTTTAATATTTTTCCATTTTTCCATACAAAAAATTCTCAGTAAATATAAAAAATCTTTAATTTTATCCAGATTTACACAACATGGGATTTTATTTAATATGAGAGAGAGAGTGTGAAAGTAAATCATTTACCTTCATGGTATTATAACGCCAAGTCTTGATATGATCCCCTGTTCCTGGTTCCATTCTCATTATCCTGTTGAAAGCCACACCTAGCAACTCCTCACGCTGAAAATATTATAGAATCAAGTAAAATTCTAATGAATAAATTTTCATAATCTTTTTAAGACAAAACCTTCATAATCTGTTTTGTCTGTATGCTGAAGCAGTATTTCACTCCATACACTACTAACATGTACTAGATCAAACAATTTCAAAGTGATTGTGTATGATATGTATTTAATGCATTTTAAGGCAAGAACAGCCATGTTCATAAGTGATGCAGCAAGATTCTTTTTGTATTGGTATCAGTTAAATTTTCACACTTAACATGACAGTTGCCAAGTAATGATAACTTTTTTACTTTTAATGTCATAAATGTTGATAAATTTGTGAATTCGCAGCTAGCATTATTTTCACCATGGATATACATATGATCTCTTATGCATTGGTACAATTCGTAATCAATGTGAAAGGAACTGGTCTTTTCTTTGACACTCCTTAGCACAAAGCAGGGTCAGGTATGATGATAAGAATTGCCGTCAATGGCAGCGCACACAACTTGCCACTTGTAGTGGTCATCATAACTACCTCTACAGCATATAACAACCGACCTAATAAGCTGAACAGTCATAAAATGTTATAAACAAGAATTAGAATTGCAAATGGTTTTCTTTGAATTTTGAAGTTTTAGGATATGTTCAAACAGCATGTGTGCTCTAAAATGATTTACAGGACTAACAAAAATAATCTAAGGCTTCTGAGGTGTAATCTTGTTTACTAAAGGATTCAATGAAGAATAAAAGATGACAATGATTTCAATTATATAGAAAAGACAACCATTAATTAAATATTTAGTTGTATTAATACCAAAGCTTATGCAACATTTTTTCCTGACTAAGAATGTTCTTTTCTTGAAAACCTCATAAAGTAACTTAGTGTAAGAATATGAAGATAATAACTTCATATGCTCTCTGGCCAGAAATATCTAACATAGAATTGTGAATGCTATATGTAATGTATATTTAGCAAGAAACCTAGCATGTCTAGGCCTAGAAATAAAGCTCTGGCATTAACACAGTATAATTGCATAGGTGAATATTTGCTAATGAACATAATTTTTGAAGTGGTTAACCCTTAAACACCAAAGGGGTATATTAAAAATCGTCTTCCGTGTGCCGAGGCGGTCTCGGAGTGAATGCGGAAGCGGAAAAAATATTTTTTTCAAAAAATCACAGCGCGCTTAGTTTTCAAGATTAAGAGTTCATTTTTGGCTCCTTTTTTGTCATTGCCTGAAGTTTAGTATGCAACCATCAGAAATGAAAAAAATATAATTATCATATATAAATAATGCGATATATGATAGCGCGAATACAAAATTTCATATATAATTGTATTCAAATCGCGCTATGCGCAAAACAGTTAAAGGTAAAGAGTTAATTTTTTTTCGTTGTACACTAAATTGCGATCATTTTGGTATATAACACATTGTAAAACGATAAAAGCAACACAGAGAAAATATTATCACAATATAATGCATGAATTCGTAACGCGCGGACGTACACAAATATTTTTTTCAAAAATTCACCATAAAACTAAATATTGTCCTAGAGACTTCCAATTTCTTTCAAAATGAAGGCAAATGATTGAATATTACTATACTGTAAGAGTATTAGCTTACAATTTCAGTTTTCGACCATATCTGACGAGTTAAAGTTGACCGAATGTCAAATTGTTTTATATATTTTTTTTTATATGCAATTATTTCGGAAATTAGAAAAGCTACAACCTTCAAATATTTTTAGTTTTATTCTACATGAAATTGCGCACATTTTCATATATAAAACTCTATGAAATGCCTAATATGAAACGGAGCAAATATTCCGAGAATACGACGTACGCATTTCGGAGATTTGTGGCAGAGAATCCGCGCGGGGAGGGAAGAAAAGTTTTTTTTTTAATTCACCATAAATCTAAATATTGTGCTAGAGACTTCGAATTTGTTTCAAGATGAAGATAAATGACTAAATATTACTAGACTGTAAGAGTTTTAGCTTACAATTGCGTTTTTCGACCATTTCGGTAGAGTCAAAGTTGACCAAATGTGGTTTTTTTTCTATTTATCGTGATTTATATGCAAATATTTCAAAAATGAGAAAAGCTACAACCTTCAATTATTTTTAGTTGTATTCTACATGAAATTGCACACATTTTCATATAGAAAACTTTATGTAACGGCTAACTTAAAATGGTGCAAACATTACCACAATCGCACGTATGATTTTTTCGGAGGAGTTACCGCGCGGACGTAAAGAAAATGTTATTTTTTTCATAAATTCACCATAAATCGAAATATTGTGCTAGAGACTTCCAATTTGTTGCAAAATGAAGGTAAATGATTGAATATTACTAGAATATAAAAGTTTTAGCTTACAATTGCGTTTTTCGACCATTTCGGTAGAGTAAAATTTGACCGAAGGTTGAAAATTTGTCACTTAATATTTTTTATATGAAAATATTTCAAAACTGATAAAAGCTAGAACCATGGGTTGTTTTTAGTTGTATTGTGCATGAAACTGCGCACATTTCCATATATAAAACTTTATGTAACGGCTAATTTTAAAATGGTGCAAACATTACCACAATCGCATGTATGATTTTTTTCGGAAGAGTTACCGCGCGGACGTAAGGAAAAAGTTTTTTCATAAATTCACCATAAATCGAAATATTGTGCTAGAGACTTCCAATTTGTTGCAAAATGAAGGTAAATGATTAAATATTACTAAAATATAAGAGTTTTAGCTTAAAATTGCGTTTTTCGACCATTTCGGAAGAGTCAAAGTTGACCAAAGGTTGAAATTTTGGCACTTATCGTTATCTATATGAAAATATCTCAAAACTGATAAAAGCTACAATCATGAGTATTTTTTTGTTGTATTCTACATAAAAATGCACACATTTTCATATATAATACTCCATGTAACGGCTAATTTAAAATGGTACAAAAATTATGTCAAAGTGACGAAATAATTTCAGAGATGTGTCACCGATACTTTTTAGTGCGGCAAGAAAGAAATTCGCGCTTGCGCGCCACTGCGTAACGATTTGTTAAACAAAACAACAACCTTGATCCGTGGAACCCCTCCCAGCATCCCCCAAGGCGCGTGATTCAAGAGTTTTCGGCTGGTAGGCCTATAAGTATTTTTCCGCGAATTTTTAAAAAAAACTTTTGTATGTCGACGTAAAATACGTCCAGTCGGCACCCGAGAGACAAAAAATGTCGACGTAAAATACTTCCACTCGGCGTTTAAAGGTTAAGGAATATAATATAAATAAAATAACTATATTTTATGAAAATCCAAATACGTACAGTCATACCCCACATACGAAAATCCCTACGTACGAAAAATCCAAGTTACAAAGGCAAAAACGAAGATTTTTTTGCTTCTGTGTACGAAAAGAATTCAGGTTGCGAAAGGGTAAAGTCCGAGATTTGCCCGGGCCGCCGAGAACAATTTTTAAACTCGCACGCAGCCAACTGAGTAGACTCGCCACCATCCTACTGCTATCCCATTAGTTCCTGATGCTAGTCACCGCCGTAAGATCCTGCTCTCCTATTGGTCAGCATATGTCCCATCATGCCCCTAAGTAAAGGCGTTCCTTGACCATTTTTTGCAGCAGCGTTATCGTAAACACCTGGAATTCGATTGTTCACATAGATTTCGTTTGTTAATGTAAATTCGTGTTAGTGATTTTGCTGTCGTTGTACTGTAAGTTACTTTATCGTGTTGTGTGTGAACTTAATTACTTACGTTATTAGCCATGGGTAACCAAGAATGTTGCTGAAGTTCACAGAAAGAAGAGGATGCTTTCTATGGAGACAAAGATGGAGATAATCAAGAAGTGTTAATGTTTCTGCCATTTGTTAATGTGCTTCGTAAAGTTTAGTGTTAATGTTTTCTGCCATTTTTTAATGTTTTGTAAAGTTAAGGGTTCATGTTTTATGCCATTTGTCCTCCTCTGTCGCCACTTTCGGACATCGCCTCACTTGAAAGGTAAGGTTCCACATTTTACTATATACATACGTACATATACATATAGTATTTCTTGTACCCTGTATACTAATACACTTTATTTACAGGTACAGTCATTCTTAGGTTAGGTATTGAATGGTCCAAATTGTTGTATTTCATTGTTTATTGGTCAATTTAGCTTTATTATAAAATCTACTGTGGTCTTTTTGTAGGGCTTGGAACGAATTAGGCAATTTACATGTAAAACGTAGTTCTAGATACGAAAAAATCAGGTTACAAAGGGCGCTTCAGAATGGATTAATTTCGTAACCTGAGGCACTACTGTACTCCTATAGTAAATACAAAAATATTTTCAAGATAATTTCATAAGTCTACACACAGTACACTTATGTTCCAGTTCGTTCGTGTTGACACACTCATATGGTTGCATCACACAAGCCCTGCCCACCCCTTGATATTGATGGATGCTCTTTAGCTACAATAATGCTTCTGTATATACTTATTTATCTTCTTCATTATTGAGGTGTAAAAATATTTTTCTGGGTTCGACCTGTGTCGGCCGGAGAAATGGTCCTGTAGCACGCATTTCTAGGTATAAATAGATGCTAAATATACCAGAGAAAAAAGCTAAAAGTAATGTTGAAGTTACTACCCTCAGCTCGAACACCATAGGGCGTCGGTAAGCAGCACAGGGACGAGTGGAGGCCACTACCACAAGTCTTCTGCCAATTAGAAGATTCCCTTCAACGTCCCTCTCTAGGCAAGTGCCGTTACAAGGACTACAACATCTACCTTCCGCTCGCTACTACTACAACTCATGCCCGATGGCTTCATTCCTGTATTAGCACGTTAAGTGAACTCACGTGTCTCTCTCGCTGCCCCTTTTTTCTGTGTTTTCGGCGAAGCCATATCTGCTCCAGAGCTCCAAGCTTCTTCATCCAAGTTGAGTATTCCATTTTACGTTTTGGTATCTTGTATGGGCACGATGCATCCCTGTTTTGCCCTTTTTTGGCCCCTTAGTTCTCGCGAACCAGGGTGACGCTACTTACATCCGCCATCTTGGGTGCATCATTCGACGCATGCGTTCTTTCCCACTGTTTGTTTATGATAACATTTACATCACTGTTTAATTTTAACTGTTTTTACCGCTTTTTTCATATTCCCCTTCATTATTCTAGCTCCTGTCGTATCTGGAGCTTTGGTTTTACGAATTTTATCCATATGTCGTAGGCTCTAACTCGCTCCTGACGTACTCTGAGGTCTCTTGTTAATTATTTATTTTTTATTATTCTAGCCTTTGGCTTTTGTCCTCAGTCCCTCCGGAGCGTGTTCTTTTCCCTAGTTAGCCTATAGTACGCCAGTATTGTAGAGAGGGCGTTTCCTTTCCTGGCTTACCCGCCCAGACCTAGGCTAGGTTTTGGAAGGTAGGTCAGGTAGCCCTGCCCCTCCAACCTTTCGGCCCCACCCTTACCGCCCCCTGCCTGCGCTACTGTGCTTGCTGGGAGGGCGGTCCGGGTTAGAGAGTCCCTCTCGTGTCATGTTTGTTGGGCCTAGACATATCGTACCTGACCAGATCGAAATTTTTCGGTTTTGGAGGGTTTTATTAGGTTCCATCCGTCCACTTCATGACGTCCTTTGGAGGCCGAACTAGCCTACCTGACGGATTTGTACCGATCTCGGAGGGTTAGGCTAGGTCCCTACTGGGTGTATTCCTTCCCCCTTATTGTTCCTCTTTTGCAATGCTTCCAGTAATTCCTCATCCTTATTTTATGTTTGTCTTGTTGTGTATAGCCTTGGCCTTTGCCTCCTTTAGGGTGCCAGTTGGCCTACCATCTTCTGCTCCCTTTAGTAGTAGGCTAGTTACAGCTCCTGTAAGGTGGTGGTCACTGATCGGTTGCTGTGGCCAGGCGTTCACGACTTGTCCACTCCCCTCCAGATCACAGCCCACCCCTGCACTTGTCTTGTCCGGCGCTGCCTACTAGCTCGCGGTTCAAGTAATCCTACCGATGAACGGCCGCTAGAGCATATATCTTTTCCAGGGGAGGATTGGTTGGACGAGATTGGTTGCTAGCAGTTTGTGTAATTTCCCTTATAGGTCTCCGGGCCCATAGGTCCTCTGGTCAGGTGGGGTCTACCATCACACCAGCCAGCAAGCTATACACCGGATTGTACGTTCCACTGCTCCGCCGCTCAGTTGTCTTTTCTCCTTGTTGTCTCCGCCTCCCCACTCAAGTGGGGGTGGAATTGGGCTTAGAACTGCGTTTCTAGTTACCTTAGAATCGCTTCTCTTCCCCGATGCGATCAGATTCAGGCCTAGGTTTTACCTTTTCCCCTGTTCTGCTCGTATCAGCCCGTCTCCGCCGGCATTTACTATTATGATAACGGGATTATAAGACTCCGGAGTAGGTGAAGCCTTTAAGAGATTACATTAGATTATATATTTTGTTAGCCTCTGTAGGTATGTCTCCGGATCCGTATTGGTTCCGACGTAGTGTGGTCTACCATCACACACGCCAGGTAAAATATACCGGAGTTTATTGTACCGTTGTTTCTGTCGCTCAGTTTTCCATCTTCTTTGCTATCGCTGTTCCCCATTTTGGTGGGGACGGAACGGGGCTCAGATATGCGACTGCATTTGATTCGTTGCATTTTCTGCTACAATGCTATCAGATTCAGGCTTAGGTCTTACCTTCTCCCCCTGTTCTGCTCGTATCAGGCCCCATCCGCTGGTTATAGCTTTACCAATCCCGAGGACGGATTCCAGAGCAGACGGACACACCCAGAGCCCCCCTCCTTTTTCTATTATAATTATCCAGTAGGATAATTAAGTTGAAATTGATAACCGATATTACCTTTAACGGAGCAAATATCTGATTAAAGTGCATGCATCTGGCCGGAATTAACTCCAGGGCCTCTACGTAATGATACTCATTTGACTTTTCAACTTTCAGATGGTCCGCTGCCAGGTGTCGGGATGTTCGGCCACCCTGTATAAGCCGTACGGGCATGAGGTCTGCCGATCTCATGCCAACTGTGCCATCCTGGTGAAGGATTATTTGGTCTGGCACCCGGACCCTTGCACAGTTTGCTATGAGATGGTCAGAATCGTCTCAGACGAGTCGGTAAGTAACATTCTCGCCTCGTCGTTTCCGTGAAATTTCTGCTATACATTGACTTTGGGAAATTTCTTTGACACGCGGGATCCTAAATCGATTATTTTACAGGTTAGTTTGTCCCTCAAGATGGCGACCATGGCGTCCCTGAAGTCCTGGGTGGGAGGATTCGGCAGGAATGCCAAGGCCGGACAGCCCTACGTGCTGTCCGAAGATCTATGTTCCCTCCTATACCCGGGAGCTCCGGCCTCGACGGCTGTTCCTGCTTCTGTGGCTGATCCCATCATCGAGGGCATCCATCTGGAGACGCATCCCCTCCCGGAGGACCAAGAGTGCTTATGTGACATGGTCACAGAGGAGGTTGCGGCCATCAGCCTCCACCGCGAAACGATGGCCACGGAGGATCAGGAGGTAGGTAGGGAGGTAAGTGAGACAGATAGTCTCCCTTTTAGTCCCACTCCTTCTTCTCCCCCTTCTTTCCAGGGCTTTCCTATAAAGTCCTCCCCCACTTGAGATAGATCGGCCTCGATCATCCCCAAGGTCAAGGCTTGGAAGACAAGATCCCTACCAAAGGGATCCAAGCATTCTTCGGCAGGCTCTGTAAGGTCATCTTCGGCTCCCAAGCCATCGACTTCCTATTCCAAGCCTTCCTCTTCCAAAGCTTCTCTCCCACCAAAGGGGTCGAGCGCCAAATCCTCCAAGGCCAAGCCAACGGAGTCCGGCTTTGACCAGGAGGCCTATGCAAATCTTCTAATGATGAAGATGAGCGAAGTAGTGGACACCAAACTTGAGTCAGTGTCCACTCGACTCACCTCAGGCCTGGAGACCTCGGGTCAATCGATCTTGTCTCTGACCCAGAGGCTCCAAGCCCAGGAGGAATTAGTGTCCGGAATCCTCCAGTCCGGGACCACGCCACAGTCCGTGAAAGTACCAGACGCATCAAAGCTGCCACCATTCGAGAACAGCAACCCGTGGCGGTTAGCTCTGCACGCCCCATTCTCGGACGGAAAACTGACAATCGAAGGTTGAGGAACCCGACCGGTAGAAGACTTTGAGTTTTTCGCAGCGGGCCTTCAATTCCCCTTTCCGGGCTACACTAGACTAGCCGAAGATGCGCTAGTCAGGGTAGACAAAGTCCCGAAGGAGACAGTCATCTACCCTAGGGACCAAGCCCAGTCTACATGGGTCCGCACCATTACAGATTGGGACTGCGTCAACACAAAGTTGACGCCCCATAAAGGATGCTTCACAATGTTTGTGGCCCCACAAGGAGTTCCGACTCTTTGTACTTCGAAGGTGGCGGAATTGACTATGCAAGCCACGGTAGAGGACAAACATTTACCTCAGTTAAGAGACAGAGGCTACCTCCTTGCTCTTCCCCGGCGATATGGAGTTTTGGGCTGTCGCTCCGGCTACGTTCACGGTAGGCAAACTCGACCCGGAGTGTGCCTCTGACCAGTTCAGTGAACGTTTACCTAGAATTCCGGACCCCATGGTCAAAGCGGAATTCGAGGCAAGATGCAGGCTGAGTAGGTCGATTAACTCAGTCACCACGGCGGAGTTGACTGCTACAACGTATGCTGATGAGCCTCTATTTCGAGTCCACACAAAGTCTCTATTACAGGCCTTCCAATCGGACCTGTATGACTTTATAGTGGCTAGGCGAGCCTGCAGGAAGCATGTCTTCGCAAATGCTTCCATAAGGCACGAACCAAACAGGATTATAAAGGCTTCAATCTGGGGCGCCAACCTCTTCCCTGAGGACGCGGTTAACAACGTCCTCAGCGAGGTAGCTACAGCTAACCAGAACCTTCGAGTCCATTGGGGACTTCCCTTCAAAAGGAAGTTTGAGACCCCTGGACCACAATCCAAACCTAGGAAGAGGCAGAGGAAATACCAGCCCTACCAGACCTCTCATCCTCAGACAGTTGTCCAGGAGGTCCCTGTCTCCCAGATCGGCAAGCCTTCAACATCCAAGGCTCAGCCACTGCAGCAGTTTGTCCTGGTGCAGAGTCCGTCGACTCAGCAACCTTCGACCTCAACCACCTTAGTAGCCTCCCCAGCCTTCAACGCCTCTTTTGAGTCACGAGGAGCATTTCGTGGCTACAACAAACATGCAGGGAGTAGCAGAGCCAGAGGTGCCTTCCGGCAGAGAGGTGGCTCTAGAGGCAGAGGCTTCAAGAGGAGGCAGGGGAGGTAAGACCACAACCAACCAGTGAGACCCCGCAGGTGGGCGGGAGACTGTATCTCTTTCGGGACCATTGGACCTTCAGTTCATGGGCCCACAACATAGTATCGAAAGGTCTGGGGTGGAAATGGGAGAAAGGCCTCCTCCACCAGTCAGTTTTCACCAGGCTCCAACGACAGACCTACTAGACTATGCCAAAGATCTCCTCCAAAAGAAGGCAATAAAGAAAGTCAATCGCCTGAAATTTCAAGGACATCTGTTCAGTGTGCCAAAGAAGGACTCAGACAAAGAGTGATTCTGGACCTGTCCCGTCTCAACTCATACATTTAATGCGACAAGTTTCGCATGCTGACCGTCTCGCAGGTGCGGACCTTACTTCCCTGTGGGGTCGTCACCACCTCTATAGATCTTACAGACGCTTACTATCATGTTCTGATAGCAAGAAACTTCTCTCCATACCTAGGCTTCAAACTAGGAAAACAAGCTTACTCATTCAGAGTCATGCCATTCGGGCTCAACATAGCACTCAGAATATTCACCAAATTAGGAGAGACAGTAGTGCAAGAACTAAGAGCTCAAGGGGTAATGTTAGTAGCTTACCTAGATGACTGGCTCATTTGGGCAACCAAAGACGAGGAGTGTCGCAAAGCAACAGCCAAAGTAATAGAATTCCTAGAGTATCTGGGTTTCCAGATAAACAAGGAAAATTCTCGCCTCATCCCGGCATCCCGCTTTCAATGGTTGGGAATCCAATGGGACGTAAACTCACACAGGCTATCTCTCCCATCAAAGAAGTGCAGAGAGATAGCAAAGGCTACAAGACAGTTCCTCAAGAACAAAAAGGCTTCTCGTCGTACCCAAGAGAGAATTCTAGGTTCTCTTCAGTTTGCCTCAATAACAGACGTCCTGTTGAAAGCCAGGCTGAAGGATATCAATCGAGTCTGGCGGAAGAGAGCCAACAACAAATTCAGAGACAAGATCTCTGATTTCGCCGATATTGAAGAAAAGGCCCCGGAGTCTCTCCAAGTCAGTGCCACTGCAAGTTCCCCACCGTCTCTGATAGTCCACACGGACACCACTCTGAGCGGTTGGGGAGGCTACTCCCAGTACAAGAAGGTTCAAGGAACATGGTCGAATACATTCCGCCAGTTCCACATCAATGTCCTAGAAGCAATGGCCATTTTTCTGACCTTAAAACGTCTGGTTCCAGTCAAAAACAGTCATGTAAGATTAGTCTCGGACAATGCAGTGATAGTTCATTGCATAAACAGAGGAGGCTCCAAGTCGAGCAAAGTAAATCATGTAATGATTGCAATTTTTTCGTTACCAACGAAAAATCATTGGCACCTGTCAGCTACCCACCTGGCAGGAGTACGGAATGTTATCGCAGACTCACTATCCAGAACGACTCCGCTAGAGTCGGAGTGGTCCTTGGACATGAAGTCATTCCGTTGGATTTGCAATCAAATCCCGGGCCTTCAGGTAGACCTGTTCGCTACGGAGTCCAATCACAAACTTCCGTGTTATGTGGCTCCCAACCTGAACCCTCTGGCTCACGCCACAGATGCGATGTCCATAGACTGGAACAGTTGGCAGAAAATTTACCTATTTCCACCAGTAAACCTCCTGATGAAAGTCCTGCACAAACTCAGATCCTTCACAGGACAGGTGGCACTGGTTGCACCCAACTGGCCGAAGAGCAATTGGTTCCCTCTTCTACTAGAGTTGAGTCTCCGCCCCAGACGGATTCCCTGTCCAGAACTGACTCAGGTAGTACAAACTCGGACTGTGTCAGTTCCTCAAGAATTCTAAATGCCCTAACTTTATGGACTTCATGAAGTTTGCGGCTCAAAAGGATGCTAGTATAGATCCACTAAACATCCTGTTTATAGAATAAAATAAAAGAGAGTCAACACTCAGACAGTATGATTCTGCAGTAAAGAAATTGGCCGTCTTTCTAAAAGAATCAGATGCCCAGAAGATGACTACGAATCTGGCAATTTCGTTCTTTAGAACCCTGTTTGTGAAAGGTCTAGCTGCTAGTACCATTACTACAACCAAATCTGCCTTAAGGAAGACTTTTCAGCTTGGCTTTAATATTGATTTGACAGATTCGTACTTCTCTTTTATCCCTCGAGCATGTGCCCGTCTGAGACCAGTGGATCGCCCCCACACGGTCTCCTGGTTTTTAAACGATGTACTCAAATTGGCCTCAGACACTGATAATGATTCATGCTCATATATAACCCTTCTCAGGAAAACATTATTCTTAATGAGTCTGGCTTCAGGCGCCAGAATATCTGAACTGTCGGCTCTCTCTAGAGACCCAAATCACATCGATTTCCTCCCGTCGGGTGAAGTTCTACTATCCCCAGATCGGAAATTCTTGGCCAAGAATGAAGACCCACAAAACAGGTGGGCTCCATGGAAAATTATACCTCTCACACAGGACTCATCATTAGAAATAGATGGAAACGGCTCATCCGAAACGGCGACCCCATATAAAAATGGGAACAAGCTGGGAAGAAGAAGAAGAAGAAGACAGGACTCATCATTGTGTCCTATTGTCACACTAAAATCTTATCTGGCCAGAACTTCTGAAAAGTCTTCAGGTCCTCTTTTCATTAGAGAGAAAGGCGGAACCATTTCCTTAAAAGGTATTAGACAACAAATCCTTTATCTTATTAAACAAGCCAATCCGGATTCAGTTCCCCACGCCCATGATATCCGAGCAGTGGCTACCTCGATTAACTATTTTCACAATATGAACTTCGAGGATCTTAAGAAATATACAGGTTGGAAATCTCCGGCAGTATTTAGACGCCACTATCTCAAGAATTTAGAGGCCCTTAAATTTTCAGCAGTGGCTGCAGGGAGCATCATCTCCCCTGAGATGACCGAGTCTTTGAACTCTATTTTCTATTCCTTTATGCTGCTTAAAATTTTCCCTTGATACTCACTCTTTCCTACCTGCCTCGCTCGTAATCCCTACCTATCTCCCTCTGGTTCCGGGCTGGTTTGCTTGTCAATCCATTGCCGGACTTGTACATATTTTATATTTGTCATTTTTGTATTCCTTGCCTGTTGTTTTCCAGAATGATTTGAATGTGGTCATATTTTTTCCTCCTGTCCTACCATTGTACTTTTTTACTTTACATTAGTTATTAAAACTTAATTTTAAGAGTACATTTAAATTTTCTTGTTACTTTACATTGGTTATTAAACTTAATATTAAGAGAACATTTAAGTTTTATTGTTCCTTATTTTTTATTTTGTATCTTCCAAGCTTGTGTGGCCATTCTCTGAAACTATTTCACCGGCCGACACAGGTCGAACCCAGAAAAGGGATTTTGACAAAGGAAAAATCTATTTCTGGGGGAAGACCTGTGTCGCCCGGTGAACCCATCCATCTCTCTTTTCCTGGTCCCCACCCTGTAGCCAGCCCAAGGTTGGGTGCGTAATCCAGGAATGAAGCCATCGGGCGTGAGTTGTAGTAGTAGCGAGCGGAAGGTAGATGTTGTAGTCCTTGTAATGGCACTTGCCTAGAGAGGGACTTTGAAGGAAATCTTCTAATTGGCAGAAGACCTGTGGTAGTGGCCTCCACTCGCCCCTGTGCTTATACCGACGCCCTATGGTGTTCGAGCTGAGGGTAGTAACTTCAGCATTCCTTTTAGCTTTTTTCTCTGGTATATTTAGCATCTATTTATGCCTAGAAATGCATGCTACAGGACCATTTCCCCCAGAAATAGATTTTTCCTTTGTCAAAATCCCTTTTTTGTTTATCTTTTTCAGCACAGATCTACAAATATACATCTATTCTTTTTTTTTTTTTTTAGCTTTAAGGCATAAAAACATCAAATAGGACTATTTAAAATTTTATTTTGGAATGCAAGCAACATCAGTGTTATGAAAATTTTCTTCATTTCTAAATTATAATTTGAACCTAGGTTGATGAAGGCTTTTTTTTTTTTTTAAATGCATCGGTACTAGGTGAACAAAAGTTTTGGAAATAAGTTAATGTTTTCTGCCATTTGTCTTCCTCTGTCGCCACTTTCGGACATCGCCTCACTCGACAGGTAAGGTTCCACATTTTACAACATACATACGTACATATACATATAGTATTTCTTGTACCCTGTATACTAATACACTTTATTTACAGGTACAGTCACGGTTAGGTTAGGTATTGAATGGTCCAAATTGTTGTATTTCATTGTTTATTGGTCAATTTAGCTTTATTATAATATCTACTGTGGTCTTTTTGTAGGGTTTGGAACGAATTAGGCAATTTACATGTAAAACGTAGTTCTAGATACGAAAAAATCAGGTTACAAAGGGCGCTTCGGAACGGATTAATTTTGTAACCTGAGGCACTACTGTACTCCTATAGTAAATACAAAAATATTTTCAAGATAATTTCATAAGTCTACACATAGTACACTTATGTTCCAGCTCGTTCGTGTTGACACCACTCATATGGTTGCATCACACAAGCCCTGCCCACCCCTAGATATTGATGGATGCTCTTTAGCTACAGTAATACTTCTGTATACACTTATTTATCTTTTTCATTATTGAAGAGTAAAAATATATTTTTGTTCATCCTTTTTCAGCATAGATCTACAAATATAATTCTATTTTTTTTTTTTTTAGCTTTAAGGCATAAAAATATCAAATAGGACTATTTAAAATTTGATTTTGGAATGCAAGCAACATCAGTGTTATGAAAATTTTTTTCATTTCTAAATTATAATTTGAACCTAGGTTTGATGAAGGCTTTTTCTTTTTTGAAATGCATCGGTACTAGGTGAACGAAAGTTTTGGAAATAAGTTAATGTTTTCTGCCATTTGTCCTCCTCTGTCGCCACTTTCGGACATCGCCTCAATCGAAAGGTAAGGTTCCACATTTTACTACATACATATGTACATATACGTATAGTATTTCTTTTACCCTGTATACTAATACACTTTATATTTACAGGTGCAGTCATGGTTAGGTTAGGTATTGAATGGTCCAAATTGTTGTATTTCATTGTTTATTGGTCACTTTAGCTTTATTATAAAATCTACTGTGGTCTTTTTGTAGGGCTTGGAACGAATTAGGCAATTTACATGTAAAACGTAGTTCTAGATACGAAAAAATCAGGTTACAAAGGGCGCTTCAGAACGGATTAATTTTGTAACCTGAGGCACTACTGTACTCCTATAGTAAATAAAAAAATATTTTCAAGATAATTTCATAAGTCTACACACAGTACACTTATGTTCCAGCTCGTTAGTGTTGACACCACTCATATGGTTGCATCACACAAGCCCTGCCCACCCCTTGATATTGATGGATGCTCTTTAGCTACAGTAATACTTCTGTATATACTTATTTATCTTTTTCATTATTGAGGTGTAAAAATATATTTTTGTTCATCCTTTTTCAGCACAGATCTACAAATATACATCTATTCTTTTTTTTTTAGCTTTAAGGCATAAAAATATCAAATAGGACTACAGTGGTACCTCGAGATACGAAAGGCTCAACTTACGAAAAACTCGAGATACGAAAGCCAATGCGAAAAATTTAACGGCTCTACATACGAAAAGTTTTCAAGATACGAAAGGTTTCTGAAAGTCCAAGATTCGCCTGGATAACAATTTTGAAAGTCGCGCCGCGCGCCGCCATCTTAGTACTAGTAGACTCGCCACCATCCTCCTGCTCTCCCATTGGTTCCTGATGCTAGTCACCGCCATGAGATCCTTCTCTCCTATTGGACAGCATCCCTCCCATCATGCATCTTATACGTACGTAGTGGCGTGCCTACCTCGGCCACTTCGTACCAGCATCTTTATTCGGTCCAACGATTTCGTTTAGTAACGTAAATTCGTTAGTGATTTCGTTGCAGTACGTATTATCGTGTTGTGCGTAAACTTTATTGTGTAACTTATACGTAAATTACGTACAAGATAACGTAGTCATGGGTCCCAAGAAAGTTGAAATTCACGGAAAGAAGCGCATGCTCTCTTTGGAGGCAAAGATGGAGATCATCAAGAAGTACGAAGCTGGTACGCGATTGAGTGTGATCGCAAAGGAATACGGCCGTAATCAGTCGACAATAGGCACCATCCTTAAACAGAAGGATGCCATCAAAGCAGCTACACCGTCGAAGGGCATCACTATTTTGTCCACCAAGAGGAGCCACGTGCACGACGAGATGGAACGGCTGCTCCTCGTCTGGATAAAAGACAAACAAATCGCTGGCGATACGGTAACAGAGACGGCAATAGCCCACAAGGCCAGCACTATTTTCGGCGATTTGATTGCGCAGGCGGAAGACGACGGAGGGGAAGGGACTTCAACGCCAACCCCAGAGTTCAAGGCTTCGCATGGCTGGTTCGAGAAATTCCGTAAACAGACTGGCATCCATTCGGTGGTGCGTCATGGAGAGGCTGCCAGCTTGGACACGAAAGCGGCCGAAGCATTTAAGAAAACTTTCGACGAGATGATGACCAAGGAAGGCTACAGTTCTCAGCAGGTTTTCAACTGTGATGAGACTGGCCTTTTTTGGAAAAAAATGCCTCGTCGGACGTACATCACGGAGGAAGAGAAGAAGCTACCCGGGCATAAGCCTATGAAAGACAGGCTTACGCTCGCACTTTGTTCCAACGCCAATGGGGATTGCAAGGTGAAGCCCCTACTGGTGTATCATTCCGAGACTCCTCGAGCCTTCAAGGCCCACAAAGTGCTGAAGGAGAAGCTTCCAGTGATGTGGAGGGCTAATGCAAAAGTCTGGGTAACGAGGCTTTTGTTCACTGAGTGGGTAAATCTGTGTTTCGGCCCGACAGTGAAGAAATTTTTGGAAGAGAAGCGCCTCCCCCTGGTGTTGGACAATGCCCCTCCCCACCCTCCTGGCCTCGAGGAAGATATCCTAGCGGAGTATTCCTTCGTTAAGATTCTTTTTCTTCCGCCCAACACCACCCCTCTCCTCCAGCCCATGGACCAGCAAGTGATAGCGAACTTTAAGAAGCTGTACACAAAACATCTTTTCAAGAGATGTTTCGACATCACCAATACCACAAACCTCACCTTGCGTCAATTTTGGAAGGAGCATTTCGACATCGACATTTGTATCCGACTCATCGACCAAGCTTGGCAGGAGGTTTCGAGGTGAACCTTGAATTCCTCGTGGAGGAAACTCTGGCCTGATGCCGTATCCGCCCAAGACTTCGAGGGATTCGACGTGGGTGAAGCTGGTGCTGCAGAGTCTGAAATGGCGATCCCGAAACTGTTTCCCAACCAGATCTTGACGAGATCGTTGCACTCGGCAAGTCCATGGGGCTGGTCGTCGACGAGGACGACATCAACGACCTTCTCGAGGAACACCAAGAGGAGCTTACGACGGATGACCTGAAGGAGTTGGAGGCCATGCAACATAACGTCGTTCAAGAGGAGTTCTCTAGCAGCGGTGAGGAAGAGGAGGACGACCCTATGACAACGGCAGAAATTAAGGATGTTCTAGCCGCTTTTCATAAAGTGCAATCGTTTATCGAAAAAAAGACACCCCGAAAAGGCTCACACAGGTCGTATGCTTGCGCAGTTCAATGACGTTTGCCTGAGTCGTTTCAGGAACATTGTGAAAAGTAGGCAGAAGCAATCTTCCTTGGATCGTAATTTTTTAAAGAGGCCTTCAGCATTAGCAGGAGTAAGCAAAAAGGAAGAACCAAGTGATAAAAAACAGAAAGTTGAAAGCAAAAAGGAAGAACCAAGTGATGAAAAAAAGAAAGATGAAAGCAAAAAGGAAGAACCAAGTGATAAACAGAACGTTGAAAGTGGTGATGAAGTTGAAATTCTGTAAAAAAAAATAAAAAAAAGCCTATGTAAGAGTAAAAAAAAAAAAAAAAAAAAAGAAAAAAGTTAAAAATCAAAAAAAGAAAAATGTTTTTTTTAATTTTTAGTTTTTTGTAAAGTTAAGTGTTACAGTTTTGTTAATGTGTTTCGTAAATTTTAGTTTTAGTTTTCCTTAAATTTTTTATGTGTTTTCGTAAAGTTAAGTGTATGTACGTTATCTGCCGTTTGTCCTCCTCCTCCTCTGCCGCCACTTTCGGAGATAGCCTCACTCGAAAGGTAAGCTTCCACATTTTACATACAGTATGTTTCTTGTTACCATGTACACTAATATACACTTTATTTACGGGTTATTTTGCATTTTGTTATTAATTTAGGTATTGAATGGTACAAATTGTTGTAGTATTTCATTGTTTATAGGTCAATTTAGCTTTATTATGAATTTTTTGGAGGGCTTGGAACGGATTAGCCATTTTACATGTAAAATGTGGTCCAAGATACGAAAACCTCATGATACGAAGGGCGCCTCGGAACGGATTAATTTCGTATCTCGAGGTACTACTGTATTTAAAATTTGATTTTGGTATGCAAGCAACATCAGTGTTATGAAAATTTTTTTCATTTCTAAATTATAATTTGAACCTAGGTTTGATGAAGGCTTTTTCTTTTTTTAAATGCATCAGTACTAGGTGAACAAAAGTTTTGGAAATAAGTGGTACCTCGGCTCATGAACAGTCATGTTCACGAACAAATCAGGTTATGAACTAGATGTTCAAAAAAATTTTTTGCTTCAAGTCATGAACACAAACACATCCCCAGAAATGGTTCATTGGAAGCACTGAACACCTTAAAAAAGGGATTTTGACAAAGGAAAAATCTGATTCTGGGGGAAAACCTGTGTCGCCCAGTGAAATGTTCCTTATAGCACTCATTTCTAGGTACAGTGGTACCTCGAGATACGAAAGGCTCAACTTACGAAAAACTTGAGATACGAAAGCTGACACAAAAAATTTTACTGCTCTACATAGGAAAAGTTTTCAAGATACGAAAGGTTTCTGAAAGTCCGAGATTTGCCCGATAACAATTTTGAAACTCGCGCCGCCATCTTAGTTCTAGTAGACTCGCCACCATCCTCCTGCTCTCCCATTGGTTCCTGATGCTAGCCAAGCCATGAGATCCTTCTCTCCTATTGGACAGCATCCCTCCCATCATGCACCTTACGTGGTGGCGTGCCTTCGCTCGGCCACTTCGCACCCGAAGCTTTATCGTACGCATGCAGCATTCGTCGGTCCAACGATTTTGTTTAGCATCGTAAATTCGTTAGTGATTTCGTTGTGCTATTTTATCGTGTTGTGAGAACCTAATTAGTATACGTACTATATACGTAACTTAATTACGTACATTACATATAGTCATGTGTCCCAAGAAAGTTGCTGAAGTTCACAGAAAGAAGAGAATGCTTTCTATGGAGACAAAGATGGAGATAATAAAAAAGTATGAAGCTGGCTTGCGGTTGAGTGTGATCGCTAAGGAATACGGCCGAAATCCGTCGACGATAGGCACCATCCTTAAGCAGAAGGAAGCCAGCCATCAAAGCAGCTACACCTTCCAAGGGCATGACTATTTTGTCCAACAAGAGGAGCCAAGCGCGAAATGGAAAGGCTGCTTCTTGTATGGATCGAGGACAAAGAAATCGATGGCGATAGGATAACCGAGACGGCAATCTGCCAGAAGGCCAGCGCTATTTTCGGCGATTTGATTGCCCAAGCCGAAGACGACGGCGGAGAGGGGACATCAACGGCAACCCCGGAGTTCAAGGCTTCTCATGGGTGGTTCGAAAAATTCCGTAAACGGACTGGCATCCATTCGGTGGTGAAGAAATTGAAATTACGTAAAGTATAAAAAAGTAAAAAGAAATGTAAAAATCAAAAAAAGACAAAATAAATATTATTTTAAGTTTTTTGTAAAGTTAAGTGTTACAGTTTTCTTAATGTGTTTTGTAAAGTTTAGAGTGTTTTTCTGACATTTTTTTATGTGTTTTGTAAAGTTAAGTGTACGTATCTGCCGTTTGTCCTCCTCCTCCTCTGCCGCCACTTTCGGAGATAGCCTCACTCGAAAGGTAAGCTTCCACATTTTACATACAGTATATTTCTTGTTACCATGTACACTAATATACACTTTATTTACGGGTTATTTTGCATTTTGTTATTAATTTAGGTATTGAATGGTACAAATTGTTGTAGTATTTCATTGTTTATAGGTCAATTTAGCTTTATTATGAATTTTTTGGAGGGCTTGGAACGGATTAGCCATTTTACATGTAAAATGTGGTCCAAGATACGAAAACCTCATGATACGAAGGGCGCCTCGGAACGGATTAATTTCGTATCTCGAGGTACTACTGTATTTAAAATTTGATTTTGGTATGCAAGCAACATCAGTGTTATGAAATTTTTTTTCATTTCTAAATTATAATTTGAACCTAGGTTTGATGAAGGCTTTTTCTTTTTTTAAATGCATCAGTACTAGGTGAACAAAAGTTTTGGAAATAAGTGGTACCTCGGCTCATGAACAGTCATGTTCACGAACAAATCAGGTTATGAACTAGATGTTCAAAAAAATTTTTTGCTTCAAGTCATGAACACAAACACATCCCCAGAAATGGTTCATTGGAAGCACTGAACACCTTAAAAAAGGGATTTTGACAAAGGAAAAATCTGATTCTGGGGGAAAACCTGTGTCGCCCAGTGAAATGTTCCTTATAGCACTCATTTCTAGGTACAGTGGTACCTCGAGATACGAAAGGCTCAACTTACGAAAAACTTGAGATACGAAAGCTGACACAAAAAATTTTACTGCTCTACATAGGAAAAGTTTTCAAGATACGAAAGGTTTCTGAAAGTCCGAGATTTGCCCGATAACAATTTTGAAACTCGCGCCGCCATCTTAGTTCTAGTAGACTCGCCACCATCCTCCTGCTCTCCCATTGGTTCCTGATGCTAGCCAAGCCATGAGATCCTTCTCTCCTATTGGACAGCATCCCTCCCATCATGCACCTTACGTGGTGGCGTGCCTTCGCTCGGCCACTTCGCACCCGAAGCTTTATCGTACGCATGCAGCATTCGTCGGTCCAACGATTTTGTTTAGCATCGTAAATTCGTTAGTGATTTCGTTGTGCTATTTTATCGTGTTGTGAGAACCTAATTAGTATACGTACTATATACGTAACTTAATTACGTACATTACATATAGTCATGTGTCCCAAGAAAGTTGCTGAAGTTCACAGAAAGAAGAGAATGCTTTCTATGGAGACAAAGATGGAGATAATAAAAAAGTATGAAGCTGGCTTGCGGTTGAGTGTGATCGCTAAGGAATACGGCCGAAATCCGTCGACGATAGGCACCATCCTTAAGCAGAAGGAAGCCAGCCATCAAAGCAGCTACACCTTCCAAGGGCATGACTATTTTGTCCAACAAGAGGAGCCAAGCGCGAAATGGAAAGGCTGCTTCTTGTATGGATCGAGGACAAAGAAATCGATGGCGATAGGATAACCGAGACGGCAATCTGCCAGAAGGCCAGCGCTATTTTCGGCGATTTGATTGCCCAAGCCGAAGACGACGGCGGAGAGGGGACATCAACGGCAACCCCGGAGTTCAAGGCTTCTCATGGGTGGTTCGAAAAATTCGTAAACGGACTGGCATCCATTCGGTGGTGAAGAAATTGAAATTACGTAAAGTATAAAAAAGTAAAAAGAAATGTAAAAATCAAAAAAAGACAAAATAAATATTATTTTAAGTTTTTTGTAAAGTTAAGTGTTACAGTTTTCTTAATGTGTTTTGTAAAGTTTAGAGTGTTTTTCTGACATTTTTTTATGTGTTTTGTAAAGTTAAGTGTACGTATCTGCCGTTTGTCCTCCTCCTCCTCTGCCGCCACTTTCGGAGATAGCCTCACTCGAAAGGTAAGCTTCCACATTTTGCGTTACAGTAATAATATTTCTTGTACACTAATATACACTTTATTTACAGGTTTTGCATTTTTATTATTAAATTACGTATTGAATGGTCCAAATTGTTATAGTATTTCAATGTTTATAGGTCAATTTACCTTTATTATGAAATTTACTGGGGTGTTTTTGGAGGGCTTGGAACGGATTAGCCATTTTACATGTAAAATGTGGTCCAAGATACGAAAACCTCATGATACGAAAGGCGCCTCGGAACGGAATAATTTCGTATCTCGAGGTACTACTGTATAAATAAATGCTAAATATATCAGAGAAAAAAGCCATATGGAATGCCAGAGTTACTACCTCTGGCTCGCTCACCCTCATAGGGTGTTGGTATATCACAGATGCTTTGCCAATTAGATCTCTCCTCTCTCAAAATCCCCCTCTAGAAAGGTGCCGTTACAACATCTACCTTCTGCTCGCTACTACTACCTCTGCCAAGAGCCCTCATTCCTGAAATACGCACCCAAGCTTGGGCCAGCTAAAGGGTGGGGGAAAGGAAAAGAGAGGGATGGGTTCACTGGGCGACACAGGTCTTCCCCCAGAAATAGATTTTTCCTTTGTCAAAATTCCTTTTCTGGGCTCGACCTGTGTCGCCCAGTGAAATAGTAACAGAGAATTGGCCATACAAGCTTAGAAATAAAATGTAAACAAAAACTTATATGAAAGGAAAAATAAAAATTCCTTAAAATTATTGTTTTAATAACCAAGGTAAGGATAACAAATTACAAATGGTAAATAGCACCTAATATGACCAAATCCATACTATCACCAAGAAAATGCAACAGGTAATGAACATAAAAACAAACATATTAATGAACTATGTACATGTACAGAAGTGGGTTGATGAGCAATCCAGTCCGGAACAAAAGGCAGAAAGGCAGGGATTACAAGTGAGGCAGGTAGGTGAGAGTGAGTACCAAAAGATAATTAATAGCAAAATATTTAAGGGCCTCTAGAGTTTTCAGATAGTGGCGTTTAAATACTGTCGGGGATTTCCAACCCGTATATTTTTTAAGATCCTAGAAGTTCATATGATGAAAATAATTAACTGAGGTAGCCACTGCCCAGATATCATGGACATGAGGGACTGAATCAGGATTGGCTTGTTTAATAAAATAAAGAATTTGTTGTCTGATTGCCTTCAAGGAAATGGTTCCACCATTCTCTCTAATAAAAAGAAGACCTGAAGACTTTTTAGAAGTTCTGCCCAGATAAGATTTTAATGTAATAATAGGACATAATGATGGGTCCTGTGGAAGAGGGACAATCTTCCATGGAGACCACCTGTTTTGTGGGTCTTCATTCTTTGCTAAGAATTTCCGATCTGGAGAGAGCAGAACTTCTCCTGATGGAAGGAAATCAATATGATTTGGTTCTCTAGAGAGAGCCGACAGTTCAGATATTCTGGCGCCTGAGGCCAGACTCATTAAAAATAATGTTTTCCTGAGAAGGGTTATATATGAGCATGATTCGTTATCAGTATCTGAAGCCAACTTGAGTACATCATTTAAAAACCAGGAGACCGTGTGAGTGCGGTCTACCAGTCTCAGACGAGCACATGCTCTTGGGATAGACAAGAAGTACGAATCTGTCAAATCAATATTAAAGCCAAACTGAAATATCTTCCTCAAGGCAGATTTAGTCGTAGTAATGGTACTAGCAGCTAGGCCTTTTTCGAACAGAGTTCTAAAAAATGAAATTGTCAGACTCATAGTCATCTTTTGGACATCTGATTGTTTTAGAAAGATGGCTAGCTTCCTTACTGCCGAATCATACTGCCTGAGTGTTGATTCTCTTTTGTCTGACTCCACGAACAGGATGTTTAGTGGGTCAATACTAGCATCCTTCTGTGCCGCAAATTCATGAAGTCCATAAAGTTAGGGCATTCAGAATTCTTGAGGAAGCTGACACAGTCCGAGTTTGTACTATTTGAGTCAGTTTTGGGTTGGGAATCCGTCTGGGACTGAGTTTCAACTCTAGTAGAAGAGGAAACCAATTGCTCTTCGGCCAGTTGGGCGCTACCAATGCTATCTGTCCTCTGAAAGATCTGAGTTTGTGTAGAACTTTCAGCAAGAGGTTTATTGGCGGAAATAGGTAAATCTTCTGCCAATTGTTCCAGTCTATGGACATCGCATCTGTGGCATGAGCCACAGGATCCAGATTGGGAGCCACATAACACGGAAGTTTGTGATTGGACTCCGTGGCGAACAAGTCTACCTGAAGGCCCGGGATTTGTTGGCAAATCCAATTGAATGACTTCGTGTCCAAGGACCACTCCGACTCCAGCGGAGTTGTCCTGGACAGTGAGTCTGTGATGACATTCCATACTCCTGCCAGGCGAGTGGCTGACAGGTGCCAATGATGTTTCATTGCCAACGAAAAGATTGCAAACATCACTTGATTTATTTGGCTCGACTTGGAGCCTCCTCTGTTTATGCAATAAACTATCACTGCGCTGTCCGAGACTAGTCTGATATGAATGTTCCTGGCCGGAGCTAGTCGTTTCAGGGTCAGAAAAATGGCCATTGCCTCTAGTACGTTGATGTGGAACTGGCGGAATGTTGTCGACCATGTTCCTTGAACCTTCTTGTACTAAGAGTAGCCCCCATCCGCTCAGAGAAGCGTCCGTGTGGACTATCAGAGACGGTGGGGTAGTATTGGCGGAATCAAGGAGATTTTGTCTCTGAACTTGTTGTTGGCTCTTTTCCGCCATACCCGATTGATATCCTTCAGTCTGGCTTTCAACAGAACATCTGTTATTGAAGCAAACTGAAGTGAAGCTAAGATTCTCTCTAGGGTACGACGAGAAGCCCGTTTGTTCTTGAGGACAACAATTGAAAGCGAGACGCCGGAATGAGACGGGACTTTTCCTTGTTTATCTGGAATCCCAGGTAGTCTAGGAATTTTATTACTTTGGCTGTTGCCTTGCGACATTCCTCGTCGTTGGTTGCCCAAATGAGCCAGTCGTCTAGGTAAGCTACTAACATCACCCCTTGAGCTCTTAGTTCCTGCACTACTGTCTCTCCTAGTTTGGTGAATATTCTGGGCGCTATGTTGAGCCCGAATGGCATGACTCTGAATGAGTAAGCTTGTTTTCCTAGTTTGAAGCCTAGGTATGGAGAGAAGTTTCTTGCTATCGGTACATGATAGTAAGCATCTGTAAGATCGACAGAGGTGGTGACGACCCCACGGGGAAGTAAGGTCCGCACCTGCGAAACGGTTAGCATGCGGAACTTGTTGCATTGATGTATGAGTCGAGACGGGACAAGTCCAGAATCACTCTTCGTTTGTCCGAGTCCTTTTTTGGTACACTGAACAAACGTCCTTGAAATTTCAGGTGACTACTTTCTTTATTGCCTTCTTTTGAAGAAGGTCTTTGGCATAGTCTAGAAGGTCTGTTGTTGGAATCTGATGGAAACTGACTGGTGGAGGAGGCCCTTTTATCCATCTCCACCCCAGA
This sequence comes from Macrobrachium nipponense, assembly GCF_015104395.2. Taxonomy (NCBI): domain Eukaryota; kingdom Metazoa; phylum Arthropoda; class Malacostraca; order Decapoda; family Palaemonidae; genus Macrobrachium; species Macrobrachium nipponense. The sequence continues at coordinate 49,287,799 of NC_087203.1, read as the reverse complement.
CCTTTCGATACAATACTGTGGGCCCACGTACTGAAGGTCCAATGGTCCTGGGAGAGGTACAGTCTCCCGCCTACCACCAGAGACTCATTGACTGGTTGAGGTCTTACTTCCTCTGCCTCCTCTGAAGCCTCTGCCTCTTGAGAGAACTCTAGAGCCAGCTCTCTGTCGGTAAGCACCTCTTGCTCTGCTACCCCTTGCGTGCCTATTATAGCCTCGAAACGCCCCTTGTGTTTCAAAGGAGGCGTTGAAGGCTGGGGAAGTCACAAGGGCAGCCGAACTCGAGGGCTGTTGAGTCGATTGACCCTGCAGCAGAACAAACTGCTGTTGTGGTTGTGCCTTAGATGTCGAAGGCTTACTTATTTGGGAGACAGGAACTGCCTGTACCACTGCTTGAGGCTGAGAGGTCTAGAAAGACTGATACTTCCTAGGCCTCTTCCTACTTTTGGCTTGTGGTCCGCGGTCTCGAACTTCCTTTTGAAGGGAAGTCCCCAGCGGACACGAAGGTTCTGGTTAGCCCTAGCCGCCTCGCTGAGGACGCTGTTAACCATGTCCTCAGGAAAGAGGTTGGCCCCCCAGATCGATGCCTTTATGAGCTTGTTAGGCTCATGCCTGATGGAGGCATTAGCAAAGACATGCTTCCTGCAGGCTCATCTAGCCACTATGAAATCATACAGGTCCGATTGATAAGCCTGCAGCAGCGACTTCGTCAGGACCCGGAATAGAGGCTCCTCTGCAAAGACAGAAGCTGTCAACTCTGCAGTGGTGGGACTGAGTTAATTGACCTCGCTCGGGCCATACATCCTTGCTTTTCGGAATTTCCACCTTTACCATGGTTGTCCGTGGAATTCTAGGCAAACGTTCACTGAATTGTGTGGAGGCACACTCCGGGTCGAGTTTGTCCACTGTGAACGTTGCCGGAGCCCCAACCCAACACTCCAAATCTCCAGGAAAGAGCAAAGAGGTAGCCTCCGTCTCTTTTAGCTGAGGCATGGGTTTATCCTCCATTCCGGCCTGCAGTGTCAATTCTGCGATCTTCGATGTGCAAGGTGTCGGGAAGTTATCCGGCGCTAAGAACATGGTACAGTAACCTTTGTGAGGCGTCAACTTGGTGTTGACGCACTCCCATTCCGTAAGGGTGCGGACCCATGCCGATTGAGCCTGATCTCTAGGGTAGATCACTGTCTCTTTCGGGACCTTGTCTACCCTGACCAACGCTTCCTCGGCTAGCATAGCGTAGCCCGGGAAGGGGAATTGTAGGCCCACCGGGAAGAACTCATAGTCTTCCACGGGTTGGGTTCTGCAACCCTCAATTGTAAGTCTGCCCTCTGAAAAGGGAGCATGCAGAGCCAACCGCCATGGGTTGCTATTCTCAAATGGTGGGAGCTTGGATGCGTCCCGCACCGCAAAGGACTGTGGTGTGCTTCCGGACTGGATAAATCCGGCCACCAATTCCTCCTGGGTCTGTAATCTTTAGGCCAGAGACAGGATGGACTATCCGGATGTCTCTAGACCCGAGGCGAGTTGAGTGGACATCGATTGAAGTCTCGAGTCCACTACTTCGCTCATCTGGCTTTGGAAGCCTTAGCTTTCGACCCCTTGGGTGGGGGAGTAGCTTTGGCTAAGGAAGTCGAAGGCTTGGGGGCCAATGACGACCTGGCAGAGCCTGCCGGAGAAGGCTTGACTGGTCTAACCGCCTTCGGCAGGGACTTCGTCTTTAAGGTTTTCACCTTGGGGATTACTGAGCCCGACCTATTCCCAAAGGTAGTGGACTTCCCAGAGAAGCCCTGAAAAGAAGAAGAAGAAGAAGAAGGAGTTGGGCTGAAGGAGAGTACATTAGCCCCACGATTACCTGCCTCACCTACCTCCCTACCTTCCTCCTAGTCCTCGATGGTCATGGGCTCTCTATGCAGGCTGATGGCCGCCACCTCCTCCGTCATTTCCTCACACAAGCCCTCTTGGTCCTCCGGAGGGGCTTGGGTCTCTTGGAGGATCCGCTCTATAATGGGAGCCGCCGCTTCTGCCGCTACTGCTGCCGAAACCTTAGCGTTTGGGTAGAGGAGGAAACACATCTCCTCCGACAGCACGTAGGGGCGGCCCGATCCGACGTTCCTCCCAAACCCCCCTACCCAGGCCTTGAGGGTCGTCAGCGAGGAGGCCTTAAGCGTCAGGTCAACCTGTAGCAGATAATCAAATCAGGTTCCTCAGTGTCGGGGACTTTTCCTCGTTTATCTAGTTCGACTTATGCCCAATCGATATATGTAACATAGAATTCAAGAGTAACAATGACGCGAGGATGCTACCTACCAACTCATCCGTCATGTTCCTAACGAGGCCGTAACACACCTCGCAGGCTTCTGGATGCCAGACCAAGAGTCCTTCCAGTTGTATGGCGCAGCTGGCATGAGACCGGCAGACCTTATGTCCATACATCTTCTGAAGAACGGCCAGACACCCCGCCTCCTGGCAGCGAACCATCTGTAAGTTGGAAAGATACATGAGTATCGTCAATTAATGCCGCCAGAGTTATTTCCGGTAGTTTCTTAACTAGCTAAAGGTAACATCAACAATAATCTTCAACTTACTTCTTACTATTAAAGCTCTGGATGTCTCCGCCTGCTCCGGAATCCATACTCTGGGTATCGCCAAAGCTATAACCAGCGGAGTTGGCCTGATACGAGCAGAACAGGGAAACAAGGCAAAACCTAAGCCTGAGTCTGATCGCACCGGAGTAGAGTAGCAATTCCCAATCAATTCGAAGCACATTCTCTAAGCCTAGTTCCGCCCCCACCGGAGTGGGCAGCAGCAATAACATAGAATACGGAAAACAGAGCAGCGGGAACAACGGTACGTAGAACTCCGGTGTATATATCCTGGCGTATGTGATGGTAGACCACACTTCGCCGGAACAGACACAGGCCCGGAGACATACCAACAGAGGCTATATAATAAATTTTCTTAACATTAAGCTCTGAATGTCTCCGCCTGCTCCGGAATCCATAATCTCGTTATCACAATAGCTATAACCAGCGGAATTGGCCTGATACGAGCAGAACAGGGAAAATAGGTAAAACCTAAGCCTGAATCTGATCGCACCGGAGAAGAGTAGCAGTTCCAAGTCAATTAGAAACGCATCTCTATGCCTAGTTCCGCCCCCACTGGAGTGGGGAAGCAGCGATAACACTAGAGAAGTACAAAAAACAGAGCGGCCAAACAGCGGTACATAAACTCCGGCGTATAGCCTCCCGGCGGATGTGATGGTAGACCACACCTCGCCGGAATAAACACAGGCCCGGAGACATACCAACAGATATTACATAATCTACTAATCCCCCAATCTCCTCCGACTAATCCCCAGGACTGTGCTTGATGCTCTAGCTGTTGTTCATCGGTAGGATTACTTGGACAGCGAGCTAACAAAGCAGCGCCGGAACGAGTCCGAGACGGGGGTGTGTGTGTATGTGTGTGTGTGTGTGTGTCTGGACGAGAGTGGAAGACTCGTGATCGCCTGGCCACAGCAACCGATCAGTGATTACCACTTCTCGAGAAGCCGTTAACTAGCCTACTACTAAAGGGGCAGAAGACGGTAGGCCAACTGACACCCTAAAGGGGGCAATGGCCCAGGCTACACTCAACAAAATTAATTCATAAAATAATTGATGAGGAATTATTGGAAGTACTGACGAAAAAGGGGGAGAAAACCGCACCCAACTAAGATCCCAGCCTAACCCTCCGAAATCGGATCTCAGATCTGGTCAGGTAGGCTAAGATGGCTCCTATAAGGACGTCATGAAGAGGACACCTAGAACCTAACTCAACCCTCCAAAATTGAATCTATCGATCTGGTCAGGTAAGATAGGCCTAGCCCCTACATACGTAACAAGAGAGGAACTCTCTAGTCCTGGGCCACCCTCCAAGCAAACATATCTGCCTGGTCCGGTTGGTGGTACTAGGAGCCACTAAGGGTGGTGGGACATACTCAACCCGCCTAGCCTACCCTCCAAAACCTAGCCTAGGTCTGGTCGGATAGGCCAGGGTAGGTTCATCATGAATAACTCCCAACCTCATCAAATATAGCAATACAAGATTATAATCAATAATTAACTAAACTAGAAACATACATGCATGAGCACTGCGAATGAATGAGGAATCTTCACCTCTTAAAACTAAACTGGCGTACCGCTAGGCTAGCCTAGGACGCCTCAACCACAATACTCGCACATATGTAGTATGAAGCATTTCACAGTACGCACGAAAGGGAACCAACTCGCTCCTGAGTGACTGATGATAACGAAAAAGGCCCTATAAAGGGATTTTGACAAAGGAAAAATCTATTTCTGGGGGAAAACCTGTGTCGCCCGGTGAAAAGTTCCTGTAGCTCGCTTTTCTAAGTATAAATAGATCCTAAATATACCAGAGAAAAAGCTAGCATGGTATGCTGAAGTTACTACCCTCAGCTCGAACACCCCAAGGGCGTCGGTATAAGCACTAGGGCGAGTGGAAGCCACTACTCACAGGTCTTCTGCCAATTAGAGGATTCCTCTTCAAAGTCCCTCCCATGGCAAGAGCCGTTACAAAGGCTACTCCCCTTACCTTCCGCTCGCTCTCGCTACTACTACTACTACCCGCCCACCATCTTCATTCCTGGAATAGACACCCAAGCTTGGACTGGTTAATGGTGGGGAAAGAAGAAGGGATGGGTTCACCGGGCGACACAAGTTTTCCCCCAGAAATAGATTTTTCCTTTGTCAAAATCCCTTTTCTGGGTTCGACCTGTGTCTGCCGGTGAAAAAGTATCAGAGAATTTCCATCCAAGCTTAACAGATACCAAACAAGTATGTAAAAGGGATAATGAAACCTAAGGTTTACTTAAAGAATAATTTAACGCTCTGTAATAAGGCGGAAAACTTACTTACTTACTAATTACACTAGAACTTAAACTATGGCTTAGAAATAGTAATAATAAGATAATATAATAAAACAATATAATAGAATGGTATCTGAAGCAATATACAAAAGGTATGTACAGACAGGTCAGTGATACCAATATGGTCTCAACACTATGTACATGTTCCAGTGACGGGATGGCAAACCAACCAGCCCGGCCCGGAAGAGAGAGGGTTGGCAGGGAATACGAGCGAGGCAGGTAGGAAGGAGAGAGTATTAAAGGGAAAAAGGACTGACAAAAAGGGGGCTAAGGGAAGGAGTTGATAAGACTCGGTCATTCAGGGGAGACTATGCTCCCTGCAGCCACTGTTGAGAATTTAAGGGCCTCTAAGTTCTTGAGATAGTGGCGTTTAAATACTGCTGGAGATTTCCAACCTGTATATTTCTTCAGGTCTTCGAAATTCATATTGTGAAAATAGTTAATGGAGGTAGCCACTGCTCGGATGTCATGGATGTGTGGGACTGAATCCGGGTTGGCCTGTTTAATAAAGTAGAGTATTTGTTGTCTAATACCTTTAAGAGAAATCGTACCACCTTTCTCTCTAATGAAAAGGGGGCGTGAAGATTTTTCGGAAGTCCTGGCCAAATAGGATTTAAGGGTAACGACAGGACACAATGATGCGTCCTGTGTCAGAGGAATAATTTTCCATGGAGCCCATCTGTTTTGTGGGTCCTCATTCTTAGCCATGAACTTCCGATCTGGGGATAGTAATACTTCACCCGACGGGAGGAATTCAACATGATCTGGATTTCTAGAGAGAGCCGAGAGTTCAGATATTCTGGCACCTGAAGCCAGGGCCATTAAGAATAAGGTCTTTCTGAGAAGGGTTATATATGAGCATGACTCATTATCAGTGTCTGAGGCTAATTTAAGTACGTCATTCAAAAACCAAGAGACCGTATGAGGGCGGTCTATTGGTCTCAGAAGGGCACATGCTCTTGGAATCGAAGAGAAGTATGAATCTGACAAGTTAATATTAAAGCCAAGCTGAAAAATCTTCCTTAAGGCCAATTTGATCGTAGTAATGGTACTAGCGGCTAGGCCTTTCTCAAATAGAGTTCTAAAGAACAAAATTGCCAGATTTGTAATCATATTTTGAGCATCTGAATTTTTTAGAAAAATGGCCAATTTCTTCACTGCCGAATCATACTGCCTGAGCGTTGATTCTCTTTTATCTGATTCTATGAATAAGATGTTTAGTGGATCAATACTAGCGTCCTTTTGGGCCGTAAACTTCATAAGTCCATACAGTTAGGGCACTCAGAATTCTTGAGGAAGCTGACACAGTCTGAGTTTGTACTACCTGTGTCAGTTCTGGACGGGGGATCCGTTTGGGCCGGAGATTCAGTTCTAGAAGAAGAGGAAACCAGTTGCTCTTTGGCCAATTAGGTGCCACTAATGCTACCTGTCCTGTGAAAGATCTTAGCTTGTGCAGGACCTTCATCAGAATATTCACCGGTGGAAATAGGTAAATCTTCTGCCAATTGTTCCAATCTATGGACATCGCATCTGTGGCATAAGCTCGAGGGTCCAGGTTGGGTGCCAAGTTACATGGTAGTTTGTGATTGGATTCCGTGGCGAATAGGTCTACTTGAAGGTCCGGGATTTGATTGCAAATCCATCGGAACGACTTCCTGTCCAGGGACCACTCTGACTCCAGTGGAGTTGTCCTGGAAAGTGTGTCTGCGATAACATTCTTTACTCCTGCCAGGTGAGTTGCTGACAGGTGCCAATGATTTTTCACCGCCAACGAAAATATCGCAATCAATACGTGATTTAGTTTGCTTGACCTGGAGCCTCCTCTGTTTATGCAGTGGACTACTACTGAACTGTCCGAGACTAACCTTATATGACTGTTTCTGGCCGGAGTCAGTCGCTTTAGGGTCAGGAAAACTGCCATCACTTCTAGAATATTGATGTGGAACTGGCGGAACATATCCGATCACGTTCCCTGGACTTTCTTGTGTTGCAAGTAGCCTCCCCAGCCGCTCAGAGATGCATCCGTGTGGATAGTTAAGAGACGGCGGAGGGAATTGCAGTGGTACTGACTTGGCCAGGTTCCGGCATTCCGTCCATGGACGCAGCCCTTTTGTTAAAATGGGTGGAATTACAGAGATCTTGTCCCTGAGATTGATGTTGGCTCTCTTCCTCCAGACTCGATTGATATCCTTCAATCTGGCTTTCAATAGGACTTCCGTCACCGACGCAAACTGTAGCGAACTTAGGATTCTCTCTTGGGTACGCCGAGAAGCCTTTTTGTTCTTGAGGAACTGTTTCGTAGCCGTCGCTATCTCCTTGACCTTCTTGGGTGGGAGAGATAGTTTGTGCTTGTTTAGGTCCCATTGGATTCCCAGCCATTGGAAGCGAGAAGCCGGAACGAGATGAGATTTTTCCTTGTTTATCTGGAAACCCAGAAATTCCAAGAATTTTATCACCTTGGCTGTTGCTTTGCGACACTCGTCGACGCTGGCTGCCCAAATGAGCCAGTCATCTAGATAGGCTACTAACATTACCCCTTGAGTTCTTAGTTCTTGAACTATCGTCTCTCCTAATTTGGTGAATACCCTGGCCGCAATGTTGAGCCCAAACAGCATGACTCTGAATGTGTAAGCCTGCTTTCCTAGCTTGAAGCCTAGGTACGGAGAGAAGTTCCTTGCTATCGGAACATGATAGTAAGCGTCTGTAAGATCTATAGAGGCGGTGACGGCCCCATGAGGAAGTAAGGTCTGCACCTGCGAGACGGTCAGCATGCGAAATCTGTTGCATTGAATGTATGAGTTGAGACGGGAAAAGTCCAGAATCACTCTTCTTTTGTCCGAGTCCTTGAAACTTTAGGCGTTTTACTTTCTTTATAGCCTTCTTCTGCAGGAGATCTTTGGTATAGTCTATAAGGTCTGCCGTTGGAATCTGGTAAAAACTGATTGGTGGAGGGGGCCCTTTCTCCCATTTCCACCCCAGACCTTTTGAGACTATACTGTGGGCCCATGGACTGAAGGTCCAATGGTCCCGGAAGAGATATAATTTCCCTCCCACCTGTGGGCTCTCACTGGCTGGCTGCAGGTCACCTCTGCCTCCACGGAAGCCTCTACCTCTTGTTCCGCCTCGTAGCCGGGCGCCACCTCTGGCCCTGCTACTTCCGGCATGCCTATTGTAACCGCGAAATGCGTCTCTCGACTCGTTGGAGGGGTTGAAGGCTGGGGAGGTCACTGTGGCTGTCGAGGTCGAAGGCTGCTGAGCTGGCGGAGTTTGTACTAGGACAAACTGTTGTTAAGGTTGAGCCTTAGATGTCGAAGGCTTACCGACCTGAGAGACCGGAACCACTTGCACAACCGCCTGAGGACGGGAGGCCTGATAAGGATGGAATCTCCTTGGCCTCTTCTTGGGTCTGGATTGGTGTCCGGGGCCATCAAACTTCCTTTTGGAAGGAAGTCCTCAACGGACCCGAAGACTCTGGTTGGCTCTGGCTGCCTCATGAAAGACGTTGTTAACCTCGTCTTTCGGAAACAGATTTTCGCCCCATACTGAGGACTTAATGAGTCTATTAGGCTCGTGCCTTATAGAGGCACTCGCCAGGACGTACTTCCTGCATGCTTGTCTCGCCATTTGGAAAGTCTGTAGCAGAGTTTTTGTAAGGTCCCGGAACAACTGTTCTTCAGTGTAGGTTGATGCTACCAACTCCACCGCAGTGACGGAGTTGATAGACCTTCCTAATCTGGTCCTTGCCTCGAATTCCGCTTTGACCAAGTGGTCCGGAATCCTAGGTAGCTTCTCGGTAAATAGGGTGGAAGCGCAATCCGGATTGAGTTTACCTGCCGTAAACGTAGCCGGAGCGTCATTCCAGAACTCTACATCTGCGGGGAAGAGTAGAGAGGAAGCCTCTGTCTCTTTTAGCGCTGGTAAGGGCTTATCCTCCTCCGCCGCTTGCATAATTAGTTCCGCCACCTTGGATGTACAGGGCGACGGAACTCCGTTTGGGGTCACAAACATTGTAAAGCTACCTTTATAGGGCATCAGTTTGGTGTTAACGCAACCCCAGTCAGGAGGGTGCAAACCCAAACAGCTTGAGCTTGGTCCCTAGGGAAGATCACTGTCTCCTTCGGGACCTTGTCTACTCTGACTAGCGCATGTTCTGCTAGTCTGACAAATCCGGGGAATGGGAATTGGAGACCCGGCGGGAAGAACTCAAAGTCCTCCACCGGGCGGGTTCCGCACCCTTCGATTGTCAACTTCCCATCTGAGAATGGGGCATGTTGTTATTCTCGAAGGCCAGCAGCTTTGACGCATCCGGCACTGTCATGGACAGAGCCAGGGTTCCGGATTGGAGGAATCCGGTCATCATCTCCTCCAGGGGCCTGATCCTCTCGGTCAGGGACGTTATTGCCTGGCCTGAGGTATCTGAGCCCGAGGCGAGTCGATACTATCGACTCAAGTCTCTCGTCAACCACTTCCCTAACCTTCGACATTAGAAGGTTAGCGAAGGCCTCTTGGTCAAATCCAGACTCCGTCGCCTTGGATTTGGCTCTCAACCCCTTAGGAGGGGGAGAAGCCTTGGCAGCAGGCGACTTGGCAGCAGAAGTCGACAGCTCCGGGGTCGACGACGACTTAGTCGCAGCTGACGGAGTCGGTTTCGATCCCTTTGGAAGGGATTTCGGTCTTACCGATTTAAGCTTGGGAATGACCGAAAGCGATCCTTCCCAAGCAGGGGTGGACTTAGTGAAGCCCCAGAAAGAAGAGGAAGAAGAAGAGGTAGGACTAAAGAGACTACCTGCCTCACTTACCTCCCCACCTACCTCCTCGGTGGCCATTGGTTCGCGGTGAAAGCTGATGGCCACCACCTCTTCCGTCATCAGGTCACAATCTTGTTCCTCCGGGATGGGTAGGGTCGCCAATCGGATGGACTCTATGATGGGGTTGGCAATATGCGCCGGAACAGCAGTCGTAACCGTGGCCCCCGGGTACAGAAGGGAGCACAGATCTTCAGACAGGACGTACGGCTGTCCCGCTGCCGCATTCTTCCCAAAACCTGCCACCCAACCCCTAAGCGCCACCCTTGCCTCATGCCGGAGGGCCAAGGAAGCCTGTAAGAGAGGAAATTGAATCAACATTCCACTCGGGGAATAGTATCTATAAGAAACTTCTTAAGTTATTGTAACAGAAATTCCATGCAAATGATGCAGTAAGGATACTTACTTTCTCATCAAAGAGAATAGACACCATTTCATAGCAGACGGTGCACACGTCCGGGTGCCAGACCATGTAGTGCTCAAGTTGCACGGCGTAGTTAGCGTGCACCTGATTCCGTCCTTCGGAAGGTAGATGTACTATGTCCAGTATGTGGGGTCTGAGACCCGCCGGACCGGAGAAGAGGAAGGACCTAATCTCTATTACAGTCGGCTGAATCAGAAGGCTACGAATTATCGTAGTCGAATACCTGACCCATCCACCATCCCCACCGGAGTGGGGAACGACACGAGAACGGAAACTGAGCTGCGGCAACTTAGTACAATAACTCCGGCGGCGGGTGTGAGGGTGAGTCACACTCTGTCGGCACCTTAAAGGTCCGGAGATATCTACAGAGTAGTCCCCAAAGCTTAGCCTACTCAAAGTCTCATCTCTCATTGTCATAAGTAATGCCGGCGGAAACGGGCTGAAGCGAGCGTATCAGGGGAAGGTAATTCCCCTATCTGAACCTGAACACATCTAGAGGGGGAGCGTAACTCCCAGCCCAAATCCATAGCCGGGGGAGGACAACTGGGAGGAGAGACCACCGAGTGGTGGAGCAGTATAAATGTACAATCCGGTGCGATGTCCGCTGGCTGGTGCGATACTAGACCACTGTTAAGCCGGCGGAGCTATCCACTCGGAGACATAAGTTAATTACATATAATACCAGTAACCCCACCGCTCCAACCCCTCTCTTCCCCACTTAAGTGAAAAAGCTCGAGCGGCCGTTCATCGATAAGACTACTAGAACCGCGAGCTATAAGCCAGCGTCAGGCAGAGCCGAGCTAGGGAGGGGATGGGGGAAGAGTGGGGGAACGAGTGGGGTGGGGGGAAGGGGAGTGGGGGAAGGGGGGGTAGGGGGGGGTGGTATGCATGTGGGGTGGTCGGTCGTGATCACCTGGCCACCAACCTGATCAGAGATAGACACCTACTGAAGGCTGTGTAGCCTACTACTACAGGGGTAGTAGGCTGACTGGGCCTATGACCCGTCGTGATTGGTACAGCGACCGATCAGTGATCACTCTCAAACGGGAGGTCATGGCCTACTACTAAAGGTTATACTAAAGGAGGCTAGGCCAGGACGATAAACATACCAGATCACTTAATTTACAAGCAATACAATAATGAGGCATCATGGAAGAGTTGCAAGAGGAACATAAGGTGAAAGGAGAATACCCAGTATGGATCTAACCTAACCTTCCGAGATCACTACGGAACCGGTCAGGTAGGTCAGATAACCTCCAAGGACATCATGGTGTGGACGGTGGCCTACCTTCCAAAACCTAGCCTAGGCTTGGTCGGGTAAGCCAGGGAAGGAAGCAACTCTTCCAACCTCTCAGTGATATGAAAATCATCAACGTGCATAAAATCAAGTACCTATCTGGTTCGCATTAAACAATAACGCATGCATGTCTCACATCGGGAGCGAGAGAGAGAGGACTCTCTCCTCTCCAATGATAAATACGATAGGCTACTAGTAGCCTAACAAAATTACATATACAATATGTGATAAAATTACGCACAGAGAGGCACGAACACGCTCTTGAGAAGCTGGGGGGAAGCCAGAGGCTAGAATATAAATTAATCAACCCTTCTTTAAAAACCCCAGAGGACGTCATGAGCGTGTTAGGCCTTCCTTCCGAACCAATCCGAACTCAGTCGGCTAAATAATTAAGTACGTGATACGAAAAAACGTCACTGATGACCGTAATGAAATATAAAAAGGGATTTTGACGAAGGAAAAGGAAAAATGTATTTCTGGGCAAAGGCCCTTGTCGCCCAGTGAAATGTCCCTTTAGCACACATTTCTAAGGTAAATTATTGCTAACCTACCAGAGAAAAAAGCTAAAATGGAAATGCCAGAATATTCTGGCTCGCTCACCTTATTTAAAGGTGTCGGTATGGTTTCTGGGGCGAGTGAAACCACTACCAGGGGTCTTTTGCCATTTAGATTCATCCTTCTTCAAAATCCCTCTACCAGAGAGGAGCCGATCCAAGGCCCACTCCCCGCTACCGTTACTGCTAGCGCCTCTGATGTCATCCTTGGAGTTAGCACCCAAGCTTGGGCCAAAAAAAGGGGGGGGGGGGGGGGGCCCGGGGGGGGGGGGGGTACAAGAGAAGGGTGGGATTTCACTGGGCGACACGGGCCCTTGCCCAGAAATAGATTTTTCCTTCGTCAAAATCCCTTTTCTGGGCTCACCCCGTGTCACTATGTGAAATAGTACCAGAGAAATGGCCACAAAAGCTTGGAACAATGAAGTACAAAAGAATATTGTAGGAAAAATGAAAAACAATTAAGGTTAATTAGTATAATCTAAAAATAAAATTACGAACTAGGTAACAATGGTACTGAAAACTTAAGAGTAAATACAATAAAATATGATTAACCTTAAAATTAGATACAATATAAATGAAAGTGTGATTAATCCTAAAGTTAAATACAAGGAAACATCACAACTATGTACAACATGTGGCATCCAAGGTACGACAAAGGCTACATGGTGGCAGAGCCACGGCAAGAATGTCAGTGAGGCAGGTAGAAAGGAGAGATCTAGATTTAAACTACTTACTATTACTTAAGCAGTGTCAGGGGAAACTGAGTTTCCCGCTGCCACTGCTGGAAATTTAAGTGCTTCTAAGGACTTGAGGTAATGGCGTTTGAATACTGTCGGAGATTTCCAGCCTGTATACTTTTTCAGATCATCAAAATTCATATGCTGAAAGTAGTTAACAGAGGTAGCCACTGCCCTAATGTCATGTACACAAGGGAAGGATTCTGGGTTGGCTTGTTTAATGAAATATAAAATTTGTTGTCTTATTCCTTTTAAGGAAATAGTGCCACTCTTTTCCCTCATAAATGAAGGGCCTGAAGATCTTAGGGCCGTTCTATCTAGGTATGCTCTTAGGGCAGTAACTGGACATAAGGATGGGTCCTGAGGAAGTGGGAGAATTTTCCACAGGGCCCACCTATCTAGTGGGTCCTCATTTTTAGCTAGAAATTGACGATCTGGAGAAAGTAATACCTCTCCTGAAGGGAGAAACTCTATATGACCTGAGTCTCTAGATAGAGCCGACAATTCAGATACCCTGGCTCCTGAAGCTAGACTTAGAAGGAATAATGTTTTCCTCAGGAGGGGTAAAAAGTCACATGATTCATTATCAGTGTCTGAGGCCAGTTTGAGAACATCATTTAAGAACCATGACACAGACTTAGGCCTCTCTGATGGCCTGAGTCTAGCACAGGCCCTGGGGATAGATGAAAAATAGGAGTCTGTTAGGTCTATTTTGAAACCAAACTGGAAGATTTTCTTGAGTGCAGATTTAGTAGTAGTAATAGTACTTGCTGCTAAACCTTTTTCAAACTGTCCTAAAGAAGGATATGACCAGATTGGTTGTCATGGTTTGGGTTTCAGAATTCCTCAGGAAAATGGCTAGTTTTTTAACTGCTGTCATACTGACGTAGGGTTGATTCCCGTTTATCCGATTCTAAGAATAGGATGTTCTGAGGGTCGATGTTGGCATCCCTTTTTGCTGCAAACTTCATGAAATCCATAAAGTTAGGGTTTTCTGAATCCCTGAGGAAGCGTACACAGTCTTCGCTTGTATTAGTTGTGATAGCTTGGGATTGGGAATCCGTTGGTCGGAGTCACAATTCCAGAAGTAGTGGGAACCAATTGCTCTTGGGCCAATTGGGGGCTATTAGAGCAATGCGTCCCTTGAACGTTCTGAGTTTGTTCAGAACCTTCAAAAGAAGATTCACTGGAGGAAAGATGTAAATCTTCTTCCATTGATTCCAGTCTATAGCCATGGCGTCCGTGGCATAGGCCAGAGGGTCCAGGTTGGGAGCCACGTAACAAGGGAATTTGTGATTTGACTCCGTGGCGAAGAGATCCACCTGAAGCCCTGGGACTTGTTGACAGATCCAATTGAATGACTGCCTGTCCAGGGACCACTCCGACTCCAGTGGGACTGAGCAAGATAGCGCATCCGCTATTACGTTCCTTACTCCCGCTAGGTGTGTGGCGGACAGGTGCCATTTGTTCTTGGCTGCCAATGAAAATATGGCTATCATGACATGGTTCACATGGCTTAACTTGGAGCCTCCCCTGTTGATGCAGTGTACTACCACTGCACTGTCCAGCACTAGTTTGATGTGAGATTTCTTGGCTGGATGAAGCTTTTTCAGGGTGAGGAACACTGCCATAGCTCCCAGTACATTGATATGGAGCTGGCGGAATGGAAGGGACCAAGTTCCTTGTACCTTCTTGTACTGAGAGTACCCTCCCCAGCCGCTTAGTGACGCATCTGTGTGGATAACTAGTGCCGGCGGAGGGAACTGAAGAGGAATTGACTTCAACAAATTCTTGATCTCCGTCCAGGGATGGAGGCCTTTGCGTAAGATCGCCGGGACAGTGGATAGTTTGTCTCGGGATCTGCTGTTTGCCCTTGAGCGCCAGACGCGGTTTATATCATTGAGTTTTGCTTTTAACAGAACGTCTGTTATCGAAGCAAATTGGAGAGAGCCTAGGATCCTTTCCTGGTTCCTCCGAGACGTTTGCTTGCACTTGAGAAATTGTCTGGTTGCCTTGGCTATTTCTCTCTTCTTCAACGACGGAATTGATAGAGTGTGGGAGTTCAAGTCTCACTGAATGCCTAACCACTGAAAGCAAGACTCCGGTGTTATCCAGGACTTGGTCCTGTTTATCTGGAACCCTAGGTGTTCCAGAAATTTGATTACTTTGACCGTTGCTTTGTGGCATTCCTCGATGCTTGTGGCCCAAACGAGCCAATCGTCCAGATAAGCAACTAGCATTATTCCTTGAGACCTGAGTTCTTGAACGACTGTCTCTGCCAGTTTTGTAAATATTCTGGGGGCTACGTTGAGCCTGAAAGGCATTACCTTGAAGGAGAATGCCTGGTTCCCTAGCCTGAAGCCTAGGAATGGGCGGAAGTGTCTTGCTACTGGAACATGATAGTATGCGTCTGTAAGATCGATAGAGGTGGTGACAGCCCCACGGGGTAGTAAGGTCCACACCTGCGAGATGGTCAGCATTCTGAACTTATCACAACGAATGAATAAGTTTAGATGGGACAAGTCTAGAATTATTCTTCGTTTGTTTGAGCCTTTCTTTGGCACGCTGAACAAGCGACCTTGAAACTTTAAGTGCTTGACTCTTGACACTACTCCTTTCTGAAGGAGTTCTTGAGCGTACTCTATCAATTCCGCTGTTGGTTGTTGATGGAAGGTTTTGGATGGGGGAGGACATTTGATCCAGCTCCAGCCTAGACCTTTGGACACAATGCTCTGTGCCCATTTGCTGAACCTCCATCTGTGTCGAAAGAGGAACAGCCTCCCTCCTACCTGAGGGTTCTCACTGGTTTGGGGAAGGGCGTGTCCCGTGCCCTCCTCGTAAGTGCTTACCTCGGCTGGATGCTCTTCCGCCGCCTCTCTGGCGGAAGGCACCTCTAGCTCTGCTACCCCTGCCGAACCTGTTAAAAGGCTGAAAGGACTGGCTTTCAAACACTGGGTTGAAAGCCGGGGAGACAGCGTAGGAGGTTGAAGCCTGCGCTTGTTGTGGTTGTGCCACCAGCAGAAACTGTTGTTGTGGCTGTGCCTTGGAGGTAGACGGTTGCGGTACTTGTGATACCGGAACCGCCTGCATCACTGCCTGTTGCTGAGGAGCCTGGAAAGGCTGGAATTTCCTAGGCTTCTTGGATTTCTTAGTTGATGTGGCCAACTCCGACTTTCTCTTGCTGGTCAATCCCCAGCGAACTTTCAGACTCTGGTTGAGTCTGGTTGCCTCGCAGTGAACTGAGTTCACTACCGACTCTGGGAAGAGATCAGCACCCCAGATTGAAGCAGCCAAGAGCTTATTGGGCTCGTGTCGGATGGTGGCCTCCGCCAGGACATGTTTCCGACAATTCCGTCTCGCTATGACGAAATCATATAAGTCACATTGCATTGTATGCAATTGTGACTTTGCTATGATTTTAAATAGCGGCTCATCTCCGTAGATCAGAGCCGATACCTCCGTCATAACCAACGTATTGAGGGACTTGGACAATCTCATTCGGGCGTCAAATTCAGCCTGGATGAGAATGTCCGGAAGCCTGGGAAGTCTCTCACTAAACTGCCAGATGGCACAGTCTGGTTTGAGCTTCCCGACCGAAAAGGCGGCCGGGAGATCCAACCATAGATCATCTGTTCCGGGGAGCAGGAGCGATGTAGGTTCCGTCTCCCGGAGCTGTGGCATTGGCTCATCTTTCATCGCGGCCTGAATAGTGAGCTCCGCTACCTTCGAAGTGAACGGGATGGGCGTTTCTGCGTCCACTGTGAAAATTGTGAAGGCACTTTTAAAGGCTTGGACCCTGGTGTTGATGCATTCCCATTCCTCCAGGCTCCTAAGCCATTCACGTTGGGCTTGATCCCGGGAGAGGATGACCGTCTCCTTTGGGATCTTGTCCTCTCTCCTCATGGCCGCTTCCGTAAGGCGGGCATAGCTGATGAAGGGGGGTTGCAGACCTGCCGGATGGAACTCGAAGTCCTCAAGCCTTCGAGTTCCACAGCCCTCCAACGTCAGCATCCCGTCCTTGAAGGGAGCGTGGGAAGAAATCCTCCAGGGATTGCTTGCCGTGAAAGTGGGGAGAGTCATTGAGTCCGGCATGGTTTGGACTACCATGCCGGGCTGTGAAAGACCTGTCACGGGATTCTCTCGGGTACCTGCGATGAGGTTCTCCTGAGTGACCAGTCTCTCCGAAATGGCTCGGATTGACTGGCCTGACTCCTCCAAAGAAGATGAGATTTGAGTGAACATCTCTTGGAACTTGTTTTGGACCAAGTTCCCGACCAGACTACCCATTTGCTGCCTAATATTGGCCGAAATATTAGCAGTAAAGGTGTCTGGGTCGAAAGGTGCAGGTTCCACCTTTTCTTTGGGGGTCCTAGGACGGGCTCCTGTAGAGGTTGAAGGCTCAGGGTCGGAGAAGAGCTGAGCCTTGTCCCTAGAAGACTTGGACTTGGAGCCCTTCAAGTACGAAGTCGTTCTAGGCTTCTCCACTCCGGGATGGTGAGCCAAAGATTTCTGAGTGCCACTAGAACTTGACTTCTTAGACAGAGTCTTTTGAAGCGTTTTATAGTCACGCTTGCCTTTGACTTTAGGGATCACCTGGGCGGACTTCGGTCTGACCGACTGCCCATCCCCGGTGAATCCCTGAAAAGAAGTAGAAGAAGTAGTAGGGGAAGAAGCTCTAGATGGGCTCAAGGGGAGACCTTGAGCCCCTACTAAACCTGCCTCACTTACATCCCTACCTGTGGCATCTACCGTCATGGGCTTGAGGTTAATATTGAGCGCTGCTACTTCCTGCAGGACCTCCTGGTTCGCAGGTTCCTCCGAAGCCAGAGCGACCTGTTCCTGAATGGTGGCGATCAGAGGAGCCGCCGCTTCCAGGTCCACATAGGAGGCTGGCTTTCCGCCGGGGTAGATGAGGGTGGCCATCTCCTTGGACAAAATGTATGGTTGCCCCTTGGAGACATTTCGTCCGAAGCCACCAACCCAGGCCTTCAAAGTGGTTTGAGCAGCGTCTGACCGCTTGGGCACCCTGAAAGAGAGGGTTAGCATTAATACTTAAGGCTACTTAAGATTAACTTAAAATATGTATGCTAAATGATATATCACGAATTATATTGGTCAATGAATTAAATATGACAAGGTTTAGTATCCGGAGGCGTACTTACTCCGGAGGAGACCTGATCCACTAGCTCGTAGCAGATAGTGCAGCTCTCGTGGTGCCAAACCGACAAATCACCGTACCGGATCGCACAGGTAGCGTGGGTCCGGCAAACCTCGTGCCCACAGGGATCTTGGAGTACGGCGTTGCAGCCCGACTCCATACAGTGGGTGACCTGTAAGTGAAATGATACATGAGTATCAACACTAACTTTCTGGACTAAGTCCATGATGTGATATATCATAACACCGGAGTGCACCGGAGTTAATAGACAATTTTAAGGCTTAGTCTCTACCTGCTCTTCTGTAATGTGGTGAGTGTCCGATAGGGTTGGTAAAACTTGAATCAGTGTCTCTCCGGCGTTGCCGGAGGACAAAATATCACCGAGACAGTAGTACCTAACCTATACGCCGGAGCGAGGAGTACTAGGACGGCGGGTGAGGAGCAGGAGGGGACCAATAATTGGTGGCGGGGTGGATAACTCCGCTGTAAAAACTACAAATTAGAATAAGTAGGTGGTGAAACCCGGATGGTGAGCGGGGTCTCCACCAACTTAGACTAAAATAATGGATGTAAAGAATAAATGTAAACATGCATGAGGTATAAAAAGATGCTGGAGCTCTCCCACAGTCACTGGCCTTGGGGCCTGGCAATGCCGGAGCCCTGATCCGCCGAAGCGGGGAAGGGTGATGACTCGGGGTAGGGGAGCTCGGCCTGAGAACCGAGGAGAGCCGAGCGCAACCGAGCCTGGTGGCCAACCGAGGCTCGGCCCGGCAGGGGTCTCCCCCGGTACTCTATAGGGAGAGCGGTGTGAGACGAGCCAGCGCCGCGTGTCCTCCAGCTAACTCCCGTATCTCCCGCGTGGTGGGGGGGAAGAAGGGAGGGAGCTCAGATCGGTTGCCAGGGACAACGTGAACGAGCGTATCTCCCCCCCCTGGAGGGGGGAGTAAGCGTGGGGGACTGACGCTGGGTGGCTCATAGCGATCGCCTGGACTCTTCTCGGTCGTGGGGTGAGCCACGCGGAGAAAGACCATGCGATCAGAGGTGGCCTAGGCCAGCTCGAACCATCTCGAAAAGCATGAATATCAATAACATCCTAACAAAACACGGGGGAGAAGGAAGAAAATTGATGGATAAGAAAAAAAAAAAAAAAAAAAAAAAAAAAAAAAGTCCTGGAGAAGCTGGGTCGGACCAACCAAGAAGGGAGGGCAACCTAGCGACTCAAAGCAGCTGGCCTATGCTGATATGTAGAAACGTAGGGCGGTGACCAGGGTAGCTCAGGACCAAAAAGAAAGGACCTAAGTCCTATAGGGAGCCTATCATAGAGACCTGACCACTAAAAGAACATGCATGCATGAACTCTGAGCTGAAGGAAGCGATGTAGGCTACGAGCTCGTGCGAACTCTTAAACAACCCCCGTGTTAAATAAATTGAATAAATAATCACAATAATACGTCAATAATGCATAACCATAGGAATAAAAATGTACTGCTAAATCATTCGAGCACAAACGGTATAGAAGACCGAGAGTAGCACGAAACAATGAAACACGTGGGAGCGAGCCGCCTTGCCCGTCCGGGACGCCGTCTTTAATAACCGAAATAAAATGGTTAAACGGGCCCTTGCCCGGCTAAAATTGACATGAAACATTACTAGCAGTACTTAACTTGGATGCAGCAATAGCTTGACATTCCATGATGAAAGGAAATAAATCCAGAGCGAGCACAACACAGAGCAAGAAAAAACGCGTGCGGTCTGGATCTTGCTAACGAAAAGGATGACGTCAGAGGCGCTAGCAGTAACGGTAGCGGGGAGTGGGCATTGGATCGGCTCCTCTCTGGTAGAGGGATTTTGAAGAAGGATGAATCTAAATGGCAAAAGACCCCTGGTAATGGTTTCACTCGCCCCAGAAACTATACCGACACCTTTAAATAAGGTGAGCGAGCCAGAATATTCTGGCATTTCCATTTTAGCTTTTTTCTCTGGTATGTTAGCAATAATTTACCTTAGAAATGTGTGCTAAAGGGACATTTCATGTAGCGACACGGGCTGAGCCCAGAAATTAACATAAAATTAAAAATAAAAAGGAAATAACGAGTAATAACAACACACGTGTCTGATGATGCACCCAAAATGGCGGATGAACTAGTGGTGCCCCCAAAACGTTTTCTAAGGGGCCGAAGGCAACAAATGGAATGCATCGTAACGGTACAAATTACGAAAACACCAATTGGAATACTCAACTTAGATGAAGGAAGAAGTTCCACAGAGGACATCGCTGGTTCTAGATAAGGCACTAAGGAAGCTGCTGAGACGCGTGTTGCACTCACAATGCTAATTACAGGAATGAAGATGGTGGGTGGGTAGTAGTAGTAGTAGCGAGAGCGAGCGGAAGGTATGGGGAGTAGCCTTTGTAACGGCTCTTGCCGTGGGAGGGACTTTGAAGAGGAATCCTCTAATTGGCAGAAGACCTGAGAGTAGTGGCTTCCAC
The DNA here is from genome assembly GCF_015104395.2 of Macrobrachium nipponense. Taxonomy (NCBI): domain Eukaryota; kingdom Metazoa; phylum Arthropoda; class Malacostraca; order Decapoda; family Palaemonidae; genus Macrobrachium; species Macrobrachium nipponense. Next base: position 49,267,412 of record NC_087203.1, on the reverse strand, counting down.
TCGCCCTAGTGCTTATACCGACGCCCTTGGGGTGTTCGAGCTGAGGGTAGTAACTTCAGCATACCATGCTAGCTTTTTCTCTGGTATATTTAGGATCTATTTATACTTAGTAAAGTGAGCTACAGGAACTTTTCACCAGCAGACACAGGTCGAACCCAGAAATAGGCTAATAACGTAAGGATCAAACTGTAATAAACAAGGCTCTCGGTACTCGTCAGGAGCGAGACGGTAAAATTATATGACAACAGTAGCCTATACTGTGAAGTGCTAAACGGTGAACATAAATTACACAGCGTAATAAAATTCTGATATAACAACACACGAGGCCAACCATGCATCCAAAATGGCTGACTCGGAAGAGGCGTCATGCCCGGCTCCCATGAACAAGAGTCTTAGAAAAGCAAAATATTGGATGCATCGTGCCCAAAATCAATAAATGGAATACTCAACTTAGAAGAAGAAGATTCTTGGCGTAGGGAAGACATGATGCTCCGCAAAAACACTTCCTAGAAACAGCGGAAACGGTGCGTGTATACACTACAAGTACTGTTCAGTAGCGAGCGGAAGGTAGACGTTGTAACAGCACCTCTCTAGAGGGGGATTTTGAGAGAGGAGAGATCTAATTGGCAAAGCATCTGTGATAGTGGATTCCACTCGCTCCTGTGCTATACCGACACTCTATGAGGGTGAGCGAGCCGGAGGTAGTAACTCTGGCATTTCATATGGCTTTTAGCATTTATTTATACCTAGAAATGAGTGCTATAAGGAACATTTCACTGGGCGACACAGGTCAAGCCCAGAAAATATTTTTTTATTGTTACTCAGTCTTTTTAATGTTAATTATTTACTCTTACTGAAGAAATAGTACATTGAAAAAGGAATATTGTATTACTTGTGTAACTGCATACAGCCAGAAACAGCTGCTTTGCTATGACCAACAAAATCTGATAACAACAGTGGTTTGCTTGCATTTCAACCATCGTACGATAGTAAAACACTACTGTAATTAGGTTACAAATGACGTTAAGTAGAATAGGACTGATATATTTTTACTTTACTATAGTATACTTATTCGCTATGGAGAAAAGATCGGCAAGGGCATATCCTGCTAAATTTAAGCTGCAAGTTGTTGTATCTGAAGCTGAGGAAAGACTGTTTATCTGCTAAAGACTAGTATTATGGTGCATTGGCAACATGGATGAAACTCTCGCAAACTTCGGTATAGTACTATCAAACTCGACTGTAAACAAAATTTGAGAGAAACGTATTTTAATCAAAACTATTTGGCATGAAAGAACATATTTTACTGTTTTCACTTGGATAAAAGATAAATATGTAAAGCTCGTAGTATTCTGATGAAATCAAATGAAAATAACGAACGCAATCTCTTGATTTTTTTTACACAATAAATATGCCCTCAGCACCACCTACTAACAAAAATATAACTAAATTTAATTCACAACAATACATATTCAAGTGATATTTTGACTTGAAAACACTTCGTATAACGTAAAATAACATTGTCCCCACCTCAACAGAGTATCTGGAAGCAAGAAAATTGCTTCGATTTGAGCTCAATGCAGCAAAATAAACTTACTTCGCAATCACCCTAAGTTGATTTCCAAACCAAAACACTGATTGCTGTTGGTATTTTATAATAGAACAATATGAATATGTAAATACTACAAGCAATATTAATGGATGCAGTGAAGTAAACCATAACTTTGTGCCTGAAAACCATAAGGAAATGGAAAGAAAATAAAGTGTTCCTGAGGTTTGAATAAATTAGTTGTTGTTAAATTATTTTAAATGGGGAAAGTTGATTCAGGTTATGAATTTTTCGAGTCCCAATCAGCGTCCTTGAACTAATTAAGTTCGTGAACCGCGGTACCACTGTATTTGTCACTCTTATACTGAAAATTAGTAATATATTCTTACAGTTTTGATACAGTATGTATATAATAGATTTCACTCCTACGACATCCATTGCAGCCTCATTTTATAGAGTAAATGTGTTAATAAAAGCTAAATACTGTATGTAGAATCTTAGACTGCAAGTTGGTGAAATTGAGCAAAATCCTATGAAGTCATGTAGCATCACTTACAAACATGGCTGTAATATACAGTTCAATATGTGTGTACCTTTAATCTTAAACCTTGTCTACTAAATTATTTTTTAGTTTTTCTACTGATCCTTTACTGACCACAAACAAGTACTAGTTACTAGTCTATCCTAAGGCAAATATAAAAAAATATGGTCATCAAAGACTGAATGATATAAATACAGAACAATTCTAAAAGAGCTTTGCATGCAGTTATCATACCTTATGTCCCATATGCTTGACAAGAAAGAGTGCAATGCCATACTCTGGCAAGGCTTGCCATGCCCGGATATATTGCAGCTTGGCATCGATCAATGGTAAATCTTTGACATTTGCATGAGCTTCTAGAATACGTTGCACACCCTGCAAATTTTCACCAGAAGATGCAAACCACATTGTAAAAATGTTAAAAATAAATTTTATTGTAAAATTAAATAAAAGGATAAATCTGTGAATTAGCAATTCTAAAGTAAATAAGCAAGTCTACAGTACTTATCAAAAATGTTCACCAGAAGATGCAAACCAGACTGTAAAAATGTTTAAAAAAATTTCTATAGTAAAATTACATAAAAGGTATAAATCTGTAAAGTAGCAATTTTAAAGGAAATAAGCAAGTCTACAGTACTTATCAAAAATGTTTTTGTATATGATAAACTACACAACTTCAATTATGTACTAATGAATTACTCATTACATTACAGGAAAAAGATTCCACAAGCTCCTGCAGCAGGAATATTGGCATAATTGCTGTCATAGTGAAGTACCACCAAACTATTAACTGGCAGAAATTTTCTGCACAGTAAATATACAGACACAATAAAAATTTTCCCTATTTTCTTTTTTATTGCTAGCTTAATAACTTTTAAACCAATCCCTCATACTCATCTACTCATACCTCAAGACTAATCAATGCTACTAAAGCCTTGATAAATTTATCTGTAAAAGGAAGAGTTCGAGCAACACATCTCTAATGTGTCCCAAAGAGAGTATTCCCAGGGAGATACAGTGAAACACACTCCTGAAATGGTAACTGATCAACCTAAATAGTCATCGAACCATCAAGTATTAATAAGTCTACTTTATTGTTGAGGGTTGGTATAAAACTTTCAGCCAACATACATTCCAACATACATTCAGCGCAGCTGTTAGGTATGTATCTGCGCCGATAAGCGCATTTGTTCCTACACAATATACAAACCCTCGGTCCTTTACGAGGAATTACTTTCAGCGTAGCTGGAATTACGGCTGTTAAATTCTTGAACAAAGTGGTTAGGCAGTACTGTCTGGTAGGGAGGTAGGCCTGCCTGCCCGAATGTAAACACTCCACTTTGCTTTCGGCTATCTTCCGATGAAGAAGTATTTGTATGAGCTCTTGCTGACTAGCAGTTAATCATTTTCCCGGTGGGATCTTTAATTCTTTATTTTTTTGAATAAATATGTATAGTACACTGTGTTTGATATTAATAATTAGTAATTGAATTTAATCATTAGTATGCAAACCCACTTTTTGTGATAGCCTTGATAGCCACCTTTCTACTTGGTGTTAAGGGTTGGCAGCAAAGGTATTCCAACTTCTTTATTAGTACACATTTTCACCCTTTAACGTTAGGACAAGACATGTATTCATCCAAAATTTATGCTTACGCTTTGGAGATTTGTCCTTTGTTTCTTCTGGTAATTTCTCTTCTCCTTCGTCTTTTTGCTAACTACCAGACAAAGGTAGGAGAGGGGGCGTGTGGTGTTAGTGTTTGGAGGATCTCCTCTCATTTCAGAGGGTGCCCTTGGATGCAAGAGAGTATCCTTACTACTTTAAATCATATTTTCTTTCTTTTACAGGATAACAGTGGTGATAGTGATTACAGCAGTAGTTGGTTGGATATCACTTTGTGTTGGTTATCCTAACCTTGGAATTGTACCTGTGACTCATAGCATGCTGTGATATTGGTCCTCGAGTGTGTACTGATCCCCTGCTGGAAATCATACTAATTTACCACTACATACTATCCTGGAGTTATGTCACTGGGACAAAGCCTTCACCCCTGCCCTGTGATTATTAACTCTATTCCTGCTGGTAAATATACCTCATCCTGTAGAAGAAATCTTGCAGAATTTGGAGAAGTCAAAGAGGAAGAGAGCTCGTCAAGTGTCATCATCTTCCTCTTCAGAATCATCATATTTTTCATCAGCCTCCATCCTTTCGACTTCTAAGGCTCCCAGCTGAAGGAGAAGGTAGTCTCCCCCCCTAAGAAGTCTTGTCACAGGACCTCTAAGGGTCTGCCTCCTCAAACTGAGGAGGCAGTTGGGTCTTCTGCTGGCTTTCCCGTTCCTTCAGGAACAGGAACTGTCACGCTGTCCCCAGGGCCTACCGTGTTGGGAGCCATAGAAGCACAAACTTCGGTTAGCACTTCTGCTGCTAGTCCTAGAGGTTCTGCCCCTAAGACTAGTTCCACGCTAGGTGCTCGTCTGCAAGTCCCGGAGTGCACATAAATCTTTGGATTTGCGTGCATCCAGAGTCGGTGACGCTGAGTCCGCTCACCATCATGACTCGGGCACAGAGTGGAAGAAAGGAGCGAGTCGCTCAGGTGACTCCCACCTTGCTGGTGATCACTCTCGCCGTGATTGCTCAGTTCCCAGGGTTGATGTGACAATCCCGCGGGACCATGCATGCTCAGCCCCACCCAGGCGACAGTCACGTTCGCATGACCGACCAGTCTCAGTGGTGGCAAACGTTTTGCCTGCCATACGAGAGTTTCATAACCCTCCACGGGAAAGCGTTTTCTCCAAATGATAACGCTTTCCTAGAATTGCGGAGTGGCCATCAATGCAGGTTAATGACTGCCCATGACTCGCTTCTCCTGCTACTCCTGCTAGCAAGGCGAGCGAGAGCATCCAGTCTTCCTCCCCTATTCCCTCTACTTCCTATGGCTACGCCGGGAAGGGCGAGGTGAATAAGAGGGAGCTTGCAGAGTGCTCTCCATAGGATTCAGCGTCAGGGGACTACGTTCTTGAAGGGGCCTTAGGACAGATTTCAATTCGCAGTCTCCTATGGGTTCCTGCATTTTTGGAACCTCGATTGTATATTCTATTGAATTGTACTCTCATCACATTTGGGATAGGTTTTTCACCCGTTCCTCCTCAATTTCTACGGGAAATTCAGGGGTCTCGCCGAGCTCTTAAAATTCTTTGGAATTTCTAGCACTCTGATTGTTTTGGTCTTCTACGATCTGCAAAAACTTGGGTGAGATGAGAATTCCTGATAATTGTTACTATGATAACTGAGAATCTCTGTAAATGCTCGAATTCCTTGGAATTTCTGGCATTCTCAGAGTGTTATGGTTTTTCTGTAATTTCCAAACACTCGGGCGAGACAGACATTCCCGGTAATTGTTATTATGAAAATTGGGAGTCTCACCAAGCCATTAAATTCCTTGAAATTTCTAGCGTTCACAGGGTGATTTGGTTTTCTGAGATTTCCAAACACTCAGGCAAAGGGTATTCCTGATGATTATAATAATAATCGGAGTCTCACCGAGCGCCTGGATCCCTTGGTTTCATTGGCACTCCCCGAGTGCTTGGCTTCGTCATACTGCCGAGTACTAGGGCGAGAAAAGGCTCGCCCGATTATTGTCATACAAGAGTTGGGTTTTTTCTCGCAGAGCATGGGAATTCTTATGAATTCTAACGCTCGCCAAGCGCTCACTATTACAAATGCTTGGATGGCGAGACGAGTCTTTACCAGTACAGATGAGTCAGCTCCTCAGTCTGGTTAGGAGTTATGTAGAGCTTGGAACTGCATGCAACACCTTCTGGGTGAATGGTCAAGTACCATCCTTGTGTATTGGACCTTAGGGTCTGAACACGTAGCACAGCAGACACAGTTTCCCTCTTGTTATTCTCGGAGGATTGGCCTCAAAGGACAACAGTTAATTGGGGAGAAGTGATAGTTCTTCGTTGACAATTACCACTCAAAATTATGTAGTGGTGATCTGCTCAGCTTGCTCGGCTTGGCTCGACCAGACAGCCTGGTCTGCCGATCTGAGTGCTTGACTCTCACAAACGAACTCTCTGCTCTTGATTGGTGCGGTTCCTTGCCATGACATATCGCCCTCCCTTCCCATGTCGCAGCGAGTTCTCAAGGGGTCATCGTCTTTCGTCTTCGTCATCTGACGCCTCCTAACCTCCCTCTTTAAAGGTTTCCACGTCCTAAGACTTCTAAGGGTCTGCACCCTTTCCATGGAGAGGAAGTAATTGGCTGTCTCTTTAGCTCACCTGCTCTTCCGGAGCAGGAACCTGGACGCTATCCACAAATATGGTGTCTGGGGGCCCCAGGAGTTCGAACCCAGGTTTGTTCTCCTGTCTCTGGTTCCAAGGGTGGTGCTCATGGAACTGGGGCTGAGTGGGGTTTACTCGTGTATGGGTGTGTCCAAGTGTACAATCCCCAAGGGGAGTCGTACATCCACAGTCAGTGATATGTAGTCTTCTCTCCATCATGTTAGTGGCGCAGGACCCACCTGTGAAAGCCAGGAATGGCTATTCTTCAGGTGCCAAGATCGATGTTGCTGTCCCCCAGGACAAGGCATCTGATGGAGATAGGAGGAGGTCCTCTGTGTAGTCCTCTTCATGAGGTTCGATCACGGAGAAGATAGATGCATAGCAAGACTGGCAAGTTCTCGCCAGCTTTTACTGCATTTAACTCCGGACAACTTTCGCTCACATTCACGCAAATGAAAAGGTTGCAGGAATGAATGCTTCGTGTAACTGAGTGAGAACATTGCATGTTTAGGGAAGAGCAGGCAAGAACAGTCAATCGTCTCTTTTTGTCCCTCTACTTCCTGGTTATACCGGAATGAACAAGGATTTAAGAGGAATTCTGTGGAGTCTACTCCTTGGAATTCGAACCCAAGAGACTATGTTTTGGTTCAATCCTAGGATCTTACCGAACATAAGTCAATCCATTCAGGATGGATAGCACTGAGAAGTTTGAACGCCTCTCCAGTGCTACTGTTTTGGGAACAACCAGTTTGGCTTGAATAGTAGTCTTCAGTATCCTGTTATCGCCGTAGAAGTCTCCCTTCAGGAAAACTTCAACTTCACTCTATTCATTAGAGAATGAAGGAGGTCTGCTGCCAGTCCTTATTCTTGTCCCTCGAATGAAGGATTAGGCTGAAGTGTGATTTACAGGAACCTACAAATATACTAGTATATTTCTCTCGTGACATGCTTCTGATATCAGTTGTATTGTCAGAGTAGTAGGTGCATACCTGTAAGTTAACTCTTCTGGTATGTGACCGAGACGAATAGTACCTTCTCTTAATTAACCTGGAACTCAGGACAGCCTGCCGGGCCCCCCCAAGAGGCACTGGTTTTGATTTTGAGATAACTAGTGGTATTGTTTCTCAACAACACCACAGCATTAGCATTATCACTGAACAAGAGGGTTTTCTTCCCTCCCATTTCGGTTAAAATGCAGATGCTCGAGTGCATCTTTTTTGCACTCGATGGTTCTAGCCGAACGCATTCCATGAACCAAACAACTCAGGATGATAACAAGTTGAGCGAGCGATGTATGGCTCTGCCTCTTATGCTTGCTCTCCAAGATTCTTTTCGGTTTGGTATTGTTTCTCCTCTGTCGAGGATTGACGACCAATTTGAATTTCTGCCCGGCAATCACAGACTTAGGTCCCTGGTTGGCTGGAATTCTTGCATATGTGTATGCTCATCTCTCCTGCACCACACTTTTTGTTGCTAGAATTTTCAGACAGAGATATATCTCATTAGACTCATTATCACCTTTCTGTTGACCCCACGGTATAACAGAGGTCTGTAGCCTAGTCTTCTGCTTCATCACACCTGCCTCATCGGCCGCTGAGATGACGCAGAATAATATTCTTCAAACAATTTGAGGTTGTCTTCTAATATACATGTCCTAATTCATAAGGTGTTTGATTATTCTTTGTTCACCCTGAATTGCAAATGAATAATGGAAGACTTCACCTGTTCCCCGCCCGACTAGCTCTGCTTCCAAAGTAAATAGAAACTTCCTCCCTGATCTAACCCACAATTAGCGGTTCTTAAGGCAGAACAATCCCTGGGTTTTGATTACTGAAAGACTCTCCGCTTTCACTGCAAACTCCGACTTTCTCGTCGAGCAGCAATGAAATAGCGGATTAGCTTTTTCAGTCCTCTGTAAAACAACATAGATTAAAGCCGCTTCACTGGTTGGTGTCATCGATGGGACTTTTTCTATGATCAGAATCTTGAGAGTTTACTTCTCTCGATTCAACTGTGATGACGTAGGTCCACATTCACCTTAGTCATTCACTAGTAATATAATATTATTTCTGCTTAGTTGAGATTCAACTACAGTAAACACTTGCCATATCGCGGTTCACCTATCGCGCCCTCGGTACATCGCAGATTTATAAATATATTATATTTAAATCTATATCGCGGGTTTCTGAGGGCAGATACATCTTATATTTTTTTCCAATTTTAATTTTTTTTACTAAAAATAGTAATTTTTGGCCATAAATTAATATTGTCAAGTAAATTAATAAATGAAAATATAGAAATTTGGTTCAGTGGCTAAAAACCAGTTTTTAAAATTTTTTTTGTCGTTAAGAAGATGCGGTACATAGAATCGCGCCTCTTTATAGAAAACGAAACTCAGGAAGCATAGCATGTCTTGCCCAGCTGATTTTGTACAAGGCACGCTATTGGCCAGTAGAGGAGACAGTAGCAATCAGAGCACACTGATCAGTATCCTGGCTGCTAATTGGCTGTCTGACTGCAGGATCTCTTTTAAGCAGCATTTAGTGTCCCATCATCCCATGTTGTCCCGTTCGCTTCTACATATCTGTACGTGACATAGGTCTGCATCCTATCTGTGTTGTTAGTGATTTTTCTGGATATTTTTGGGTAACATTATGAATCTGTTTAAGCCCTACGATGCCAGCCAAACGTTCTGCATCTTCTAAGGCTTCTGGCAGTAAACCCAAGCGTCGTAGGAAGATGCTTACTATAGCCAAGAAGATTAAACTTCTCGACATGCTGAGAAAAGGAGAAGCTACGCGGATGTAGGCCGCCATTACGGCATCAATGAATCTACCGTTCATTACATCAAGAAGGACGAGAAGAACATAAGGACGACGGCGAAAAAGGTGGTAACTTGCCGCAATAAGGCCATTGTAAGGATGGAGCCTGCATTAGCCATTTGGATTAGCGACAGCAGAAAGAAGAACACAGCACTGGATACCAACACCATATGCGAGAAGGCTAGCCAATTCTATGACAGGTTTATGGATGGTGGTGCCGACGACCCAGAACCAGGACCTTCTACAGCACCTCCTACCAAAACCAATCGAATTTAATGCCAGCAAGGGCTGGTTTGATGAATTTCAGAAGAGGTTCAACCTTAAAAGCGTGTCCCTCCATGGAGAAGCGGCCTCTGCTGACAAACCGGCCGTTGATGAATACGTAAACGAGACGTTCCAGGCAATTACTGATGAAGGGGGTTATTCACTTGAACAAGTATTCAACATGGATGAGACTGGTCTCTTCTGGAAACGTACGCCATCGCAAACTTTCATTATGAAGGAAGAGGCCAGAGCTCCTGGATTCAAGGCTTACAAAGATCGCCTCACACTTATAATGTGTGGTATGCTACTGGTTTTATGATAAAGCCAGCGCTGATTTACAAGTCCAAAAACCAAAGGGCCCTCAAAAACAAAAATAAGAACTTACTGCCAGTGCAATGGATGTATAATCAAAAGGCCTGGATATCGAAAGCACTGACATCCGACTGGTTTCACCAGTGCTTCATCCCCGAAGTCAAGGTTTATCTTGCTGAAAAAGGCCTTGATTTTAAAGTGCTTCTTCTGATGGACAAAGCTGGAGGCCACACAATCGACCTGTCATATGAGGGTGTACAGGTTGAATTCTTACCGCCTAACACAACATCGCTGATTCAGCCCATGGATCAAGGCATTATTCATGCCTTTAAGGCGCTGTACAAGAGAAATTCCCTGCAACACCTTGTTGAATCTATGGATGCAGATGACAACTCGCTGAAGGAGTACTGGCATGGGTACACTATTGCAACGTGTCTCCATAATATCCAGAAGGCTATTAAGGAGATGAAGAAAGAAACACTTAATGCTTGCTGGAAGAAATGGTGGCCAGAAGCAGTCAATGATTACAAATGATTCTCTCCTGATGAAATCCACAACGCCGCAGTTGGTAAGGCAATGAGGCTGGCGAAATTGCTCGGAGGAGGCTTCACTGATGTGACTAGTGACTACGTGAATGACCTGATCGAGGCCCACTCAGATCTGTTAACAGATGAAAATCAGACGGAGATGATGAAGTCAGCAAGTGAGGATGAAGAAGAGGAACATGAGGATCCAGGGGAAGAGGAGGAGGTTGGCTTAACACTAGAACACCTCTCAACTCTAGCAAGAACGGCAAAAAAAACTCCAGTCAATGGCTGAAGACTGGGACCCGCAGATGATTCGTTCGTTGCAGTTCCGAAGTACAATTGATGGTGCCATGCAGGTGTATAAGAACATCCTTACACAAAAGAAAAAACAGTGTCAGAAACTGCCGATCACTATGTTCCTCACCCGCAAAAAAAAAAAAAAACCCCTGGTACTCCTACAGTGGAAATGAAAGTTACGACGCTGGACAACGATATTGCACCACCTTACAAAGCGCATAATGAAGCGATGCTTCTTTGCTGTGCAGTACTTTTACCTTATCATTATCATCATCTGCATATGTACAGTACTGCACAGCTAATCATCATCATCTGTAATCAAGTTTACGTATCTTCACTGGTGAGTGTTCTGATTTTAAATTTTTATTTTACATAAAGCATGTCTCTACAGTAAAAGTAAGTTTTAGTTTGAAAAGTATTTAAGAGTGTATAAAGGGTTTACATAGGAGTGTTGGGAGGGTTTACTGTATAACTGTTGGGTAGATTTCATTAAAGATCTTCAGTGGTGAGTGTTCCGATTTTAATTTTTTCTCTTACATAAAGCATGTAAAAGTAATTTTTAGTTTTAAAAATTGCTTAAGAGTGTATAAAGGGTTCATATAAGACTGTTGGGAGGGTTTACAAAAGCTTACATTTATAAAAATAAAAAAAGAATAAGAAAAATTTTTAAAAATATATACTTTAGATTTCTATATCTACTTCGCGGTTTTTCCTCTATCGCGGGGGTGCCTGGAACCTAACACCCGCGATAGCCGAGGGATTACCGTACTGATGAGAAACTTCTGTCTTATCATCACAGGGACCTCGGTCTCTAGAAGGCAACTGACTATCGTCTGATGTGCGCATGCCTCTTGTATGGTTATTCTCAGCATAACCCTTCCAAAGGTGGGTGTCATGTTGTGACTACGTCTCGGATGCGTGACAGCACAGTCAGTCGGCATCTGTTGACGAGTTTGAGTCCTTCATGATCTGCGCTGTGGAGTTTGTATTGGTTGATCCAGATCAGTTGTTACTTTGTCCTATTGGTGTGTTGCTGTACCCATGAAGGATCGACACCCATCATTGGGTGTCGGTGTCTTTATCTGCTACAGACTGCCATTGCATTAGTTTCCAATGACACGTCTTTCTCCAAGTCTTACGAGATCGTGAGAGACTTCTCTGCAGTTGGATAGTCCAGTGGATGGGTAAATTTCATCACTCCTAAGAATATGTCAGACCGGAAAATAGATGAGGTCTATTTGTGACCATATTTATTTCTTTCTTCCTTTGGGTTTGCCCACAGGTCCTTGGAACCTCCCTTCCTTGGACTGGTGGTAGATACTTGCAGGTTGTGTTTGCCTACCCAGCTCCTTCAAGAGGACAAATTGCATTTCGCCTATGGTGTGCAGTTCTAGAGGTAAGAAGGATGTGAGAGTTACTGGCCTCACCACCTTCCCCATCTCGTCCTTCTACTCCTCTTTCTTTGGGTTGAGGATAAAACTCGAACTTACATTGGTTGGTCGGGCGATTGATGCGGGAAGCTTACACATCGAGCTTCCTTTCTATTTTTCTTATCAGAATCATAGAAGCAATCCCATTCCTTCCTCTGGCAAGGGGAGGAAGGAGACTGGCAGTAACGCAAACCCTTCCCAGAACTTTGCATTAATACCTCCAACTCTAAAATATTCTTCCCAGCCCTTTTTCAGATGAGTTACAATTCCTCACTCATTTCAAAAAGGGCCAGAAGTCTGACTCTTGAACATGCAGCTCCTATACTCTGATCAAGTTGTCAGACCAAGAGGAATTGCCCAGATGTGCAGAACTCCAGTCAGTTCTAGAGGTTCACTCACATTCCTCCCACCAATCTGTGTCTTTCTTATGCAAAGGAAATTTTCTGATTGGGCAAGAGATGCCTAAGTGGCAAGCAGCGCGCACTTTCATTGGCTCACTCCCTCAGCCAGCACATAAGCCTCTGTGGTTTATAAGCACTGTGCCACTTGTCTCCAGTGACAACAAATCTGGACATGTAAGTTCATCATTTCCTATGCGTGTACAGTAATTCTGGCCATAAAGACAGTGGATACCAGTGTTGCAAACGTCATAGCCAGAGAGAGGGAGAATTGGCAATTCGGCCAATATGTATAACACTGTTTTGGTGGTGGTGGCACTTGAGCCCCTGTGGTTTTAAGGCCCTCATATTACATATCAAGACCTCAATGAAACTCAATGGTATCTAGCAGAGATATTTATTCAAGAAACAATGTAATGGCAAGCAATACTGCTAATGGATTTGAAGATAGCCTATCAAGAAAAATCGTATACTCTGCAATAGAAAAGAAATGCAAAAACACAAGAGACCACACGAACAACACTGAACGCCTGGAAGCTGCAGGCAGAGAAAGGCCAAGGTCACAAGTGCAGAGCCACTCCAGAGAAGGAAGATAATCAAAGGATCACTGAATCCAGCATACGGAATTTGAAAAACAAGGGCTTTACTCCATTCCACCACACATAAAAATACAGATGGACTACGTGTCCGGCCATTCTATAGATACTTGACAATGAGGACTGTTTCTCCTATAAAACTTGTAACTTTTCTTGAATAAATATCTCCGTTAGATTCCATCCAGTTACAATGAGGTCCTGTTAGTAATTGTATTAATGCACAGAACAACTGTGGTAAAGCTAATATATATGTTATATTTTTAAATTGCTTTTTTTGTTGACCTATGGTTGATAAGTGGATGTGATGAGCAATGACATTCTTTGAAACAATAGATGATATCATTTTGACTCCCATGGAAACAAGCAGGGTCTTAAAATGATAGATTCGGCGTTAGCTCCAGGAATGTTGTCGCAGCATTTGGGGTGGCGCCATGTATCAACTTTCTGCCTCATCAAGACAAACCACGGCTTATGTCAGTGCATGAGTGGAAGCAAGAAACTGGTTTTAGGTAGATTTTATGGGTGTAATAATAAGCTGCATATGACTTCATGCAACTGTTCCAGTGCAATGAACTTGTGACAAATCAATGACGTCATATTATGGGGAGTGTCTTGTGAGAAAGTTTGTGTTTGTGTATTTACAAGATGTTTCCCCTACAAAATGGGAAGGTAAGATAACGAAGTCGGAGAAGCACCCGAAGTCATAGAAGAGGCCTTGTGTTAAGAATGTAGAGACAGAGGTGGACAGGTTTGGTTCAATCCCCAGGGTTATTTTGGTTTTCTGTTTGAAAAACCATGGTAAATTATTTGGATTTTGAATTTTAACTTATTCAACATTTGTTTCTTTGAGAATTTGATTTATCTAGTTAATCCTTTTATTCTTAAATAAATGTATTTTTGAAGTATTTTACGAGTGTGATTTAGCTACCTTAGAAGTTGGTTGAGAGAAAAAGAGAAGTTGAGAGAGAGAGAGAGAGAGAGAGAGAGAGAGAGAGAGAGAGAGAGAGTCTCTCAGTGCCTTACTGCTCTAAGGTCATGGCTACCAACATACTTCGAAGAAGTGTATATTTTATATATACCCCTCCAGTCTCTGAGGAGGGGTTAACAGATTTTTGGTGGCAGCGGTGTTAGTCACAGATTTTTGGTGGCAGCGAGTAAAAGGCTGTTTTGAGTTACATTTCTGGAGAGACTGGTTGTGTAAATGAGTTAGGATTTCAAATATTAGGTGACAGGTGATAGGAGTTAGCCGTTGTTCTGGTACTGAGAAGAAGTGTTTAATTAGGGTCAGCATTTTTTGTCTGCTGTGAGATGCCTTCGAGGGTCTGTTACTCAGTTGATATCTGTGAGTGCGTGTGTTTACCAAAGTGCTCGCTGCTCAGGGTAATGGATCGTGATTACACAAGCAAGCTTCAGTATGTGTGTATTCGTGTGTATTTATACACAAGCAAACTGGCAGTGTCAGTATCCCATTCTTTCAATGAAGGTGTGAGTGTTACAATCATTTTTTTAATGCCCTTGTTTTTTTTCTCTCTTTCTCTCTTTGTGTGTGAATCATTTTGGGGTTAAAGGGAGAGTTCAGATAACCATAATTTTTCTTTTTCCCATGTTGATCTTAGCATGTATTTAATGGCAACGTATTTAATTTTTTGTGACAACATACGAATGCATGTAAAGGTCTCGTAACTTAGCTCATTTCTCGGGGTGCGTAGATTGCATTTTTTTTGAGGGGGCAGGGGCTTGGAGACAGAACTCTCTAGTGCATACGCACTCAGTGTATTTTTCGCTGAGCAACCAGCAAAGTGAGGCTTGTATGGTCCAGGGGGTAGTGTCAAGAGGGAAAGTGAGTTTTTTTCTTTGTAAGGAGTTAAGGGGGTGAATCTCTCCCTTCTTTTTTTTCTCTCCCTTGTATCCTCCATTTGGCCTTGAAAACAAAAGTTCAATGCCTTGGCCTTGACATGGGAAAATCAGCTGATAGCTGCTGTAGGTCATGAGTGTGAGAGATGATTTACACCTGTAGGGTTTTTTTTTTTTGAACGATTTTTGTTCTTCTTTTACGAAAGAGAAAATAAATATGGCACATTCCTTTTTTTTGAGCAAGCTTTCCTTGTGCTTTGGAGAATGCCTTAGACTATTTCGGAGATTTTTGGTTATCTTATGATTTTGAGATCAGATTTCAACCTCACCCTGATGTTCCCTTGATGGTAGGTGTTGAGCGAGACAAGAGTTGTAAGGACGGCCTTAAGCCTTCTTTTAGCCCAGGTTTTTGGGTTTCTTTGATAGCTCTTAGGGTTTTCCTTTTTTTATGGGTTCAGTAGACAACTGTTTAGAGTCTACGTTAGTCACAGTTGTTACAGATGTCATGGAACAGTCAACAGTGCCTGTGGCTTTTCTTTTCCCCTTTTGAATGTTAGCCATCCTTGCCGTAAGTTTTTTATCACGAGTGAATTTGAATTTCTTTTTCTCTCTCAGAACAGTTGGTAGATTTTAATATCTCAGTCCATGATCTAGAATCCTTTTTCAGTGATACAAACATTTTTTTTTAGTTTCAGCCATTTGATGCTGCAATAAGATTTAGGGGAGAATTTGAGCAATTTTGGATTTGTGAATAATGGCACTGTAATTTTTTCTGGATATTTATTTTTCAGAAATTGTTGCATTTCCAGGGCTCTTGTACAATAACCTTGTGTTTAGTTGTTCTAATAGTGTTGCAGAGCCAATATCAAATGAGGTGTCAGTTTTTTCTTTTTTTCTCTTTTTTCCAAGTCCATGAGTACATGTCGCAAGGCACAACAATTATATGGCACTTGTGCATTTACTTTTCTTTAGAGAGAGTTGCCGGAAGTTTCAGCAAATATTTCCAAGTGTCTATCACGAGAATTTGGTTTTTGCTCATTGTTGTTTTTGTGGAAAGTTTGTCAGTGATAGGAGACAAGTGCCGAAGTGGATATGAGGAAGCTTTTGTTTAGACACTTCGGGTTTGTGGTTTTGTTTGTAATGAGTTATGGAACACTGATGATTTTTTTTTTAGAATTTTGGGAGTATTGAAACATGATATTGTTATGATACAATAAAGTTTTGTACATACTTACCCGGCAGATATATACTTAGCTATAGTCTCCGACGTCCCCGACAGAATTTCAAATTTCGCGGCACACGCTACAGGTAGGTCAGGTGATCTACCCTCCCGCCGCTGGGTGGCGGGACTAGGAACCATTCCCGTTTTCTAATCAGATTTTCTCTTCCACCTGTCTCCTGAGGGGAGGCTGGGCGGGCCATTAATCGTATATATCTGCCGGATAAGTATGTACAAAACTTTATTGTATCATAACAATATCATTTTTGTACATGCAACTTCCACGGCAGATATATACTTAGCTGATTGGCACCCTTGGTGGAGGGTAAGAGACAGCTAAATAATAAAAATAAAAAACAGGAAACAACAAATGTTGTAAGTTAAAACACCTTGGTTCTTATCTGATTGGGCAGAAGACTTCATGGCTACTGTCTATGAGTCTGCTTTGCCTCAAGAGCTTCAGCGAGGTAGTGACCTATGACTGAGAGCTCTTCTGGATCTTGTCAATGGGGGCTTACCCACTTACACGACAGAACCTTATTAGGATCTTTGTCAATGGGGGCCAACCAACTTACATGACAAAACCTATGCCTCTGGCAATATCAAGGGGCACAAAACCAATCCCGACCACCTGACCATCTCTAACCCGTGTTAGAACTAACAATTGAAAGGGGGTTACCACCTAACCCTCTTCCAAACAACCATAAAAACACAACACCAACTTAAAATTAATAACTAAACTAAACTAACAAGGATTAGTCTCAGCTCCCTGTCCCAGCACTGAATCTGCATATACGTAGGGCCCCAAAGAAAAGCACTTATCGCATGTCACCTTCACGTCCCTCAAGTAGTGAGAAGCAAACACTTGAATTGCATCTCCAGTACGTAGAGGCTACAATATCATTCAGACATATTTTTCTGAAAAGCCAGAGATGTAGCAATGGCCCTCACTTCATGCGCTTTAACTCTAAGGAGCCTAAACTGCTCTTCATTGCACGCCGCATGCGCCTCCTTTATGACGCTCCTCATAAAGAACGCCAGAGCGTTCTTAGAAATGGGCCTTCTAGGATCTCTGACTGAACACCAGAGACTCTCTAGGGTGCCCTTAAGCTTCTTCTTCCTTTCAAGGTAGAATTTTAGGATCCTGACAGGGCACAGGGATCTCTCTATCTCTCTTTCCACTAAAGACGAGAGTCCTTTCACCTCAAAACTTCTGGGCCAGGGTTTAGAGGGATTCTCGTTCTTAGCTAAGAATAAGGGTTTAAAGGAGCAGATCGCCGACCCTCCTTTGAACCCTACTCTCCAGACCTGTAACTCGCTAACTCTTTTTGCAGTAGCCAGCACCATAAGGAATAGCGACTTCCTAGTCAGGTCCCTGAAGGACGCCTCTTGAGGAGGTTCGAACTTCTCTGACACCAGAAACTTCAGAACCACATCCAAGTTCCAACTGGGAGGTCTAGAGGACTTCTTCTTAGTGGTCTCGAAAGATCTGATAAGATCATGAAGATCTTTATCCCCTGCGATATTCAGGTCCCTGTTCCTGAACACCGCGGATAGCATGCTTCTATAACCTTTAATTGTCGAAACCGCTAGGCTGCATTCTTCTCTTAAAAAGAGAAGGAAGTCAGCAATTTCGGTCACAGAGGTATTGGATGAGGATAGTTTCTTCGTCCTGCACCATCTTCGAAACACCTCCCACTTCGACTGGTAGACTCGTAAGGTCGATGACCTGCGGTCTCTGGCGTTCGCCCTAGAAGCCTTGCACGAAAAGCCTCTCGCTCTGACAAGTCTCTCGATAGTCTGAAGGCAGTCAGGCAAAGAGCGGGGAGGTTTTTGTGAAACCTGTCACAGTGGGGTTGTCTAAGCAGATCTCTCCTGAGTGGCAGGGATCTGGGAAAATCTATCATCCATTCCAGTACCTCTGTGAACCATTCCTGAGCGGGCCAAAAGGGAGTGATCTGAGTCAGTTTCGTTCCTTCTGAGGAGACGAACTTTCTTAATACTTCCCCCAAAATCTTGAATGGGGGAAACACGTATCCGTCTATCCCTGTCCAGTCTAGAAGGAGGGCATCTACTGCTATTGCCCTTGGATCCGAGATGGAGGAGCAAAAGTTGTCCAGTCTCTTGTTCCAGTTTGTGGCAAACAGGTCTACATTTGGTCTGCCCCAAAGGTTCCACAACATCTGGCAAACGTCCAGATGGAGAGTCCATTCTGTGGGGAGGACTTGATCTCTCCTGCTCAGCAGGTCCGCCCTTACGTTCTTCTCTCCTTGAACAAACCTGGTGAGAAGCATTATTCTTCTTTCCTCTGTCCACAGCAACAGGTCCCTTGCTGTCTCGTACAGGGAGACAGAATGAGTCCCTCCCTGTTTCCTTATATATGCCAGAGCAGTGGTGTTGTCCGAGTTGATCTGGACCACCGAGCCTCTGACTTCTGGCTCGAAACTCATAAGGGCCAGAAAGACTGCTGTTAGCTCCTTCTTGTTGATGTGCTAGTTCACCTGTTCCCCCTTCCAGGTGCCTGACACTTCTTTCGCCCCTAGTGTTGCTCCCCATCCCGACTCTGACGCGTCTGAGAACAACACTAGGCGCGGGTTCGGTTTTAGCAGTGACAATCCTTCGTTTCTTCTGAGCGGTATGAGCCACCAACTCAGATCCTTTTTTATCCCTTCTAGGATCGGAAAGGTGTCCGCCAGGTCCCCCGACCCCTGGTCCCACATCCGCTTCAGGTAGAACTGAAGGGGCCTCAAGTGAAGTCTTCCTAGTGAAAAGAACTGTTCCAGAGAGGAAAGTGTCCCCAGAAGACTCAACCACTCCCTCGCGGAACTCCGTTCTTTTCCTAAGAAGGTTGTCACTTTTTCTATGCACCGTTCTATTCTTTCCGGGGATGGAAAAGCTCGAAAACCCCGAGAATCCATCAGAATCCCCAGATACACAATGCTCTGACTGGGGACCATCTGGGACTTCTCCTGGTTTATCAACAGTCCAAGGGACTGGGTCATCTCTAAAGTCACTTGTAAATCCTCCAGACATCGAATTTTCGACTCGGCGCGAATAAGCCAGTCGCCTAGGTAAAGAGAGTCTCACCCCCTTCAGATGCAGCCACCGGGCTACATTCTTCATGAGGCCCGTGAAAACTCGCAGAGCCGTCGACAGGCCGAAGCACAAGGCCCTGAACTGGAAAATCCTTCCTTGGACCATGAATCTCAGATACTTCCTTGATGATTGATGAATTGATACGTGGAAGTATGCGTCCTGAAGATCCAGGGAAACCATCCAGTCTCCCGGACGAAGAGCAGCGAGAACCGAAGAGGTCGTCTCCATAGAGAACTTCCTCTTCTCTACAAAGAGATTCAAGGCGCTTACGTCCAGAACAGGTCTCCACCCCCCCGAGTTCAGCACGAGGGACAGGCGATTGTAGAATCCTGAGGAGTGGAGATCCTGAACTGGCTCTATGGCCTCCTTCTCCAGCATCTGGTCTACCAACTGAAGAAGGGTTCGCCGCAGAACAGGGTCCTTGTACTTGGCTGATAACTCCCTTGGAGTTGTAGTTAAGGGAGGCCTTTCTCTGAAGGGGATGAGGTAACCCTTCCTCAAAATAGAGAGGGACCAGTTGTCCGCTCCTCTCTGTGCCCAGGCTTCTGCGAACTCGAGAAGCCTGGCACCTACTGGTGTCTGGAGGACTTGACTCTCACTTCGCCCTCTTAAAGGGTCTGATAGAAGACCTACCACGCTTCTCGGGTTTTCGACCTCTGAAAGAGGATCTATGTGAAGGGCCCCCTCGAAAGGGTTCCTGAACAGGAAATTTCTCCTTCCTGGTGGAGGAAGCCGCTGGCCTCACCTTCCTCGACAACTGGGCCAACAGATCCTGAGTTGCCTTCTCCGCCAGGGAGTGAGAAATATCCTTAACTAACTTGTTAGGGAACAGCTGGTTCGAAAGGGGGGCGTAAAGTAAAGACACCCTTTGGACCGGAGACACAGATTTTGTGAGGAAGGAGTTGTACACCGCTCTCTTTTTCAAAATTCCTGCCCCACAGAGAGAGGCCAACTCCCCCGATCCATCTCTGACTGCCTTGTCCATGCACGACAGTATGCTGTTCAGCTCCTCTGGTCCTAGAAACTCTGGGTCAAGAGTCTTCCTGGCCAAAGCCCCGAGGAACCAATCCAAAAAGTTGAAGACTTCCAGTACACGAAATAGTCCCTTGAGGCAATGGTCCAGTTCGGTCATTCCCCACGTAGTCTTGGCCGTCGGAAGGGAATGTCTTCTTGAGGAATCCACCAAAGTGGAGAAGTCCGCTTCTGCCAACGAGGGGAGTCCCAACCCCATCGGCTCTCCTGTCTCATACCATATGCCCTGTTTCCCCGAGAGCTTGGAAGGAGGACAAGAAAAGACTGTTTTGCCTGCCTCCTCTTTAGACTTAAACCAATCCCCAACTCCTTGTAAGGCCTTCTTCATCGAGATGGTGGGATGCATCTTAAGGCAGGAGGATCCCTTCGATGCCTTGGTGCTGGAGAAAAGCGATCGGGGCGAAGGAGGAGCAGCCGGGCTAAGGGAGTCTCCAAATTCCTGCACCAACAGGGCTGCTAAAATGTTGTAGTCCGATAGGCCTGCTGCTCTGGGGACTTCCTCCTCCGAGACATCTTCTAAGTCTTCCTCCGTATTCACTCGAAGGCGTTCGTGAGACGAGGCTACTTCCCCTGCAAGGCTGCCACGGGAAACACGTCTAGAAGTAACAGAGCGCCTATATGGAGAAGGACGTCTGGTAGGAGAGGCACTTCTATTAAGAGAGGAGCACCTGCGAGGAGAGGCGCGTCTATCAGGCGAAGAGCTCTTGTGAGGAGAGGCGCATCTATCAGGAGTAAAGCGCCTGTCTGGCGAATTGCGCCTGTCAGGTGAGAAGCGCCTGTTGGAAGGAGAGCGCCTGGCTGGAGAAGAGCGCCTGCCAAGAGAGGAGCGCCTGCGAGGAGAGGCGCGTCTATCAGGCGAAGAGCGCTTGTGAGGAGAGGGGCGTCTACCAGGAGTAGAGCGCCTGCCAGGAGAATCGCGCCTGCCAGGGGAGAGGCGCCTGCTGGGAGAAGAGCGCCTGGCAGGAGAAGAGCGCCTGCAAGGAGGAGAGCACCTGTCAAGAGGCGCCTGCTTGCTAGAAGAGGCGCGGCTAACTGGAGAAGAGCGCCTAACAGGGGAGAGGCGCCTGGAACTTCTCGGTGAAGGGCTCCTGTCCCGAGAGGCACGTCTCTTGCGAGGAGGGAGCTTAGACCTCTTGATCGGGAGTGCGATGTCCTTCTTGCGAGGAGGGTCCTTAACGAGAGCGCCCCTCAATGTAGAAAGTTGCTCCTGGAGGTCCACAAGGATCCACTTAGTGGACTTCTCCTGATCTCCTTCAGGAGAAGGCGAGAGAGGCTTCGGAGAAGAATGAAGAGCCGTAAGAGAAACAGGGCTGTCTGGGGCTCTCCTGGCTCTCTTCCTGTCAAAAGGCGACTCCTCAGGGAAGCACTCCGGGCTGGAGTCTAAAACACTGCTGGGAGCCTTCCAGGATCTCTTCAAAGGACGAGACTCCTCAGCCGAACTCCATCCGCGCCTTGGAGAAGCCGAATCGGAAGACGAAAAGCACTTCCTCAGGATGCCTTTTCTGTGGCGATCCATGGCAGTCTGGGTCGAGACAACAGAGCCTGCCGAAGGGACGCTTGACCGGTGGGGATTCTCCACAACCTCCTTACTTTTCGACATTCCTCCTCCACTGGGCCTGGGAGTTTGGAAGAGGTCTAGACCTGGGAGCGTTGCGGAGCCGATCAGACGCCCCCTCCACTACACTGGGAACACTGCACTCATCACTATTCACAGCACTCTTACCTTCCATTGCAAGCAACTGCAATTCCATCCTGCGTAGAGCGGCTTTCATGGTAACCATCTCTGAAGACGAATCCGCAGGTTCGATGAAGGGAGAAGGAGCTGAGAAACTGTAGGAGAGGATGCAACTACTACAATTTGGTTAGGATCTAAAGTACCCTCAACTAGCTCGGAACAAGACCTACTGGAGCTTCTGGACGAAGCCTACCTAACCCTGTTCTTCTCTAGTTTCTTCAAATACGAAGATAAGAGACTTCCATCCTTCCTCATTCAAACCTTCAAATTCCGCACGAGGATTATTAATCGAACATGCATTATCCCGACACCTCATGCATACAGTGTGAGGATCTACCGATACCTTCGGTAGTCTCACCTTACAGCCATCCATCACACACACTCTAAATACAATACCAGAGTCAGACATTTTAGAGTAATCAAAAAGCAAAATCCTAAGAACAATCCACAAAAGCGTATGTCAAGCCAACGATCCAATACGTCACCAAAAGAGAGTCCAAGAAGATCCAAGGCAAGCAAAAAATGGAAATCAAAATCAGGAGGAACCAACAAGGGTGTTGTTGGAACCGGCGACAGAGAAAATCTGATTAGAAAACAGGAATGGTTCCTAGTCCCACCACCCAGCAGCGGGAGGGTAGATCACCTGATCTACCTGTAGCGTGTGCCGCGAAATTTGAAATTCTGTCGGGGACGTCGGAGACTATAGCTAAGTATATATCTGCCGGGGAAGTTGCATGTACAAAATTTTATTTTGGCAGTTTTTGCCCTTCTCAGCAGTTATGCTAAACCAGTGATTTACAGTTTTTGCCAGTAACATGAGCTCCTTAGAGATGTTTTTCAAGGTTATTTAATTGGCACAGTTTTTAAGAGTCTGATCACGAGGAGCATTAGGGGTATAATATTCTGGCCATGTGGTATTTTGTTTTGTTGGAGATGCTCCAGAGCCTAAGCCTACGGTGGAAAGAGCCATGTTTTAGTCCGCTGTTTTGGATTCAGTTATTTGGTTGCATTATGAGTTTTTGTTTGGTGCCAGTGGAAACCTTCGTGAGAAGGTATGTATGTGGTAATGTTTTTAAGTGTATCAGCCAAATGCTTTGAGTGAACTTTTTGGGGAACAGAGTTGTTTTTTGGATTACCCTGCTTCGAGGTACAACGATTTTTGGAGTACTTTTTTTGTACTCCACATGTGGGTATTGGTGAAATGGAGGGGAATATTTTTATTACCTGGTTGGTATTAATAACATGGTGGTAATGTGGCTGGTTTTTATATCATTATTGTTGGTTTTTGTGCTGAGTCACAATTTTGAGTGTGGTTGGTTGGTTGGTTTGTTTTATAAAGTTTAGGTGTAACACCAAGCACTGGGGCAGCAAAGGCCATTCAGCGCTTTTTGTGTGAATTTCCCCTAACGGCAAGTGAGTTATGTTTATAATGCTGTTTTATCTAATGATGTTATTTTCAGGCAGAGTATATTGGTTGTTCAGTTCTTGAGATGAGCATTTTTTTTTTTTTTTTGGTACTAGTTGCGGTCAGTGGAAAGCTGTTGTGAGTACTGTGGAATATTGAGATTACTGGAGGTGGAATTGTCTTTTATTAGTTTGGCAGTTGATGACTTGTCATTGTCTATTGATGATACATAGTGGATTTTCAGGACTTTTATTTTGATTGGTCTTAGGCATAAGTTTGGTTTATATTTGCTGTTTTCTGTGGTGGAGCTGTGATAATTCAGTTCTTGAGATTTGGGGAAGCACATTCTGCATTACACGTATGCGGCTGTTCTTTTTTTGAAGGCCAATATGGTGATAATGTTCAGCATTTGGCCGTTTTGCTGCAGATATGAGTCAGTATGCAGGTTTTTTCTAAGTTGACGCACATGTCTAAGCGGACAATAATTGTTCCTGACTTATAGTTTTGATTTAGTTTTTTATGCATCTGCGATAGCCTAGAATGTTTGTGTCAGTCTTTTGCTTAATTTTTACCTTTCGGATTTTTTATTTTTGCAACAGTTATGAATCGTTAGTTGCCAGGGCTAGAGAATAGCATATATGTCTCATTTGTGTTTTTGGCTCATAGGCACGAGAAGTTGCCAAGTAAAATAATGTGCATTCAGACAACATAATGTTGCAATTTGGGGATAATGTGTTCCTGATAGTTAATATTGGGAATAGGTTGTTTTTTTTTATAATTTGGGGCCTTATTTTTTTCTGCTCTGAGTCGCTTCAGTGAAATAAGGGGATATGTTTTGGGCTGTTGCTAATTTTGTGGGGTAATGTAGACCACAGAGTTTGAGAGAACATTTTCAGTAGTAAATTTGGGGCTGGTTTTGATACTTTTTTTTTTTTTTTTCCTGGGGTCACTTTCTTTTTTGTACGTTTGAGCAATGGTGAGTTTAAAATTTAAGGACAGTAGTCTGTAGAGTTTTTTTGATTTTTCATTTTCTAGCTTTTTCTCTCTCTCTCTCTCTGCGCAAACGCGACATGTTTGTTTGGGGTGGTTTGTGCTAATGGTGTATGGGGTTGGTGAGTTTTTTTTATATTATTATTATTATTGAAGGGTTTAGTATTTTCTTTATGGGATTATAGTTATTTTTTTTTTAATATTATTAATGGTGATTTATGATCTCGTGGTCTTATGAAGTTACTTCTCACAGGTTTTAGTTAGGAATTAGTTCAGTGATTATGCGATGTATCCAAGTTGTTTTGGCACATTATATTTTTTTGTATTAGTGGTGTTAATTGGACAATGTTCAGTTAGTATTTCTTGGAATTTTTGAGGTCATTATTTGACCAGTGACCTGACTGATGTAGATACTGAACATAAACATCATTCCCCTACGCTTCAATACGCCAGCAAGACGTCCTTCAGCTACCTTTTTTGGGAAATCGTCAGGCATTATGTCACATGCTGCCATCGTGTGAAAGAATCTATGAGTCTACGAGGATTTATGACGCCTTTGGGACGATAATGGGCATGGTACCGGGAGACATTTCTCTACAGTGTGTGTGTGCATCTGCAGGCCACATATTTTCACATGAGCATCAAATTTAAGATGGGAAGATATGCACTCTACAGTGAACTGTTATCATAGTCCAGATACAGGTTATTGATATTTATTTTATATGATAGACCTGGTGCTGCCAAAGACGTGCAGTTTTTTATATTAATATGATGTACATGAGCTGGCCAGTGTGTTTTTCTTGTAATTTTATATTAACTGTGGCTGAATGAGGACATTCAAGGTGGTGGACGAGCTTCTGTTATATTTTTAAATTGCTTTTTTTGTTGACCAATGGTTGATAAGCAGATGTGATAAGCAATGACATTCTTTGAAACGATAGATACCTTCATTTTGACTCCCATGGAAACAAGCGGGGTCTTCAAATAATAGATTCAGCGTTAGCTCCAGGAATGTTGATGCAGCACTTGGGGTAGTGCCATTAGTCAAGTTGCTGCCTCATCAAGACAGACCACGGCTTATGTCCGTGCATGAGTGGAAGCAAGGATCTGGGTTTTGGTAGATTTTATGGGTGTAATAGTGAGCTGTGTATGATGTCACGCAACTGTTCCAGTGCCATGAACTTGTGACAAATCAATGACATCATATTATGGGGAGTGTCTTGTGAGAAAGTTTGTGCTTGTGTACATACGAGTTATTTCCCCTACATAATGGGAAGGTAAGATAACGAAGTCAGAGAAGCACCCGAAGTCGTAGAAGAGGCCTTGTGTTAAGAATGGCTATTTACAGTTGTATTTTAGTTAAGTGCTAGTGCTCACAGCTGAAATGGGTAAGCGTACTTTTAAGCCCGAGTGTAGCTTTGTTTTTTTATATATTTTAAACCTTTATTTCAGAGATGTCCTTTTCCATATGACTTTTTGATTTATGTCATTTTGGTTTATCTGCAATTTATTTATGTGAAGTCCCTTTCTTTTTTTTGAAAACGTTTCTGGCAACTTCAATGGGAACTTATATGATGGTTCCTTGGAAATGGTGTGGGGAGACTATGACTTTTCTAGTTGCATATTTTATGACTAAACTAATGTTAGTTATTGTAGAGAAAGAGGTGGACAGGTTTGGTTCAATCCCCAGGGTTATTTTGGTTTTCTGTTTGAAAAACCATGGTGAATTACTTGGATTTTGAATTTTAACCTATTCAGTTAAACATCTGTTTCTTTGAGAATTAGATTTAGCTAGTTAATCCTTTTATTCTAAAATTAAATGTGTAATACCAAAACAACAGCAAACAACCAAGCAAGTGAATGCATCTAGCACCACACACAAAGGTGGCATGAAGAATTCTGATGAGAACTAAAACATTTGAGACACCTGGTGGAGAACAGGTAAACTAGACAGTCATCTGGGTCAGCCAAGCAATCCTTTTCTTTACTTTAAATATTGACCGCATCTGCTATCTTTAGCAATCACTAAGATTCATCCCAAATAAAAAAATTTCATACCAGGTGGATTCCCATTGGTTAAACTAAAATATTTACATTTTAACAAAAGCTTAATCATTATTTCATTATAAAATTATGTTAGAAAGCACTCAAACACCTGTTACAATTCACAAAAAGTTTAAAAGGAAAAAAGTTATATTACTCACAAAGGAAAAAACATCTTTCAAGCAGCTAACTTCATTAACTTCAGTACACATCTTGGTATCTTATGGAGATATTTGGCAACTCCACAATGTAGCATGTGATATCCATGTAATTAACATACTGGGGGGTTGTTGACCATTTACTGAGTGATGAAGTAATGTTAATCAAGTAACAATGTTATAATCAGAGTAGCCAGATGTCTTCTTATCTTGCCTAGATGTGTACCAAATTAATGCAGCCAACAGTAAACGCCAAGGTGAGGGTATGTATATATAAATTACACTTGAACAATTACATATAAACAGGATATCCTGTTATATGTAAGCACATGAATTTATGTTAAATTGTTTAAGAAAGGATTCCTGCAAGCCTCTGGCATCAAAAATT
This sequence comes from Macrobrachium nipponense, assembly GCF_015104395.2. Lineage (NCBI taxonomy): Eukaryota > Metazoa > Arthropoda > Malacostraca > Decapoda > Palaemonidae > Macrobrachium > Macrobrachium nipponense. The sequence goes on along the minus strand of NC_087203.1, from coordinate 49,240,472 downwards.
AAAAATTAAAGTCTTCAAAATAGCAAACCACAAACTGCATGATAAGCTTAAAAAGGGGCAAGGAATATCTTAAGGAAATAGGCTAAGCTAGAAAAGTGTAGTAAAAGCCTTGTGACATGTTTTAAAAAAATCGAGTCACTTTCAGTAAGCTCTCCATTTAAAATAAATTATCAAAATATAAAAATACGCCAGTGCTGTTTCATAACATTGTCAGTGATCACTCTAATGGAATATTTCCACTTAGTGGTCATCTATACAATTTGGAATGCAATCCATCTGCAATTAATATTTATTTTTTGATATCACATTGACTGTCTATCATTGTTTTTTTTTCACATTAACATATCGGAAATTCTGCTAATAAAAAAACAACAAATGGAGTTTGTCTATGCATGATGATGACCATTTAGCAGAAACAACTTAGAGGGAGATATTGCTGAATGGTGAAGGCCAGGAAATATATCGTCACACACAAAATAAATTTACCATAGAGTCTGGTAAAGAGCCAGCACACCAACCCCCCTGTTCAGAAGATATCATGGTTTCATCAACAGAAATAATGAACACTGCAAATTACATCAACTATACATCCTTTTACTTTTCACAAACATGTCAAAAAATGCATCTTTACTGTGACAAGCACTTTAAAATAACAGCAAATGGTATGCATTTCAAGCTTTACATTAGGTCTACCAAAATCCACAGTTAATTTCAAGGAAAGAGTAAATTAGATAAGACAATCTCTTACAGTAACTCAAAAAGAAAGTCTCTCTCTCTCTCTCTCTCTCTCTCTCTCTCTCTCTCTCTCTCTCTCTCTCTCTCTCTCTCTCTCGCTCTCTCTCTCTCTCTCTCTCTCTCTCTCCCTCTCTCTCTCTCTCTCTCTCTCATACATAAATAGAATGGGGTGTCTCCCTTCTTTTTTTTTGTGATTCAACAGTTCATGGCCAAGGCAAATGCAGAAAAATTAAGAGGTGAAATCAGTCAAATAACTTACCCTAATATACTGAAGTCACATTGAAAAGGAAAGGGTAATTTAACTACTATTTCAAGTGCATTCAGTCCAATTATTCTTCTAAACAGATATGAAATAATCAACAAATTATTTACACAACTGTGCTTATCAGAAGACATATTGTTCTCAGGTCCACAATATTATACGGTCAAGTTTTGTCTTTTCCATAACAAAATCTTAATATAGTTCATAACAAGATTAACTTGAGAAGACTGTATTAAAGCCTGAACTTACACTGTTTATATGCTGTTGATATTTGCAATGAATTAAAGAACTCCACTGTAGGGCAGTGAATCTGAGACATACCAAAAACAGATACTAATATCATATACCCTTTTAAGCTTGGCTGCAAATTATATAAAGTAAACATGAAGATAAAAGCATTATCATGAAACATTATCACATATTTTCCTGAACAAATGGGAATCTATAGTGATTGTACAATACATTAAAGAACCTTTTTGTGGGAAGCAACTATTGTTTGTTTTTTTACTACTCAAAACACCTAAAGCTTAGTCTTCCAATAGGCAAAAATAACTCAAGGCAGGAATTAACTGCATGTGATGGCTGTCCTAGAATTTAACAGTAACTTTTTCTGCTTACCCAAGCCCTTGATATTATTGACTGTAACAGGTGATATCATGACATTGCAAAATAGACATGAGTAAGAGCTTTTTGACAATGGGAATATATATGAAAAAAAGGGGAAGATGGATATGTAAATAATACTTGTTACCTCAACTGTGAAGCAATCACTGAAAGGGAAGAAAGGAATGATGCCAGGAACCTGGGTGGTATAGAGATTACTAGAATACTAATAAATAAGAATGCAGTATTACCTTTGTAAGCAGAACAATAACCTATGATGTGTGTATAGGGCCTGTACTATTTTGTGTGACAAAAACAGAGGCAATGACATAGGATTTAGAGCATTACAAAATGTGTGACAATAGAATACTAAGATTTATAGGGAGTATGTGTCAGGTGTCCAAGAACTTGAAGATAGACTGAGATGGTTTTGACATGTCATAAGAAAGCATGAAGAATAGTAAGTCAAAACCAAAGAAAAGAAGTTGCTGAGAGAAGGGAATAGCAGGTCAAAAGCAAAGAAATAAAGAAGTTGCTGAAAGAAGAGAATACGTAGTAGGTAAAAAACAAAGAAGTAAATACTGAAGTAAATACTTTAGTTATTGAAAGAAGACAAGTAGAAAAGCCCATGAAATCATGGAGATGAGCATAGCTTAAGACTCAGACCAAATGAGAATTTTGGCAATCAGTGCACAAGAATAAAAAAAAAAAAGTGAAGAGAATTTATTTTACTTCTACCTGAAGTAAAATCATTAATAATGATGACCCAGTGAGTGACTGGTTTCTTGACAATCACTATTGTGGCTTATCTATAGTACACTACATATTGTGATATTTAAGCAATAGCTGGATGTGGTATTTTACTATTGTGATACTAAGAAATAGCTGGAAGTAGATTGAACAAGGTTATTATCATAAGCAGTATAATGCATGCAAATGTGCATTCTGCATTACCTATTGTGTATGTTCATAAACTCAATTATTGAGTTACTTTTTAAGTGGAAACAATAAGAGCCAAATATTTTTACTTAGAAAGAAGGTAATAAAATTGTTTTCCAGGCCCCTATCTAAATGCTTCAAAAGGTCTGAAGGTTTGGTTAAAAAAAAAAAAAAAACTTGATCTACTTAAGCAACATCTGCAGGTTTTTTCACAACGCACTTTTTCAGAAGCCATAAAACACAATCAATGTAGTAGTACATCTTTCAGCAAGCATCATACTAAGTCTTCTCAAGTTGATAAGGTATGAACACTTGATGATTCTGTCATGATTACTTTAACCAATTTCAGTAGTAATCAAATGAGCAATAGAAATGTATGAATGAATATGGTACTGAGCCAAGATATAAGATACTACACTACATATACTTCAGTGAAAATATAAGAATGCATCGTGATAGTGATTTCTATAAGACTGATACTATGAATATCAGAGACCAACATAAAACAAAATTTACCGGTGAAGGTCCAGGGATGCAAGTAGTGCCTGGCTACCATCAGAAGAAAGATACATATTATTCAAAGCTATATCAACCCATCAATTACTCAGTTATTTCATGTGTTCTTCAAATTATTCAGATAATTCACTAAATAATTATTTGCAATTTAAACAATGTATTCAACTCCAGATCAGTTTAATCCTTTGATTGATAACATTGCAAAATTATTCCCATCTTAACCATCCATTCTAACTGAGATTTGAACTTTTTTTACTATTACTGACAAAAGTGGAGCATTAATATACTGACCTTTCCTCTAATACGTCGCACAAAACGAGGTGCAAGGTAATGCTCTGGCTGTATATCAAGGCTCTCTGGGTTGATAACAGGAGCTGGTGCTGGATGTTGCATTGAAAGGAAAGCCAGAATTGATTTCACCTCACTGTCATAGGAGGAATCTGCAAGAGATTTGCCCTTGGAAGCCAACCGCATTGCAGCCATCCATCTTGCATACTGCTCCTCCTAGAAAGGAGATTGAAAAACATGTTAAAATAAAATTCATGATTGCTTATTCTGATAAAAACTTGAAAAAAACACAATACAAATCCAGTTGGTCAGAAGAGAGCAGCTTTAATCTTAACACAGGTAACTTTTACAAAACAAATCCAGTTAGTCAGAAGAGAGGGGCTTTAATCATAACATATGTAACTTTATTTATTAAAAAAGTTAGGACAAGAGTTTATTAGCCTTTAACCCTTAAACGCCGAAGCGGTAAAATAAAAATTGTCTCCCGTGTGCTGGAGGTGTTTTGGAGTGAACGCAGAAGCGGAAAAAATATTTTTTTCAAAAAATCACAGCGCGCTTAGTTTTCAAGATTAAGAGTTCATTTTTGGCTCCTTTTTTTGTCATTGGCTGAAGTTTAGTATGCAACCATCAGAAATGAAAAAAATTATCATTATCATATATAAATAATACGATATATGATAGCGCAAAAATGAAATTTCATATATAATTGTATTCAAATCACGCTGTGAACAAAACGGTTAAAGGTAACAAGTTACTTTTTTTCCATTGTAATGTACACTAAATCGCGATCATTTTGGTATATAACATATTGTAAAATGATAAAAGCAACACAGAGAAAATATTATCACAAAATAATGCATGAATTCGTAACGCGCAGACGTAAACAAATATTTTTTTCAAACATTCACCATAAATCTAAATATTGTCTTAGAGACTTCCGATTTCTTTCAAAATGAAGACAAATGATTGAATATTACTATACTGTAAGAATATTAGCTTACAATTGCAGTTTTCGACCATATCTGACGAGTTAAAGTTGACCGAATGTCAAATTTTTTTATATATTTTGTTTTATATGCAATTATTTCAGAAATTAGAAAAGCTACAACCTTCAAATATTTTTTGTTTTATTCTACATGAAATTGCGCACATTTTCATATATAAAACTCTATGAAATGCCTAATATGAAACGGAGCAAATATTCCGAGAATGGGACGTACGCATTTCGGAGATTTGTACGTACGATTTCAGAGATTTGTGGCGGAGAATCCGCGCGCGGAGGGAAGGAGTTTTTTTTTTAAATTCACCATAAATCTAAATATTGTGCTAGAGACTTCGAATTTGTTTTAAGATGAAGATAAATGACTGAATATTACTAGACTGTAAGAGTTTTAGCTTACAATTGCGTTTTTCGGACCATTTCGGTAGAGTCAAAGTTGACCGAACGTGGTTTTTTTCTATTTATCGTGATTTATATGCAAATATTTCAAAAATGAGAAAAGCTACAACCTTCAATTATTTTTTGTTGTATTCTACATGAAATTGCACACATTTTCATATATAAAACTTTATGTAACGGCTAATTTAAAATGGTGCAAACATTACCACAATCGCACGTATGATTTTTTCGGAAGAGTTACCGCGCGGACGTAAAGAAAATGTTATTTTTTTCATAAATTCACCATAAATCAAAATATTGTGCTAGAGACTTACAATTTGTTGCAAAATGAAGGTAAATGATTGATTATTACTACAATATAAGCGTTTTAGCTTACAATTGCGTTTTTCGACCATTTCGGTAGAGTCAAAGTTGACCGAAGATTGAAAATTTGTCACTTATCATTTTTTATATGAAAATATTTCAAAATTGATAAAAGCTACAACCATGGGTTGTTTTTAGTTGTATTGTGCATGAAATTGCGCACATTTCCATATATAAAACTTTATGTAACGGCTAATTTTAAAATGGTGCAAACATTACCACAATCGCATGTATGATTTTTTTCGGAAGAGTTACCGCGTGGACGTAAGGAAAAAGTTTTTTCATAAATTCACCATAAATCGAAATATTGTGCTAGAGACTTCCAATTAGTTGCAAAATTAAGGTAAATGATTGAATATTACTAAAATATAAAAGTTTTAGCTTACAATTGCGTTTTTCGACCATTTTGGTAGAGTCAAAGTTGACCGAAGGTTGAAATTTTGGCACTTATCGTTATTTATATGAAAATATCTCAAAACTGATAAAAGCTACAATCATGAGTATTTTTTTGTTGTATTCTACATAAAAATGCACACATTTTCATATATAAAACTCCATGTAATGGCTAATTTAAAATGGTACAAAAATTATGTCAAAGTGACGAAATAATTTCCGAGATGTGTCACAGATACTTTTTAGTGCGGCAAGAAATAAATTCGCGCTTGCGCGCCTGCGTAACGATTGTAAACAAAACAACACCTTGATCCGTGAACTCCCAGCATCCCCCAAGGCGCATGATTCAAGAGTTTTCGGCTGGTAGGCCTAAAAGTATTTTTCCGCGAATTTTAAAAAAAACTTTTGTATGTCGACGTAAAATACGTCCAGTCGGCACCCGAGAGACAAAAAATGTCGACGTAAAATATGTCCAGTCGGCGTTTAAGGGTTAATTTACAGATATTCTATACTGCACCATAACCTGGTAATAGAATTATAATTATTATAATCATTATTATTATTAACAAGATGAACCTACGGTCAAACCTCGGTTTTCATACGCCTCTCTTTTCGTATGTTTCGTACTTGTTTCTACAGAATTTTTTCTTGGTTATCATACAATTCCTTGGTTTTCATACATTCAGAAACACTCCAGCCGGAGCCCAGTGTGTGATTGGGTCTTGTGTTTGTTGTTTTTGTGCTTTTTTTGCTTTTTTATTCGAGTCCAACTGCTAAATAAGCCATCATGGGGCCAAAGAAAGTTCCAAGTGCTAGCCCTTCTGTAAAAATGGTGAGGAACACTATAGAATTTAAGAAAGAACTTGTAGCAAAGTGTTGGATGAAGTTGCATGCCGATTTCAGTGAGAAAATGCCTCCTAGTGCTGCTGTTATTGGATTTAAGGCCAGCAGAGGCTAGTTTGAAAAATTCAGAAAACAAATGGGAATACATTAAGTGCCTACTTACGGGATTAAGGACATGTTTACAAAGTGAAATGATGTAACAAATTTTGTGGAGAATTATCATCCCAACAAAGAAGCTGTAATTTGTGTCTCCAACATGTTTAATGACAATGCCATGCTTAACTTTAGGTAAATTTCAAAGAAACACCAGAAACAAATGTCTCTGGACAGTTTTGTTGTGTGACAGGGGTCCAGTAACTCTCAAGCTGGTTCTAGTGCCAGTAAAAATGAAGAGGGGAAGTAACCTCAGATAGTACCAGTAAAAAACGAAGAGAAGTAACCCCAGACTGGTCCTTGATACCTGAAGTCCTTCTGGAGGGAGATTCCCCTTCCGAACAATAACCTCTCCTCCTCGCTCTCCCCTCTTCTCCGTCTTCCTTACTTACGCTAACAAATGTTTTCCATAAAGATAAGAGAAATGTTAAACGTTCATTTATTCATTTCATTAGTCATTTATATTTATTTCTCATTGTTTTCTGTATGTAAAACTGTGTTTATTACCTTTAAATGTATTTTTGTTAATATTTTTGGAGGTCTGGAATGCATTAATTTTATTTACATTATTTCTTATGGGAATTATTGTTTCGGTTCTTGTACATTTCAGATTTCGTGGGAGGTTCCGGAATGGAATATGTACAATAAGCGAGGTTCCACTGTATTCATATGGAACACGCTCACAGGGAAAACTGACTTGAAATTTTGAAGCTCCAATTGCATGACATCTTCAGGGAGACTGTTCCACAATCCAATGGTATGAGGAATAAAGGACCACTGGAACTGAGAAGTTTGACAGTGAGGCCCATTTACTGAAAATTGGTGCATGTTCAGCAAATCTGGTCGCTCTTGACAGGAAAAGGGGATCATAGATCAATTGTGAATGTGAAAGATCCCTATTTATATGTAACATGAAAAAGTGACAAAAAAAATGAAACCATCCGTCTATGGTCCAAATCAAAACTGCTAATATTAGGAACCAAACCTACCAACACGAACCACTCCATCTAAAAGAGATAAATCTCGGGCAGAAACAGACATCCACATTGGAGTACAGTATTCTAGTAAAGGAAGTACAAGTGACCTGAAACAGTTGCATTGGCTTTATCACTGTTATAAATAAATGATGCTTCAACTTTTTTGTGGCATGTGCTGACACTTTCATTAGAAGTTTCTCAAAAGTAAGATGCAAGACAAAAGTTACATGCATAGCAGTTGAAGCTTCAGACTCATTCAGCAAAGTCCCATCCACCTATAAGGGAGGATGTGGTGGAAAATCTATACGAGATCTACTAATCACTAGTGTTTTCATTTTACTGGAGTTCAGCCTCACACCCCCCCTGATTATACCATTCACTGATCTAGTCCATGTCGCGATTGAAGCTGAGGGCAGCTTCATTTCTCGTAAGTGGAGACTCTCATACACCCACAAGTGTTGCATCATCAGCATACTGAACAATCCTGTTTTCTAGGCTTGTATAGTATATACATCTAAAATAATAGTGGACCAAGAACAATATCCTGAGGAATGCAACTCACTGCTTTCTACTTGTAAGGAAATCTTGAAGTCATCTGAAAACATATCCACCCAATGCAAGATTCAGAAGTTTATAAATAATTGCCTTATGATTTAGCAAATAGAAAGCAACATTAAAATCTATTTGAATTACTCTGCACTCAAAACCATTATCAAGGTTAAATCTAAAGGGTAAATAACTGTTTTCTGTAAGCATACGGGAGAATAGAAATTGGCCTATAGTTACTGCAGTCTACAGATATGCTGCTCTCTGGAACAGGCGCTGCATTAGTGCTCATCTACAAAGATACGTACTATGCTGACATATCAAGGCATGATCTGACCTCCAGCTTACTCGAGCACATGCTAAAATCTACAGTCAAATAGAGCATTATTTAACCCCAAATAATTTGAATAAATATGTTATTTTTGATAACGTAGTTACTGTTTCGTCCTCAAAGGATTTATCCTCCATGGTGTGTGGCAACGCCCCATGATGATCAGAATAATATCAAAGAAATATCTTTTAGCCTGGTCTTGTAGCAGGGTATTATGCCATAATGATAAACACTATGACTAGTGATAGAGTATACGTAATGGACTCAAAGACAAGAAGGAATTTTATCTTGTCTTCAGCGAAGCTGTACCCAGTTTCCTACGTCAATACCTGTAGAAGTGACTATTGCACGAGCGCATCGGCCATTTTGTTTTATGATCGGGCCATTTAACCCTTAAAAGCCAAGCCGCTATTTACCAAAGTGTCTCTCATATGCCGGAGGGGTTTGGGAGTTAGCACCGAAGCAGAAAAAAAGTTTTTTTAAAAAATCACAGCACACTTAGTTTTTAAGATTAAGAGTTCATTTTTGGCTCCTTTTTTGTCAGTGCCTGAAGTTTAGTATGCAACCATCAGAAATGAAAAAAATATCATTATCATATATAAATATTGTAATATATGAGAGCGAAAAAAATTTCACATATAATTGTATACAAATCATGCTGTGAGCAAAACGGTTAAAGCTAATGAGTTAATTATTTCCCGTTGTATTGTATACTAAATTGTGATCATTTTGGTATATAACAAATTGTAAAACGATCAAAGCAACACAGAGAAAATATTATCACAAAATGATGCATGAATTTGTAACGTGCGGACGAAAAAAAAGTATTTTTTTTAAATTCACCATAAATCGAAATATTGTGCTAGAGACTTCCCGTTTGTTGCAAAATGAAGGTAAATGATTGAACATTACTAGACTGTAAGTGTTTTAGCTTACAATTGCAGTTTTTGACCATTTTGGTCGAGTTAAAGTTGACCAAAGGTCAAATTTTTTCTATTTATCGTGATTTATATGAAAATATTCCAAAACTAATAAAAGCTACAACCATGAGTTATTTTTTTTGTATTCTACATGAAATTGTGCAAATTTTCATATATAGAACTTTATGTAAAGACTAATATAAAACGGTGCAAACATTACAACCATCTGATGAACAAATTTCTGAGATTTTCGGCAGAGTTACCGCGCGCGGACATAAGGAAAAAGTGTTTTTCAAAAATTCACCATAAATCTAAATATTTTGCTAGAGTTTTCCAATTTGTTGCAAAATTAAGGTAAATGATTGAATATTACTAGAATGTAAGAGTTTCAGCTTACAATTATGTTTTTCAACCATTTCGGTCGAGTCAAAGTTGACCGAAGGTTGAAATTTTGGCACTTATCGTGATTTATATGAAAATATTTCAAAACTGATAAAAGCTACAACCATGGGTTGCTTTTTGTTGCATTCTACATGAAATTGCGCACATTTTCATACATAAAACTTTATGTAACGGCTAATATAAAATGGTGCAAACATTACGACAAACTGACGAAAGAATTTCTGAGATTTTCGGCAGAGTTAACGGGCGGACATAAGGAAAAAGTTTTTTTTCAAAAATTCAACATAAATCGAAATATTGAGCTAGAGTTTTCCAATTTGTTGTAAAATGAAGGTAAATGATTGAATATTACTAGAATGTAAGTGTTTTAGCTTACAATTGCATTTTTCGACCATTTCAGTCGAGTCAAAGTTGACTGAAGGTTGAAATTTTGGCACTTATCGTGATTTATATGAAAATATTTCAAAACTGATAAAAGCTACAATCATGGATTGTTTTTTGTTGTATTCTACATGAAATTGCGCACATTTTCATATATAAAACTCTATGTAACGGCTAATATAAAACGGAGCAAAAATTACGACAAAGTGACAAAAGAATTTCGGAGATGTGTCGCTGATGCTTTTTAGTGCGAGAAGAAAGAAATTCACGCATGCGCGCCTGGCTAACGCTTGTAAACACATCAACAGCTTGATCCGTGAGCTCCCAGCATCCCTCAAGGCGCGTGATTTAAAAATGTTTGCAAACTAGGCCTATAACTATTTTTCCGCGAATAATTAAAAAAACTTTTTGTAGTCGATGTACCGTACATCCGATTAGCACCAGACAGACAATTTTAATCGACATATAATACATCCAATAGGCGTTTAAGGGTTAAAAGACCAAGATCAGATTACTCCTCTGGTCAACACAGACGTACGTCTATTCAGCCGGTACTACTCTGTATTGAGAAATTTTTTCTTCAAGATTGTTCTCCAGGAATCATGGAATCCCAGAAAGTTGAAAGTTAAGTGCTTACTATTTTTAAGAATTGGTGGAAACATTTAGGGTAAAAACTGTAGAACAAAATTTTATTGAGAATACAAAAACTGTTTTTTGTTTAGCTGTCCCATGTTTGTAGAGCACGTGGTCGTCGGCACGATCCATGCTAGCCTTCTTTATGAAAGCGAGAATCATTTTGAACAAATTTTGTCATTCTTTTTGGAAGTTGGTTTGACTAAAAAACTACTTCACGATGCATTATTAATTTAGTTAATCTTTTCAGATAGCAGTGTCTGCAATTTCCTAGGCATTAGCCTAAATGAACTATTAGCCTAGTCGATTTAGGACAAATTATTTTAAACTAGGATAGCTTTTATCGGTAGCCTGTAACCTAAGATTTTATATCTTAAAGGCGATTCAAATAACCCTGACTAAGTAGTAACCCAATTTTTCGGTGATAAGTGCCTAGAAGTAGATAAACAGGATACACCATTTTAATTTTGTTTGACATAAATATTTAGCATGACCAAAATAAACCAAGCTAGGTAATTCCTAGGGTTAAGTAGTAAACCCTTACTAACACACTAACAGGTGCCAAATGGGATAGTAGTCTAAACTTCGGGCTACATTTTAATTGGTGGTTTTTAAAATACCATGTAAAATTGAGTGCTGAAATTGTAATTCTATTAGATACTCTAAGTTAGGCTAAATGTAAGTGTTAATTTACTTATAAGGTCAAATAAGGGATTTTGAGGTAGGAAAAATCTATTTCTGGGTGATTGGCTCGTGTCGCCCTATGAAACCCACCCTGTCTTCTTTTTCCCACCCTGCAGGACAAGATGTTCATAGATTAAGGATGACCGCTAGGGGCGCTGCTGTCCGTGGCGTCAGTAGTAGTAGTAGTAGCGGCCGCATCACCCTTTCGTATCAGCTCTCTCTGGTGGGGATTTTAGATTGGAAGGTCTAAATGGTGAATGACTCGTGGTAGTGATCCCACTCGCCCCTATTCTCATACCGACACTTCTTTTATAGAGTGAGCGAGTCAGTTTTACTGACATTTTCTTAATTTTGTTTTTCTCTGGTAATTTTAGATTAATTTTGCCTAGAAAGAATGATATTAAGGATACTTTCATAGGGCGACACGAGCCAATCACCCAGAAATAGATTTTTCCTACGTCAAAATCCCTTTTCTGGGCTCAGCTCGTGTCGGCCTATGAAAGAGTACCAGAGAAACAGACAAGATGGGAATAAGGACAAATGAAAAACAGTTGTAAAAAAGAGATATATAATATAAGTGAATCAGGGACATTACAGTATACAAACAAAGTACTTAAAGCTAACTTATCCTAAACAATGACATGATAAAGAAAGCAAACAATATAAAGTACTTAAAAATTAACTTATATTAAACATAGTAATATCCAGTAATGTAATGGCAAAATAAAAAAATAGATTCACTTAAGTAAGATATTTACATAATATACAAACACATTGTGTTCTACCCTAGCATAAAAATAAGGGTAGGAACACTGAAGTACATTATAAGTACATAGTGTGGATGTCCCTAGCAAAAAAATAAGGGACAATCCACCAATATGATTCCAGCGGCTAAGGCTAGAGTATCCGAGTAGCATGGCAATAGGGTGAGGCATGTTGGACGAGGTAGGTAGAAAGGAGACCTGGATCTATACTACGACTACTATACAGTATCAGGAGAAACAATGTTTCCCGCTGCTACTGCAGAAAATTTTAAAGATTCCAAGGACTTTAGGTAATGACGTTTAAAGACTGTCGGAGATTTCCATCCAGTATACTTTTTAAGATCCTCAAAGTTCATATGTTGGAAGTAATTAATTGAGGTGGCTACTCCTCTGATGTCATGTGCTTTTGGAAATGAATCAGGATTGGCTTGTTTAATGAAGTAAAGGATCTGTTGTCTAATTCCTTTTACTGATAAAGTACCACCTTTTTCTCTCATAAAGAGAGAACCTGAGGATCTTGAGGATGTACGAGATAGAAAGGCTCTTAAAGTTGATACTGGGCAGAGAGAAGGATCTTGCGGAAGTGGGATGACTTTCCAAGGAGCCCACCTTGCAAGAGGATCCTCATTTTTAGCCAAAAAACTACGATCCGGCGCAAGTAGAACTTCTGAGGGGAGGAATTCCACATGACCCGCATCTCTGGATAGAGCCGACAGTTCTGAAATTCTGGCTCCTGAAGCTAGACTTAATAAGAATAACGTCTTTCTAAGAAGCATTATGAATGTACAAGACGAGTTGTCAGTATCTGAGGCTAGTTTGAGGACATCATTTAAGAACCATGAAACTGCAGTAGGCCTTTGAGAAGGTCTAAGTCTAGCACAGGCTTTAGGAATAGACGTAAAGTAAGATTCTGTTAGGTCTATCTGGAAACCCAACTGAAAGATCTTCTTCAAAGCCGATTTATGAATAGTAATAGTGCTAGCTGCTAAACCTTTTTCAAACAAGGATCTGAAAAAGGATATAGCTAAGTTAACTGTCATGGTTGTAGTGTTGATTCTTTCAGGAAGGATGCTAATTTTTTTAACAGCTGAGTCATATTGTCTAATAGTTGACTCTCTTTTATCTGATTCTAGGAAGAGGATGTTTTGTGGATCAATGTTAGCATCTTTGTTAGCTGCAAACTTCATGAAGTCCATAAAGTTAGGGTCTGAAGAATTCCTGAGAAGCGAACACAGTCCTCATTTGTACTGATTGTGACAGCTTGGATTGGGAATCCGTTGAGGTCGGAGACCCAATTCCAGAAGCAGAGGATACCAGTTGCTCTTTGGCCAGTCTGGAGCAATCAGAGCTACTAGTCCCTTGAAAAGTCCTCAGCTTGCTCAAGACTTTCAAAAGAAGATTCACTGGAGGAAAAACATAAATTTTTCTCCACTGATTCCAATCTAACGACAGGGCGTCCGTGGCATAAGCCAGAGGGTCCAGGTTGGGGGCCACATAGCAAGGGAGCTTGTGGTTCGCTTGTGAGGCGAAGAGATCCACTTGGAGACCTGGGACTCTCCGGCATATCCACTGGAATGACCTGTCGTCCAGGGACCATTCTGATTCCAGATGGACTGACTAGGACAAAGCGTCTGCTATCACATTCTTACCCCCGCCAGGTGAGTGGCGGACAGATGCCATCTGTGTTGTCTGCTAGGGCAAAGATGGCTATCATGACATGATTCACGTGTTTGGATTTGGACCCTCCTCTGTTGACGCAATGAACTACCACTGCACTGTCCAAAACTAGTCTTAGATGAGACTTCTTCGGGGGAAGAAGTCTCTTCAGGGTAAGAAATACTGCCATTGCTTCCAGGACGTTTATGTGAAGCTGGCGGAACTGAACTGACCAAGTCCCCTGAACTTGCTTGAATTGAGAATATCCCCCCCACCCGGACAGGGAGGGGATATTGAAGGGGTACTAATTTGGCCAGGTTCTTCACTTTTGTCCATGGACGGAGCTGATTGCGAAGGATCTGTGGAATTACTGACAACTTGTCTCCAGATTTGGCGTTTGCTCTCGATCGCCAAACTCGATTTATATCTTTCAGCCTTGCTTTCAGGAGGATGTCTGTCACTGAGGCAAACTGAAGAGAACCTAGGATTCTTTCCTGGTTTCTCCTTGATGTTTGTTTGCATTTGAGAAATTGTCTCACAGACTTGGCTATTTCTTTCCTTTTGACCACCGGAATTGACAGATTGTGGGAAGACAAATCCCATTGGATTCCTAGCCACTGAAAACGAGACTCTGGAGTAAGTCTGGATTTCGTCTTGTTTATCTGGAACCCCAGATGTTCCAGAAATTGAACTACCTTTTTTGTGGCTTTGAGACATTCCTCGACCGTTGGTGCCCAGATCAACCAATCGTCGAGGTATGCTGCTACCATTATCCCTTCAGTTCTCAACTGTTTGAACTACTCACTTCTGCTATTTTCGTGAATACCCTGGGGGCTACATTCAGACCGAAGGGCATCACTTTGAATGAGAACGTCTGATTTCCTAGTTTGAGCCTAGGAATGGACGGAAGTGCCTGGCTATAGGGATATGATAGTATGAGTCTGTAAGATCGATGGAGGATGTGACGGCCCCACGGGGAAGTAAGGTCCTTACCTGCGAGATGGTAAGCATTTTGAACTTGTCGCAACGAATGAAAGAGTTTAGCTTTGACAAGACTAAGATTACCCTTCTTTTTGTTGAGCCTTCTTTGGCACGCTGAATAAGCGACCTTGAAATTTTAGATGCTTGACTCTCGCAATAGCTCCTTTCTGAAGGAGTTCCTCCGCATAATCTGTCAATTCCTTTGATGGTTCCTGATAAAATGATTTGATTGGAGGGGGATCTTTGATCCAACTCCAACCCAATCCCTTAGACACGATGCTCTGTGCCCATTTGCTGAACCCCCACCTGTGACGGAAGAGGAACAGCCTCCCTCCTACCTGGGGAGCCTCACTGTTGTTGGGCAGGTTGACCTCCGCGCCCTCCTCTGAATTGCCTTCCCCTTGCAGCTCTCCCTGTGCCACGCTGGCGAAAGTGGCCCCTCGCCCTGCTACCTCTAGAAAACCTATTAAAGGCTGGGTAAGCCTGGCTTTCATACATAGAGTTGAAGGCCGGCGAGACTGCGTAGGAGGTTGAGGGTTGAGACTGAGGGGACAACAGGAGGATGGGTTGGGCCTGTTTCGAAGTCGATGGCTGTCCCTGTTGGGTAACTGGGACGGCCTGAACAAACTGCTGTTGCTGCTGTTGTTTCTGGTAAGGCTGGAACCTTCTGCCAGACTTCTTAAGTTTCTTACCAGCAGCAGGGACCGGTTTTCTGCTTCTCCTTTCTTAGAAGAGATGCCCCACCTAGCCCTAAGGCTCTGGTTGAGCCTAGCAGCCTCGTGGTGCACCTCGTTCACAGCGGACTCTGGGAAGAGGTCCGCCCCCCACATGCTGGAAGCCAGGAGTCTATTAGGCTCGTGCCTAATAGTGGCCTCCTGCAGAACGTGCTTTCGGCAGTTTCTCCTAGCTTGGAAGAAGTCGAAAGCATCCGTCTGAACTGTCTGGAGCTGAGACTTGGCCAGAATCTTGAATAGCGGTTCTGTGCCATAAGACAGGGCCGCCATTTCAGTGATAATCAGGGAGTTGAGGGACCTCCAAAACCTAGTTCGAGCATCGAACTCTGCCTGAATCAAAGTATCAGGCAGCCTTGGAAGCTTCTCGCCAAACTGGTCCATTGCACAGTCTGGCTTAAGCTTACCAATCGTGAACGTGGCAGGCAAGTTCTCCCACAGTTCTCCAAAGGCTGGGAAGAGCGGAGAAGTAGATTCAGCTTCCCTCAGCTGTGGCATGGGCTCATCCTTGAGGACTGCCTGAAGAGTCGCTTCCACTATTTTGGTAGCGAACGGAAGAGAAGCCTCCTCCTCCGTCGCAAAAATAGTGAAAGGACTCTTGAAAGCCTGGAGCTTAGTGTTGGTACACTCCCAGTCCTCTAGGCAGTGAACCCATTCCCGCTGTGCGTGCTCCCTACTATACAGCACGTTTTCTCGGGAAATCTTGTCCTCTCTAGTGAGGGCAGCCACGGTCAGCCTAGCATATCCAATGAAAGGCTGAGTCAATCCAGGAGGATAAAACTCGAAGTCCTCAATCCTTCGAGTTCCACACTCCGGGACAGAGATCATGCCGTCCTTGAATGGAGCGTAAGCGGCCACTCTCCATGGGTTATCCATGGAGAAGGCTGGTAGGGACTCATATGGAGGTAGCTGAAGAATGCCAGTACCTGCTACGGGGGAGATTGGCTGAGGAACCTGAGAAAGCCCAGCTACACGGTCCTCATTCTCTCTAACTCTGTTAGAGAGATCCTGGATGGATTGGCCCGACTGACTGAGGGTGTTTGACAGCTGCGCAAACATCTGTTCAAACCTGGTTCCGAGGGCGGAGACCTGTGAGCCAACCATCTCTCCCACTTGTTGCATCACCACTGCCGAGAAGGCGGTGGGATCAAAGGAGCCTGGTCCCGCCACTCCAACCGGCGTTGCCGGAGTGGATGCGGTGGAGGCCGGAGAAGGCGTTGGCTCGGCTGGAGCGCGAGCCTTCTCCTTAGAAGCCTTGCTTCTAGAGCTCTTAGAGTACGAAGAGCTCGGCTTTGCCTTCACCGCGTCAGCATAGGAAGTCGAAGACTTCTTTGCTGAAGAAGACGACGACGACTTCTTAGAAGTCGTCTTGTGGAGGGTCTTCTGTTCTCTCTGTCCCTTCACCTTCGGGGGTACAGAGAGAGCGGGAGAGCAGGTAGGGATCTCAGATCCCGTAAAGCCTTGGAAAGAAGGGACAGGAGAAGAAGATCCAGGAGCGCCCAAGGAAAGACCTTGGGCGCCCGACACACCTACCTCAACCAACAAATCCTCTGCCCCTACCGCCATAGGTTCGATGTTCAGGTCCAAGTTCGCGACGTCTGGGACGGCTCCTGCGTGGACGCGACCCGAACGCCTTGCTGCAGCCTCCTGCTGTATGGAAGCTATGAGAGGGGCTGCCGAGATGGGATCAACATAACCGGTTGACTTGCCGCCGGGGAAGATCTGAACGGCCAGCTTCTTATCTAGGATGTATGGCTGGCCCTTGGCGGCGTTCTTCCCGAAGCCGCCCACCCAAGCCTTCAGGGTTGCTAAGGCGACTTCCTTCACGGCAGCAGCCTGAAAGAGAAGGCGAAATGAAGCTTCTAGCAGCGGGGACGGGGTTTAACAAGCTTATAACTAAGTGTTATTAGTGATACGACCAAGAAGTCTAAAAGTAGACTTACCCCTCCCAACAGCTGACTGACAAGGTCGTAGCATATGGTGCAGGCTTCTGGGTGCCAGACGATCATACCATTGTGGGTCGTGGCACACGGGGCGTGAGTCCTGCACTCCTCGTGGGCGCAGGGGTCGTAAAGCGTCGCGTTACACCCCAGGACCTGACAGTTGGTAGCCTGTAAGTGGAAAGATACATAAGTATCAGGAGCACACTTACAGCCTAACAATTGCTCCGCTGCATGCTGGAGCGTGAAAGTTAGATTAAACCAGAGCCCCGCCATAATACGTGTGGTAACTAGGCGGTTGGAGTTGTCTAAGGCTACGCCGGAGACAGGAGAAAATATCCAACCAGGTGTGGTGGTGAGCCATGAAACCACGACGGAGAACGACGGAGATGGTACACACAAAAATAATTAAAACTAAAATTCACCGTAAAATTAGGGTACATCCTTATATTTATAACAAAATATATAAATTTTTCCCCGTCTACTAGAAGAGTGCCCGGATAAGAAGCAAGCTCTCCTCCGGTAGCGGAAAAAAGAGGATATAGTAGGCAAGCAACAGACCACTAGTAATGACCACCCCGCCCGCTGGCGGAGCCAGACGAACTATAACCAAAGGGGCCCCGGCTGCAGCGGAGGCTCCATTCATTACAGTAGGGGTAGGGTGGGACTGAGCAATAGGGGGGGGTTCCCGGCATAACGCGGCGGGAGAGAGAGAGAGGGGGGGTGGCCTACCCCTCCCCGTCCCTACAACTACCCACTCGGTGACCCGGTACCCGAGACAAGTGGTCGCCCTATACCCCAGCTGGGAGGGAGCTCGTGGCCTCCTCAGAGAAAGAGGGAGGAAGGCTACTTTGGTTGACATGGTAACCAAGGAGTCCCCCAGACCCCTCCCTATACCTGGTAGGGAGGGAAGGGGAAGGGTAAGGTGCTATGGAACACGTGACCGCAAGTGGCCTAAGCCGCGATAGCAACACAACCATGGAAGGGCCACGTGAACCAGACTGTACCAACACATGGGACATGTACCTAGGCTAGCCTAACACCCTAAATAAAACTAATAATACATCGTAAAAGAGGGAAAAGACACTTTTAGTAAAAGAAAAAGAAGCCCAGGAGGAGGCAAACTGTTCCGAGGAACAGTTGACTACTCGGAGCCAGCGATAGCCGATGAAGAGCAAGAGCCGGGATGCTGGGCCAGGAACACAGAATAGCCCTAAATACCAAACTAAGAGAAATGGTAAAAGGGCTGTCCTAGCTATAAAACGATGTAATAAACGATGAACGTGATATAGTAAGCCCATAAGTATAAGATGTCCCAGTATGGGAGACCGGGAAATCTTAACACGAGGCGGCATGGCGCCGCCACGAGTCAACCAGGAGACCGTATATGACCTATTAAGAAGGAAAATACTGGTCCCTGGAAGACTAAAACACGGTAAAATACTACTTATGAGGCACTTAACTTAGCCGATGCGATGGCAGCACGTTCCATGATGAATTAGATTGGAAATCCGAAGAAAACACGGCACGAGAGAAAAATGCACTCAACGTGTACGTCTAAAGATTAAGGATGACCGCTAGGGGCGCTGCTGTCCGTGGCGTCAGTAGTAGTAGTAGTAGCGGCCGCATCACCCTTTCGTATCAGCTCTCTCTGGTGGGGATTTTAGATTGGAAGGTCTAAATGGTGAATGACTCGTGGTAGTGATCCCACTCGCCCCTATTCTCATACCGACACTTCTTTTATAGAGTGAGCGAGTCAGTTTTACTGACATTTTCTTAATTTTGTTTTTCTCTGGTAATTTTAGATTAATTTTGCCTAGAAAGAATGATATTAAGGATACTTTCATAGGCCGACACGAGCTGAGCCCAGAAAACCTACCATGAAGGTTGGTATTGATATAGTGTTATATAAGCTAGTTATCAATAAGACAACATACTAAAAGTATTCGAGGCTTAGCA
This sequence comes from Macrobrachium nipponense, assembly GCF_015104395.2. Lineage (NCBI taxonomy): Eukaryota > Metazoa > Arthropoda > Malacostraca > Decapoda > Palaemonidae > Macrobrachium > Macrobrachium nipponense. Next base: position 49,221,073 of record NC_087203.1, on the reverse strand, counting down.
AAAATGTTCGTTTGCTATGGTTTTTTATCCTAGCCTATATATATATAAAGTTTATAGAAAATATAAAAAATCACTGGGCTCAATAGATAGTAATTCGATTATGAAACCTATCTAAGTGATAAGGTTAAATATTACATTTTTTGTCAGTAATAAGTAGAAACTTAACCAGGTTTGGTAAGAGTAGATTATACCAGCAATACTTACCTAAACCTTATGAAAAAGTAGCTTAGGTTGGTAAAATCAGGTTAGTGATTGTCAAGGTAATTGCTTTATAGCAAAGGAAGATGAAGGAAAAGAAAACGCATTTACGAGAAGTTCGGCAGTAAGGAGGCATTCGCGCATGTTGTTGGAGGTGCCTGTTCTCATGATGGTTCTAGAATTGGCAGGAGTTTTGTGGAACTCGACAGGCGCCAACGTGACGTGAGAAACGCCACGATTTCTGATGCAATACCTTATCTAGATTCATCTAAGAAGTTTCGGTAATCTCGGGAGTCTGTGACGTTCGCCATAGGCTCCACCCCCAGAGTGCCGTATAAATACGACGGACGAAGTAGGAGAAAGCAGAGATCATCAGTTAGTCAAAGAGAGATATCCTCAGTAAGAGCCACAGATCAGATTATCAGTGAGAAATCAGCAGCAGCAGAGATCATCTGAGAGAGATAAGAGAAAAAGGAACCAACGAAGGATCAGAGGAAAAGTTGCTCGAGAGTTGGTTGGATTCTGGTCTAGTCGTCTTCAGGAGTGGACGACCGAGTTATCTCGATGTTGAGCAGACTTCAGAGAAGAAAATGTCCTGCTAGAGCTTTTGGGGAGTTCCTGCCTTTCAAGTATCAAGAGTAGACATTATTTTCTGCAATACGGAGTCAAGTAGACGTCTGCAATCACAGTTCTCCTTTTGTGAAGTCATCGCTTCGAGTCACTAAACCGGCCAGCAAGTATTTGAATTACCTCACTGTTCCCCCAGTTCATGCAGTGTAAGATTTTGCCTTTTTATGTAAATAGGAGATACCATTCTGCATTTACCTTTGCTAGTACGCTTGTAAATAAACCTTTGTTGTGTTAGTGTTTCTTTCTATATTCGTATCCCCAGTTTCAACTGTTGGTGTTGAAATATATATTTTTTTATTTATTTCATATCGAACCTGAAGCGGACCTCTCTCTCAGAGGCTGTAACATTGTGGTGAGATGGTGAAAAAGTTTATTGAGTCGAGTAAGCTACTAGGTCTGGAGGGGAATGATCTCCGTGAGTATGTTGAGAAGAAAGAAAGGGAAAAGTATGAGAGAGATGAAAGAGCGGCTGAGAGAGAGGAAAGAACAGCTGAGAGAGAAATGCAACAACAAGAAAGAGAAAAAGAATGTATGCATGAATTGGAAATCGCTCGGTTAAGACAAAGCACTCATAACAGTCAGTCAGGCCATAACGAAAACGAAACTGATAGGTTAGGTATAAGTGCAGTGTTGAAATTAGTACCAAAGTTTGATGAGGAAGATGTAACAAAATATTTCATGTGTTTTCATAAGTTAATGGAACGAGGAGGTTCTCCTAAAAAAATGTGGACTTTATATTTGCAGTCAGTTTTGAGTGGCAGGGCACTTACTGTGTATAGTTGCATGTCTAAGGAGGAATGTGATAACTATGATATTGTGAAAGAAACCGTTCTTAGCGTGTATAGGTTAGTACCGGAGGCGTACCGTAAGAAATTTAGAAATTTGAGAAAGGATGAAAATATTACATATGTAGAATACGGTAAGAAGTTAGAGAGGCTGTTTTTTTATTGGTTAACTTTGGCTAAAGTTGAGGATTTTGATGGTTTGAAGAACTTAGTGTTGTTAGAAAACTTCAAAGATAACGTATCCCCTGAGATTAAACTTTATATAGTCTAACTTATAATTTGAGTGTTAGTAAGAAATGAAATGATCCTTCGTCCGGTAGAGTACAAAGCAGTAAAGGTTTCAGTTCTAGTAATAGCAATGTGAGTAAAAGTGACTATTCCTGTTATACATGCGGAAAACCTGGTCATACGTCTAAGGTTTGTAAGAGTAAAGTGGCATCTAGTGGCTCAGAATTAACCTGTGTCCGATGTAATGGGAAAGGGCATTTAGCGAGAAATTGTGCACTAGAAAGGAAGGACGGTAAGAAACCAGTGTCTCTAGTTAACCTTTCATCAAGTAGGGATGATGTGATGAGAGAAACTAGGAAATTTTTTGGTGAATTTCTGTCGGAAGGCGTAGTTTCCTCTCTTGGAGGAGTAGATTCGAGAGAAGTGGTCTTGCTTCGAGACACAGGAGCTGCTGTCTCGCTGATTAGGAGAGAGAGTGTGCCAAACAGGGCAGAAATCAATATGGAAGAGAAAGTCATGTTAGGTGGATTTCCTAACACTTGTGTTCTTTGTCCTTTCTTGAAATTTGAATTTAGAAAGTCAGGTAGTGTCAAGAGAAGTGAAACTTGCAGTGGTTGACAGTTTGCCCGTTGATGGCGTTGACATTATTGTCGGTAATGACTTAGCTTTATCCAAGAATGTGAATCCTGTTGTGAGGGATATTCCTGTGCCTGAAATGGTAGTAACTAGGTCAGGTTTAGATACAGACATAGACTACGGTCATAATTTGTTCGTGGATTCGAACGAGAGCAAGTTCGTAGATTCGAACGAGAGTAAGTTCGTGGATTCGAACGAGAGTAAGTTCGTGGATTCGAACGAGAGTAAGTTCGTGGATTCGAACGTGAGTAAGTTCGTGGATTTGAACGAGTGTGATAGAGGTAGCGAGGTTGATCTTGGCATGAATGCGGCTGAGAGACCTAACTCTATCGTTGACAGTGATAGCCAAACGGAAGGTGTAGCTGTCGAGAGTAACATAGTAAATGTACCGGTATCTAGTCCTAGTTACGGTGATGATTTAGGCTCTAACATTTTGGATAGGGATGAGCTAGTCAAGTTGCAGAGAGAGGATGAGACACTAACCCGAATTTTTTAATGTGAGCTGGATGATGATCTCGAGGATATGTGTAAGGAAACTTTTTATTTAAAGGACGAAGTTTTGTGTCGTTATGTTAGTCCTAAGTCAGGTAGTAAAGGGGAAACCACCGAACAATTAGTGGTTCCTAGGAAGCTTCGTGAGCTAGTTTTGAAGTTAGCACATGATGAGCAAGGACATTTAGGAGTAAATAAAACTTTCAAGTGTATTTAGTAGGGCGTACTTTTGGCCTAAAATGAAAAATGATGTGAAGAGGTATGTTTTAAGCTGTCATGAATGCCAAATTGCCGGGAAACCGAATCAGGTAATTCCCAGAGCTCCATTGTGTAATGTTCCTTCGGTAGGAGAACCTTTTGAGAATGTATTTATCAATATGGTCGGACCTTTGCCTAGAAGTAAGGGTAGAGAAGATTGCACAACTAATCTAGAGTATTATAAAAACAATTTAAGAGATGTTTGGGAACTAGCAGAGGAGAACGGAAGCGCTTGGCAACTAGCGAAAGAGAACGCAAGAGGAAGTCAAGGGGAAACTAAAGGGAAACACAATCTTAAAGCAAAAAAGAGAAGTTTGTGTGTAAGAGATAAAAGTTTTAGTACTAGTACAGAAAGAAGGTTTCTCTTTATCTTATATTCACTGTTAGAGGAGAGGGGAAATACACATTATGGAATTAATTTGGGTAAGAGTAGAGCAAAGGCAATGAATGTAAACTTGCTTCAGAATTATAAAGAACGCCCCGTACCATGGCCACCGCCAGTGTACGATGTGACAGTGTTACTGAGAGAAATTAGTTTTGAGAAAACGCAAGAGGTGTTTTAGCATTTCAAAGTTTAATCAGAGTTCAGAAAACGGAAAAAGTAAGAGCGAAGGATAATGTTATAGTTAGTACCTCTAGAGATTTTTCTCAGAATGAGTAGCCTAATGACCATTTTCTGTTTTGGCACGAGTGGTTGAGTGAATGAAGTATTAAAGCTTTTCTGTGTCGACCTGTGTTTGCCAGTGAAAAGGTCCTTCTTTCTACTTTTCTAATATAAATAGTTTCCAAGTATACCAGAGAAAGTTTAAGCATTGGTATGTAGAGGTTACTACCCTCGTGCGAGCACCCCAAGGGCGTCGTGTATAAAGAAAGGGCGTGTGAAAGCCACTATTCACAAGTCGTCTTCCATTTAGATTATTCCTTCGTCAATATACACGTGGGGTGTGCCGTAACAGCGGTTTCCACCGCACCAGTCTGGACCACCCTGCCACCGCCCGATGCTAGCACCATCTGTCATCCTTCTTTTTGGACTCGAGAGCGTTGTACTCTTTGTTTTGTGCTTGTGTATTTTCGCCAATTTTGGACCCTTTTCGAGATGGCTGAGGCTCTACTTTCTCCTGCACCAATGTTAAGTACCCCAATTTCTGTTTTCAATAAAAATAGCTAAAGAAATTTGGTATAAACCCGCATATTAGCGTGTTTTTGTTAGCGCGAGGTATCGGCCATGTGCAGCCATCCAGGGCGTACACAAAGCATGTTGTGTTTTGATCTACCTATTTAGGTACGATTCAAGGTTGCTCTTCATATACCTTTTATTATTGCTAGGATCGAATTGTATAGTTCGCAATTTTTAATAACTGAGCCTTTTATGATTCAGGTTAGTTAACGCGATACTGTTCGTATTTGGCGATGTAAACAATGCTTAGACGCTACCGAGTCCCGCATTTGTATTTTTGGTATAGTCTTTGTTAAGCGAAGAAGAGAGCCCCTACTTAGCCAGTAGGGTGTTTTTTATATGATCATGTAAATTTGCCATCGTTTGGCGCTGAGAAGGATTATATTCCTCTTTCCGTCCTGGCCTAATAGTTCTCCCTTCATCGCTTATTTCAATTTAAATTTTTGACTATCCTATATTATTGTCTGTGTACTTGTAGATATTAACGTTTTGTCTGAGAGTGATGTGTTCCGTTCACATAGGAATCAGAATATTATTCTATTTTTCTAGTTTTGTAAAGTCAGATACCTTAAAAGTAGCCTACTTGGAGTTTTGAAATAATCTCTAAATTACCATTGCTGAAGAGAGGCTGGAGTATTCCCCTTCTTTTCAGATGCCTTGTAAAGTACTTTCATAACCTGTCTAAGGTACGTAGGCTACATGGAATTTTAAAAGAAATTCTAATTTCCATGTTCAAAGAGAGGCTGGAATACTCCCCCTCTTTTCAATTGCCTTATCAAGTACTTTTATAAGCTTGGCTAAGTTTTATAAGGTCATTCCGCATACACACTAGATATGCTCTCATTATCAAATTGTTTTATTCAAGGTGGTAGTTTTCATTAATGTTTCGTGCTAGAGCCAGTTCTTTGTACCATATTCTGATATAGGTTAGCCTATGTTCCTCTGTTCGTGGCCCAGACCGATAACAAGGTATCATAGTGACCAACAAGGTATTTATTTTACCAGTTAATGACCAGGTTGTCCAGGGAAACCATTTGGCATTTTATTCCCCGACTTTAATACCATTTTCGAAGGTTAGTTGGTAATTTGTATCTTCCTTTTGGTCTACGTTTTTCGTTATCAGGAAATGGGCCAATACTGATCACCTATATGGCCAGCCCTTAACGGGCCGCCATTTACGTTTCTACCCTTTCTCCTTCCTCATACCTCCCCCCATCCTACCCTTTAGCCCCTCCCCTCCTTCCCCCGCTATGGCTCAGGGAAGATAGGGACAGGACGGAAGGGTGAGTAATTCGATAGGAATTACTATACGGAGCCCCATCGCCGGAGCTCCGCCGATGGAAACTCCGTCGGCGTAGGGAATTTGGGTTAGGGACGTTATTCCTAATTCTAATATCTTATAAGATTTGCGGTTCATCATCTCCGGTGATGCCTATGACGACTGGGAGACACCTCCCCTCGACAGGCTATCCGGTTATTTGATATGGTACTCGTCCTCGGCTCCGGTATTACTTACTCCGGTGGTCTAGCTCCACCGGAGATTCATGGTACTGAGAATAGATTCATTGGAAACAAAATGTTTAACTACCTTGTTACTGCTTGTTTTGTTGGCACATCAATTACTCCGGTGCTCACCGGACCTCCAGGGTGCAATGGAGTAAAATAGTGAATCCTAATTATCAATCTTACAAGTACATATATGACATACAGTACACTCTCTCCTATAATGGTGGTGACTAGCTCTGGCAAGCCTTCCACATGCATGTCAGGCTAAGAATACTTGCATGCCCCATTAATTCAAGTTTAGATTAATATTTCCAAACAAGGAGATGGTGTACTTATTGAAAATATTATATTACAGAAAGCCCGCTGCGCCTTCCAAGGTTGTCCGGCAGCCTTCAGTGATCCGGTGGGCCATGATGTCTGCCAGTCGCATGCCCATTGTGCGATCTCCTTTGCGCTAGAGGAAGGCCAGACCCCTTACATGGTCTGGTTCCCGGAATCATGCTCTCTGTATTCTGAGCTGATTTCGATTTTGTTGAATGATGAGGTACGATTCAGAAAACACATGTTCATATACACGGTTTCTAGATATGTTGACATGGACATAGACCTATTTTAGGATCTAGTCAATATGAGTTTTATAATCCTATCCCCTTTTGCAGGCGGACGAGGATAGCCTAAAGGCGGCCAAAGCAAGTCTTAAGCAGTGGGTCTCCGGTTTCGGCCGTAATGCTCCTCAAGGTTGCCCTTATGTTTTGGACGGCGACCTGGCATCCCGTTTGTTCCCTGGTTCTCCGTCGGCGGCTGTGGAGAAAGAAGTAGCTGCCCCCATTATGGAAGCCATCCGAGCTGCAATGGCTCCACCCCCAGAGGACCAGCAACTGACGGTCAGGGGACCAGCAACTGACGGGAGATGTAGCTGCTCTTGACATCCATCTTGAACCGATGGATGAGCAGGTAAGTGGTGTAGAGGCTCCGGCAGGATCTTTTATTTCCCCTACCCCTTCTTCTTCTTCTTCTTTCGTAGGCTTTGACAAGCCTGTTTCTTCACCTTGGGAAGGAGCTAGGTCAGTCCGACCCAAGGTTAAGCCCTTAAAGGCATCGAAGCCTTCAACTAAGGCTTCGAAATCAACTCCGTCGGCAGCGACAGCGTTGTCTCCGGTCTCTAGGCCATCGACTTCGTCTGATTCATCGCTAGCTGCCAAGGTTCCTCCTCCTACTAAAGGACAGAGGGGTAAAACCGCTAGACCAAAGACGACGGAGCTTGAAAAACAAACTGACCTTCTGGCGGACAAGCTTTTGTCCAGAGTCAGAGATGTGGTGGACGAAAGGCTGGATGAGAGAATGTACTCTCTTACTCCGGCCTCCACTACAGGCACGCAGTCCGTGTCAGATATAGTGGCGGAGCAGTTAAAGCCAATCAAAGATATGATTGCAGGACTGCTCCACTCCGGAACTCAAGCGGCTCCGTCGGCAGTTCCGGATGCCTCAAAGCTTCCGCCGTTCGATAAGAACAATCCTTGGCGGTTTGCCCTCCATGCTCCTTATTTGGACGGTACTTTGACCATTGAGGGACTGGGAACTCGGCCGTTATCGGACTTCGAGTTTTATCCAGAAGATCTCCAGTTCCCTTTCAATGGCCTCGTAAGATTAACGGAGAATGCTTTGGTCAGAATGGACAAAGTTCCCAAGAAACTGTAATTTTTCCAAAGGAACAAACAAGCCCAAGCTGTCTGGGCCCGTACTTTGTCAGACTGGGGTTGTGCGAACACCAAGTTGACACCGCACAGGGGGTCGTATACTATTTTTACGACACCCCAAGAAGTCCCCTCTCCGGTTACGGATAAGATTGCGGAGCTAACGCTCCAAGCAGCATATGACGATCTTCCAATGCCAACCCTCAAAGAGACGGATGCTACCTCCCTCCTCATGCCAGCCACTAGGGAATTCTGGCATGATGCTCCGTCAACCTTCACGGTCGGGAAATTAGACCCAGACTGTACTTCTACTTTGTTTTCAGACAAACTGCCCAGACTGCCTGAAAACTTGCTCAAAACAGAATTTGAAGCAAGATCGAGGTTGGCCAGATCCATCAACGCAGTGACATCACTGGAGTTGGTGGCTTCGATATATAAAGAAGAACAAATCTTCAAGGTCCTAGCAAAAAGTCTATTACAGACTTTCCAGCTGGACCTCCATGAGTTCACTGCAGCCAGGAAGAACTGCAGGAAATATGTATTGGCGGAGGCGTCTATTAGCTGATTAAAGCTTCTTTCTGGGGAAAGAATCTTTTTCCTCAGGAGGAAGTAGACAAGGTGCTACAAGAGGCCGCCAGGACAAACCAGAGCCTTCGAGTTCGTTGGGGACTCTCTTCCAAACGGAAGTTTGACCCTACAACGAAGCACCAGAACCCAAAAATGAAGCAAAAATATTATGTTTCTTACAAAGCTTCCTGTGGTCAGCAACGGCAACAACCTATCCCTCTGGCCCAGGCGTCGAAACCATCGACGTCCAAAACACCTCCACCACAACAATTTATGATTGTTCCCACTCCACAAAGCGGACAATCATCAACTACGGCAACGTGGATGTCCTCTCCAGCATTTAACCCGGCTTACGAAGCCACCGGAGCCTTTCGAGGATACGCTAGGCAATCCGGTGGTGGCAGAGCTAGGGGCCAGTTCCGCCAGCGTGGCGGACCTAGAGCCAGAGGTGCAAGAGGAGGTAGAGGATACAAGCCAACTCACAATCAGTGAGAAGAACCGGGTAGGAGGGAGACTATACCGGTTCCGAGATCAATGGACTTTCAGCCCTTGGGCACACAGTATCGTTTCCAAAGGGCTGGGTTGGAGGTGGATAAAGGGGTCTCCTCCTCCAGCGGTGAACTTCTTTCAGACACCCACACCAGATCTCAAAGAATACACCAAGGATCTCCTACAGAAAAAGGCTATAAAGAGAGTAAAAAGCCTGAAATTCCAGGGACGTCTGTTTACTGTTCCAAAGAAGAATTCTTCCAAAATGAGAGTAATTCTGGACTTGTCCAAACTGAATTCTTACATTCTTTGCGACAAGTTCCGTATGCTGACTGTCTCTCAGGTACGGACCTTACTTCCCCGTGGGGCCGTCACCACCTCTATAGATCTTACAGACGCCTATTATCATGTTCTAATAGCAAGAAACTTCTCTCTCTACCTAGGCTTCCGCCTAGGCAGGAAATCCTATGCATTCAAAGTGATGCCCTTCGGCCTCAACATTGCACCCAGGATATTTACGAAACTAGGAGAGACAGTATTGCAACAACTCAGGAACCAAGGAATAATGCTAGTAGCCTACCTAGACGATTGACTCATTTGGGCGAATACAGTAGAAGAATGTCACAAAGCAACAACCAAAGTAATTCGGTTTCTGCAAAGTCTAGGCTTTCAGTTGAATCTAAAGAAATCCCGGCTACAACCAGCAAACCAGTTCGAATGGCTGGGTATTCATTGGGACCTACAGGATCACAAGCTATCCCTCCCAACCAAGAAGGTCAAGGAGATAGCATCAGTGACAAAACATTTTATCAGGAACAAAAAGATATCAAGGCGATCTTTAGAAAGAATCCTCGGCTTACTCCAATTTGCCTCGGTAACAGACGTCCTACTAAAAGCCAAACTCAAAGACATCAATCGCGTTTGGAGGAAGAGAGCAAAGATACATTTAAGAGACATAGTCTCAACAATTCCCCCTGTACTGGTAAAGAGATTGCTTCCATGGACGAAGTCCAAGAACCTGGTCAAAGCAGGTCCTATGCAATTTCCCCCTCCTCAAGTGACGATTCATACAGACGCGTCACTCAGTGGTTGAGGGGGTTACTCCCAACACCAAATGTTTCAGGGGACCTGGTCCCTCAGTATGAAACAATTTCATATAAATGTGTTGGAAGCGATGGCAGTATTTCTAACCTTGAAACAATTGTCTCATCACAAGACAAGTCATGTGAAGATAGTCTCAGACAACTCAGTGGTAGTCCACTGCATAAACAGAGGGGGATCCAAATCACCCAAACTGAATCATGTTCTAGTAGCAATTTTTACCTTGGCAGCAAAAAGAAATTGGTCCCTGTCAGCAACACATCTGGCAGGAGTGAGAAATGTTATAGCGGACGCTTTATCCAGGACCAAACCGTTAGAATCGGAATGGTCCCTAGACATGAATTCGTTTCGGTGGATATCCAGACTAGTTCCAGATCTCCAGGTAGACCTCTTTGCGACAAGCTCCAATCGCAAACGTCCTTGTTACATAGCCCCCAACCTGGACCCTCAGGCCTATGCCAAAGACGCATTAGCACTAGACTGGAACCTCTGGCAAAAGATTTATCTGTTCCCTCCAGTGAATCTTCTGATGAAGGTACTACACAAACTACATTTCTTCAAAGGAATAGTAGCTTTGGTAACACCCAACTGGCCCAAAAGCAACTGGTTTCCGCTCCTATTAGAGCTGAAGCTCCATCCCAGACAGATCCCACATCTAAAGTTGACACAGGTAGTCCAAACACAGACTGTGTCAGCTTCCTCAAGAATAGTTCAAACCCTAACTTTGTGGACTTCATGAAATTTGCAGCCCATAAAGATGCAAATATTGATCCAGATAATGTCCTATTCATAGAATCAGACAAGAGGGATTCAACACTTAGGCAATATGATTCGGCTGTTAAGAAATTAGCAGACTTTATAAAGAATTCAGACATTCTTCAGATGACCCCAAATTTGGCCATTTCATTCTTTAGAACTTTGTTTGAAAGAGGCCTAGCCGCTAGTACTATTACTACAATTAAGTCGGCCCTGAAAAAAATTTTTCAGGTCGGATTTAAGATTAATTTAGCAGATTCTTATTTTTCGTCTATTCCTAAAGCTTGTGCACGGCTTAGACCTACAATCCGTCCACAAAAGGTCACATGGTTTTTAAACGATGTTTTGAAACTAGCTTCAGACACCAATAATGAATCCTGCTCTTACATTTCTTTGCTCAGAAAAACCTTGTTTCTTACAGCCATGGCCTCAGGTGCCAGAATATCAGAATTAGCAGCTTTCTCCCGTAATCCTGAGAACTTAGATTTCCTCCCTTCAGGAGAAGTACTGCTCTCTCCGGATAGGAGTTTCCTAGCTAAAAACGAAGACCATCAAAATAGATGGTCCCCTTGGAAGATTATTCCGCTACCTCAGGATACTTCTCTGTGTCCGGTAGTGACTCTTAAGGCCTTTTTAGCTAGGTCCTCCTCACGATCCTCCGGTCCCTTATTTACCAGAGAGCAAGGAGGTACTATCTCCATTCAAGGTATTAGACAGCAAATACTCTACTTCATAAAACAGGCTAACCCGGAATCTTTTCCACATGCTCATGATATTCGGGCAGTAGCCACTTCAATTAACTATTTCCAAAACATGAATTTTGATGATCTGAAGAAGTATATGGGTTGGAAATCTCCTACGGTCTTTAAGCGCCACTAAGAAACATTCAAGCCCTAAAATTTTCTACAATAGCAGCGGGGAGTCTAATCTCTCCGGATTAGTTTTTCCTCTTAATTTCATTTCGTCCCATTCTTAATTCTTTCTCCCTTCTACCTGCCACTCTCGCCACGATGCCTCTCACCTCGGTGGAACGGATACAGCCATCCAAGTATCATGCTCTCCTATAGAGAATGTCGATCAGCCTTGGAATGTGCTCATTCTTTCATGTACATATTGTAATTATTAAGTGTATATAAAACTTTACATCTGGAAATACTTATGCATATTTACATTTAATTCATAGTAGAAGTCTAGTCTTAAGTTAGTTGTTAAGTTTATATACCAGTATTAATTTAGTAAATTCTTATATATGTATTAAAGACATTTTCATTATACCTTGTATTAGAATTGAGATTCATGGGCTTGGAAGGCATTCTCTTGTATTTTTTCACCGGCGAACACAGGTCGACCCAGAAAAGGGATTTTGACGAAGGAAAAATCTATTTCTGGGGAGAGACCTGTGTTGCCTGGTGAAAAGGTCCTTCTTGCTACTTTCTGATATAAATAGTTTCCAAATATACCAGAGAAAGTTTAAGCATTGGTATGCAGAGGTTACTACCCTCGCGCGAGCACCCCAAGGGCGTCGTGTATAAAGAAAGGGCTTGTGAAAGCCACTATTCACAAGTCGTCTTCCATTTAGATTATTCCTTCGTCAATATACATGTGGGGTGTGCCGTAACAGCGGTTTCCACCGCACCAGTCTGGACCACCCCGCCACCGCCCGATGCTAGCGCCATCTGACATCCTTCTGTATTTGGATTTCAATATTGGCTTGGAAAGGAACGGGATGGGAAAAAACAGGGTAGGGTTTCACTGGGCGACACAGGTCTCTCCCCAGAAATAGATTTTTCCTTCGTCAAAATCCCTTTATGCAGAATTGTTCCCCTGCTGTTTAATTCTTGCTTCTCTTTAGAAAGAAATAAAATCAGTTGATTTCATTTTTTCTCTTTTTGGGGGGACGTGTCAAGGAAATTGCTTTATAGCAAAGGAAGATAAAGGAAAGGAAAACGCATTTACGAGAAGTTCGGCAGTAAGGAGCCATTCGCGCATGTTGATGGAGATGCCTGTTCTCATGATGGTTCTAGAATTGGCAGGAGTTTTGTGGAACTCGACAGGCGCCGACGTGACATGAGAAACGCCGCAATTTCTGATGCAATACCTCATCTAGATTCATCTAAGAAGTTCCGGTAATCTCGGGAGTCTGTGACGTTCGCCGTAGGCTCCGCCCCCAGAGTGCCGTATAAATACGACGGACGAAGTAGGAGAAAGCAGAGATCATCAGTTAGTCAAAGAGAGATATCCTCAGTAAGAACCACAGATCAGATTATCAGCGAGAGATCAGCAGCAGCAGAGATCATCTGAGAGAGATAAGAGAAAAAGGAACCAACGAAGGATCAGAGGAAAAGTTGCTCGAGAGTTGGTTGGATTCTGGTCTAGTCGTCTTCAGGAGTGGACGACCGAGTTATCTCGATGTTGAGCAGACTTCAGAGAAGAAAATGTCCTGCTAGAGCTTTTGGGGAGTTCCTGCCTTTCAAGTATCAAGAGTAGACATTATTTTCTGCAATACGGAGTCAAGTAGACGTCTGCAATCGCAGTTCTCCTTTTGTGAAGTCATCGCTTCGAGTCACTAAACCGGTCAGCAAGTATTTGAATTACCTCACTGTTCCCCCAGTTCATGCAGTGTAAGATTTTGCCTTTTTATGTAAATAGGAGATACCATTCTGCATTTACCTTTGTTAGTAAGCTTGTAAATAAACCTTTGTTGTGTTAGTGTTTCTTTCTATATTCGTATCCCCAGTTTCAACTGTTGGTGTTGAAATATTTTTTTTTTTTTTTATTTCATATCGAACCTAAAGCGGACTTCCCTCTCAGAGGCCGTAACAGTCATAAAACTAGCCTGAATGGTATTGGGTGTTGTTATAATTAAAATTAAAACCTAAATATAACCAATCCATAAGGGCTAAGTTTAAGTAATATAGACATAAACAAAGCTTCAAAGTTAATTTAAACCTCAAAAGATTTGAGTTAACATAGATATAGGCAGATTTAGGTATAATAACTTCACTTCGAGTATCTATATGGAAATTACAGTCTCTCTATAGTAATTGAGTTTCTTGTTGAAATTTAACCATTATTTTTGAAGGGTAGATTGCAACCGCCCAGGGACTAGTATCGGAAACAGCAAGAAGACATTTGATGCCCCAGTCCCTAGTCCATGCAGAGTTAGTGCGTAGAATTGTCTAAATATTTTACAGAATCTACTAAAAATGTACATTTGTAGTCAAATTGCCCTGTAAAATGACATCTACTACTCATTAATACCTACAGGCGTCTATTATTAAAAATAATTTATACCAATTAAATTTTTCTAACAAAAACTTGGTTTTTTCACTATAGGGCCATCTTGAGAAATGACCCTCAATTAAAGTGTTCCGTAGCTGGTTGCTCCGTACAGTTTTTGCCAGTGGGCACTGCCCTTACCACCTGCCACAGACACAGTCCCTGTAATGATCAGAACAAATTTGTTTGGTTGCCTGATATGTGCAAAATTTGTAGTGTGCTCTTGGCAGCAAGCTTTAAGGATGAAAAACTGCCCGTTTTAGACGGTCTTCATGGGTCCTAGGGTTTAGCAAGAGTGAGGAAGGGGAAGATTATATCAATCCGGCAGAACTCCGGCAGCATATATTTAACCCCTTTTCTGAAGATAAGATCCATATTCAGGCCAAAACCCAGTATTATCAGTCACCACTACTCCCCAGGTGCATCCTGAGGAGGAAATAGAAGAATCCTCAGTTAGAGGGGAATTGTTTAAAGACTTTGAGGTAGATATTGATACTGAAAGAACCTTGCTGAACCCAGAAGGACCAGGGACACATATCAATTAACCATGGGGGAAACATTGTAGAAGCAAGTCAATCCCCCCTGCAGCTTTCAGAAGCTGATCAGGATCCTTCCCCCAAAAGGGATATAAGGATCCACATGAACCCAGTGGAAATGGCAGCATTGTCAGAAGGTTATAGCAATTCACCCAGAACTTCTGCCGCCTGGGGAACAGACAGTTGCAGCTCAGCTGTAGATACACAATCAGGTTAAGCATGCTTCCCCCAAAGGGATTTCAGTTTGCGGTATTAGATCAGTTACGTAAGGAAATAATGAGTGACATCAATGATGCTTTTGCGGTGCCAAACAGCAACAAATAATGGACATACTGCATGATTCTGAACGAGATAATAAAAAAATAAAGTCAGTAATGTATATGCCAAAATGTAAGCGTCTGGCATCTTGGAATAGAATAGGGTTAAAACCAAATGTGCCCAAACAAGAGTAAAGAGTGCAAACCCAACTAGAACCAACAAAATGGCCAGTCCCGGTTATGAAAGTCTTATGACCAAAATTTAAGAGACTCCAAAATCCTACTCTGATGCTGATAATCCTTGGCGAGATGCCTCAATGTGTATTTTCTCTCAGGATGGTGGGTATCTTATTAATGAGAGAAAGACCATAATAGAAGTAGTACATGTTGAATTTAGGGAAAGGGCAGCATTTCCTAACACTGAATGGCACCTGATACCACCTGTGCCAGACAGGGAGAAACCTCAAAAGGAAACTATTCTCTTACCTGGCAATTTGGCATTGAGAACTGTAGATGAAACTCTTCATGAAACTCTTCATCAGGTAAATGGAAAATGGATTTATACTTCCATCATAAACAAAACTCAGGTTGCTCATCATGTACCACCAACCTTCTGCCCCTTTACATTTAAAACCATAAACCATGTGAAGGCACATTTTCAAAATTACGTAATAACTGGAAAGCATGAACCATTGGCAGAACTAAAACCATTTGCTTCTGTTATCCCAGTTTCAAAAAACTCCACCAAAGAATGGATAAAAAATCATATAGGCCTTTATTCACTTCAAATAGCCCTTCTCATACGCAGGTAGGTAGTCAGTAGGGACAGCAACACCTGGAATGCCCATTAAAGGAAAAGGCAGAGGAAGGGGGGATCCCAATAGGAATTGTTTGGTCATGGGGTAGACTTCAGAAATATCACAAGGAATGGAAGTCTTCTCCTTGGGGACACAGCATTATTCTCAATGGTCTGGGGTGGAAATGATCTCACCCCCCTCCACCCTTGAAAGGGTTCTTTCAAAAATCAGGCCCCTCTGTGAAAGATTATGTGCAGAAGGCCCTCCTAAAAGGAGCCATAAAGAAACATTTTTACATTCGTCACAAGGCACTTCTCTTCAGTGTTCCCAAAAAGGATTCTTCAGAACGAAGGGTGATCCTCAACCTGTTGACGTTGAACAAACACATTGTTTGCCAAAAGTTTCAAATGACGACCATTGCCCAAGTACATTCTGTCATTCCAAAAGGGACCTGGACAGTTTCTATAGATCTGAAAGCTGCATAATGGCACATCTCTATTGCTGTTCCCCTCTGCACCTTTCTAGGGGTCCAGATAGGAAAAAATACGTGCAGATTCAAGGTCATGCCTTTCAGACTAAACATTACCCCGAGAATCTTTACAAAATTAGTGACGGTAGTTGTCTGAGAACTCAGGAAAGAAGGAATAAATCTGATAGCTTATTTAGACGACTGGTTAGTCTGGGGAGCCACAAGAAAAGAGTGCTTGAAAAACCTAGAAACAGTAGTCAACAGACTCCAGGAAAAAGGCTTTATAATAAATTGGATAAAATCCCGAATCACACCTAGCAGGCAGTTTCAATGGCTGGGAATGTGTTGGGACACAGTTCATGGCCTTATGTATCTTTCTCTCAAAACACAGGACAAAATAAGGAACACCTCAAAAGGTTCCTGACACAGCCCATTGCTTCCAGATGGCAATTAGAGCATGTGATTGGTCTGCTCCAGTTTGCATCTATAACAGATCCAATACTCAGATTGCAAATGAGAAATGTGAACAAATTTTAGATGTCACATGCACAAAAAAGGATGTGAGACAAATCTCACAAAATGCATCACAAACTTGGGAAATACTTCAGCCATGGACCCAGAAGGAATCTCTGGCAAAACAGGTCACCCTGAGTCCTCCATCTGTAAAAGTGACAATACACACAGATGCCTCGTTGACAGGTTGGGGAGGACATTGGGAAGATCATCAGGTGATGGGGAGGTGGTCAGGTACCTTGAAGAATTGTCATATCAATTCCCTGTCCTCCTGTCTCTAAAGAAACTCAAACCTCCAGAAGAGACACACATTCTGTTGGTCCTATACAACACGACTGCAATGTCTTGCATCAAAAAATTGGGCTCACGCTCACCTCCTCTCAATATGCTAATGTTAGCCATCCTTCAGATGGTACAGGAATACCACAGCCTCAACAGAGTGGTCATTGGACAACCACTCCTTTCAAATAATAAACAACCTACTTCCACAACCGGAAGTGGACCTGTTTGCCACATACGAGAATCACAAACTCCCCAGTATATGTGTCCCCGAATTTGGACGGTCAAGCAATAGCGAGAGATGCCTTCCTACAGGACTGGAACAACTGGAAGATGATATATATTTTTCCTCCATTGTTCCAGATTTCAAAGGTTTTGAACAAGCTCCAAATCTTCAAAGGAACAGCTTATCTAATAGCCCCAAATTGGCCAAACAGGCACTGGTTCCTATTACTTCAACAACGGACAAAGAGGTCAATTCCATTACCATCCACTGTACTCTCCCAGAAAGTAGGAGGGAATGTCGTTTACGCATTCTCCTTTCTAAGCTGAGACCTTGACATATGGATTTTTTAAAATATAATCTACTGTGAAAATACCTACTTGCCCAATATTGTTAGGTACCTAGTGCAAAAACTACGGACATCATCGATCTGGCAATACCAGTCCGTATGGAGAATATGGTTAGATTATATCCAGAATGAGAGCCCAATCAAGATTTCTAAAGAAACAATAATGAATTTTCTTATACACCTCTTTGAAGACAAACACCTTGCAGTTACAACTATTATAGCATACAAGGCTGCAGTAACAGAACCCTTTCTTTATGGATTCAGGATTGATTCGAACATAGAAGTCGTCACTTCTCTTCTGCAGTCTTTTTCTCTACAAAGCCCCACTGCCGAAAGACTTCCAATTACTTGGTTCCTGAATAGGGTAATCAAACTTTTATATACTCCTCAATTCAACGGACCTGATGTAACTACCACTTGCATGCTTCAAAAAGCTATCTCCCTGGTAGCATTAGCATCAGGAGCCCATACTAGTGAATTGGGCTCTCTTAGACGGGAACGATATATCACACAAACTGCTGATAACCAATTATTGTTGTCCCCTTGGCCATCATTCCTGACCAAGAATGATAATCCTTTAAAGAAGAAATCTATTCTTATAAGAAAACTCAATTTAGCTGACAAAACATTTTGCCCAGTTCAGGCACTTAAGGTTTACCTAGAAATCACGGCAAATGTTTCAGAAGGTCCAATTTTCCTACATCCTAGCACGAACAAACCACTCTCTCTACAAGGGCTAAGAATCATTTTAGTGTCCCTCATTAAAAAGGCTGACCCACATTCCTTTCCTAGATCACATGATATTAGGAAAGTAAGTACATACATCATTGGCCTTCTTCAGAAATGTATCATTCGAAGAGGTCTCTGAATGTACTGTGTGGTCATTAGTCAGTATTCTTAAAACACTACTGCTATGAGCTGGAATAAATTCGACTACACTGTGTATCAGTAGGTGGTATGGTTAGTCCTGACCCCATAAGTACCACAGCAGAAAACCAGGGGTCTACCTAACGGGTGAGTATGTTGACTAACGCTGGGGAAGGCGCGTCAAGATCGCAACCATACCCAGCATGCTTAGGTAAGTCACCATAAAACTTTAAACTAAAAGTATATCCTATTGATTAGTTTAGTCACCTTTTTTACTGAAGTAAAGGATAACTTTTAAATAAGACAGTATTATTGAATACAGCAAAGTAAAGGATAGCTTTTTAAAAGTTATCCTTTACTTTGCTGTATTCAATAATACTGTCTTATATTACTCTTGTATTATAAAATACAAACCAACCGATCATGTTTTGGTTTGGAAAAATCTGCCGAGAGTAGAGGTAAGATTATTTCGCCGTATTTAACTCAATTCAGAGCAATTTTCTTGCTTCTATTTAGCGTAAATTATTCTCTAGGAACTCTGTTTATATGGGACAAGGTTGTTTATCGTTATATGAAGTGTTTTAAAGTTGAAATATGACTTAAATACGTCTTGTTGTGAACTACATTTAGTTACTTTTTTCGTTAATACATGGAGCCATTGTCTGGTTATTGGTGGCTAGGCTTAAGCACCAAGAGACCCTCATGAAATACAAATATAATGAACTTGCAGCTTTTCCTTGCGTCTTTTAAAGTTATGCTTTACTTCACTGTATCCAATAATACTGTATGTAGTCTCATATTATTATATGTAGTATTATAAAATACAGACAAGGAAAAGATGCATATTTATCATGTTTGTATTTTATGAGGCGGTCTCAGCACTTAGCCTTAGCCACCGATAACCAGACAATGGTGCTATAAACCATATGGAGGGTAAACACCAGTTATGAATATATTTAACAAGCGCCGTAAAACCGAAATGCCAGTAACCGATACCAACCGTAACCAGTGGCTGCCTGTGCAGGCAGTCCCTAATTATCAGTGGACTCCATTAATGGCAATCCAGGTTTATGGTGCTTGTCTAGCAACATAAAATCAGCGCTTTATGGCACCATAACGCACCAAGTTCTGGTTATCGGCACCATAAGTTGCCAATAATAGAGTTATGGTGCCATAACATCCCTAAAGGAGGCACCATTAACCGGTTATCGGTGCCATATGCACCATAAATCACCAAGTTATGATTAATGGCGGTTTTCGCTTATCAGCACCCTGCCGAGAACGGAATCCCCGCCAATAACCGCAGACTGCCTGTAGTTTGGCTCCCCAAAGTTAGCGAAAATCCACAGAATCTACTAATCTTGGGAGACAAAACACTAAAACTTAAAAAAAAAAAAAAATGGAAGAAATCATTATGATCTTCTCTACCCAAGCTATTAAGATTATCAAGATTTTTCTTAACATCCCTAGAGAGAAATGCAAATTTTGAAAGATTAGGTTCAGGATAACAAATATCAAGGTGAGGGACATCCTCAGCTGATTGCTTAGCTTCAAAAGCTCAATGAAGCAGTTTCCCTAGGTCCAGTAACCAATCTACCATCACCTTTTAGTAGTGGTGGAATGGAAGAAGAGCATGACCCAAACACAGATGATGTTAATTTGGTCCACCACACAAAAGGCTGAGTAATTCCTTCAAGTTTTCTCTTCAAGGAATGACTGTAATTTCCCTCAGCTGTATGATAAGTTCTATTCACAGCATGGCAAGACTCAACAAAGTGAAATGTAATAAACATTTATAGTAAATAAATCAGGACAAATATCAGACCTATTTACTTACACTAGAACATCTTATGAGGTAGTCTGTCATACCATCTGATGCAGGCACTTCAAGCTTAATACCATATCGCTGCTGGGAGATATTGACATCAGGAGTCACTTCACATCCTCTCAAATTGATTTTCTCTATAGGCTCTTCATTAGTGCTATCACTGCTTTTGTAATACCGCAAACACATATCTTTACATGTAAACCAATACTGTTTGAGACTTTTAAGTGTGAACCGACGAGGCCTGGAGAAAAAATTTGCTATTAGTCAAATTGGCAGTTTATACCATCCTTCTATTCTGTCTCAAGTCTTTCAAGTTAAACTCAAAACTTCATAAATCTTGCTTTTTCTATAAAAAGATAAAGACCTAATATTTCTACAATTACAGTCAAAGATAAAGACCTAATATTTCTACAATTACAGTCTAGTACTTTGATACCTTATTTCTCAATATACAAACCATTAATGAACTACCAGTCCCAGTTTAGGTGGCCCATCTAAACTTATGCATACGTTAGGTTAACCAAGAAGTGGTAAGTCATAGTGCTTTTATAGGGTGCAAGAAAGAAAATATGCTGTGTCACCACATTTCAAAGCTATAGTTTTAAAACTAAGGGATAAGATAGAATTTGAAGGTATATAAGTATAATTTTCAGATACAGGCGTTCAAAGTTTTTCTTTGTATTTTTACAAAGACAATGTTAATAAATCATGATTACTATGAATTATATATTCCTTTTTTGGGTATTAATAAACCAACACTATAATCTAATCATAAATGAAGATCTCTTTGCTCAAAGATCGTAGCCTGGGGCACTGCATCAGGTAAGACGGGGTGCTCCTTCTGCAACACTCTCTCTCCTTCACTAACTCCGCTATTATCGCTGATTTCATGATCTTCTGAACTTATTAGACACAATTTTCTTCTTCTATATGTTAGCAAGATGTTTTACTTGTCTTTTCCTCTTTGGCATGATGAAAACCTTGCCAAAACACACAAAAACAGATGTAAAAGCAAGCGAATGTCAGAGGTGAAATTCAAATGTGTACTCTGTTTCATGTTTCTGCTCGCACTGAAGGATGTTATGCTCAGTCTTCCTGTCTTGTGACTCATGGAATCTCTACAGATGCCATTGCTCACAATTTGTTTGATAATAATTATCAAAATTTATGATAACAGAAGAAATACTGAATTTTCTTGTACGGATCAATGTTTTTGGCTTATTGAGTTACTTTTACCAATTACCCTTTAACTATGAAAGTAAGAGGAATTTTGTCGAAATATTTCATATACGTACTACACATTCTCCATTGCCATACGAAGCTCCATGAATTTTTTCATAATTTTGCATTTTTCCCCATATTTTGGCTGGCCGGCGCCCTTAAGGCTATACAAGACCAAGGGCAAGCAATGTACCTAGCTGAAGAGCACTTCTACACCCACTGCTTTTGTACCAATGGATAATCAGACTATTCATGTAATAATGGGATGAAAAGTCTTGCTGTCTTAAAGATTACATGCACTGGCAAATATCTAAGGACTACCAGTACACCAATCACGATGTCAAGTAACTGTGGGTATTATCTGGGAAACTATATAATACTAGACAAAACACTGGCCAGATAGCTTCATACTGCTACATCACAAAAGTAACGACACTTATTGCATTATCTCATGGTCACACCATAAACAACTGTACATTTCTGTTTTCTCTAGATAACTAAAATCTAAAATATGGCAGAACAGTATACAGGCGGTCCCCGGGTTACGACGGCTCCGGCTTACGACGTTCCGAGGTTACGGCGCTTTTTCTTAAATATTCATTGAAAAATCCGCCCTGGGTTACGACGCTTGTTCCGAGGTTACGACGCTGACGCTTCCGACGCTCCGAGTTAACGACACTTTTAAAAAACGCATACTATGATAAGAATCCTTTATAGTTTAGCACAGTATATTAATAAAAATAAGTTTTTGGTTAGATTACAACAAAAATTTTGAGGTTATGATGATTTTCGACACTTTTTGTCATATTTTTTAAATTTTTTTAGTGACGCCTCATATGCGGAACTAGTTTCCAAGATAATGAATACACTAGCTTGGGATGCGCAGTTTATAACAGTCCAAAAGCGCAAATAATGAAAAAATCATTGCTTGTTTCCAGTATACATAATTAACAAAACTAAGTTTCTGGTTACATTACAACGCAAATTCCAAGGTTACGACGGTTTTTTATGCTTTTTAACGATACCTCATACGCAGAACTAGTTTCTGAGCGGAGGGCGCATAAATTAATTTACGCTTTTAAACTGTATGGTAACCATAGTCAAGGATAAGGAACGCATTCTCAAACAGTATACATATCCTTTAATACAAAACAGCAAAATATCATTGAAAAATATTTCACTTAAAGAATCCATTTATACTCTACTTAGACTTGGATATAAAAACCATAGTTTCTCTCTCTCTCTCTCTCTCTCTCTCTCTCTCTCTCTCTCTCTCTTTGTATTTTCCGACGAAAATAATCACTAATTAGTGTATTTTGATGTTTATTTTCATGACTAAATACATTTTTATAATGATACAAAAAATGAATTTTTCTTACTAATTTTCAAATATTAATTTTGATTAATACTGTATTAGTAAGTTTAATAAGTTGAAATGATATCACATAATAAAAATAATAATTCTCTCTCTCTCTCTCTCTCTCTCTCTCTCTCTCTCTCTCTCTCTCTCTCTCTCTCTCTCTCTCTCTCTCCTACAAAGATGTAAGTTTTTTTGTATGATAAATAAATGATTTACTATTTTCAAATATTAATATTAATTTATACAGCAATAATATCAATTCATTAAAGAAAATACCATAGTGAATTAGTAAGATTTTAGCTTATATATTTTAAAAAATTATGGAAGAATGAAGGAAATCCCATTCTTCTCTCAGTAACCCTTTCTCGAACTCCAGGTACTAAAACTGTCAGATATATCAAGTTCTGTGACAGCCAGGAGGGGGAAGAGCTGCAGTGTTGCAATCACTGGTCTCTCATTTACTGAGACTCGAGATTTTTTATGTACTTGTACTATTTGTTTTTAATACTTTCAAATAATAATAATAATAATAATAATAATAATAATAATAATAATAATAACTGCAATTACAAAATTCATAATGTCATATTTTAAAGAGATGAAAATGACCTTTCCATTTCACTTGTAAGGATAATAACTCTTTCTTACTGAGATGAGAGATTTTTTATGGTAGATGCACGTGTTTATTATATTTCAAATAATAATAATAATAATAATAGAAGTAGTAATAATACGATAACTAATTTCAAAAGAAAATTCTTCCCTTCGTCTTTTTCTGTATCAATTTCCCTACCTCATAACTCCAGTGACACTCGGAGCTGGGAAAGTAACAATGCCATACAATGGTCAACGAATTTAATGGGTTTATGTAATCTCTCTCTCTCTCTCTCTCTCTCTCTCTCTCTCTCTCTCTGTATTTTAATGAAAATATACAGTAATTTGTGAATACACAGTGTTGCACATGAAAAAAGTAAATTAGTGATAAATTTAGAGATACGGCCCTAAGAAAAATTGCAAATTAGAGAAATTTTCCGTGGACATGTTTTCAACAACGTCGTTCCAGCTTACGACGATTTTCAGGTTACGACACGTCTTAAGAACGGAACCCCCGTCGTAACCCGGGGACTGCCTGTACAGTAACCCTGCATGGATTAGACACACTGCACTCTAAATTATAAATATAATAAATAAATAAAAAAATTGCAAAAATAAAAAATTTGAATTTACTGTGAGCACATTTCATAGCTCAACTGATGCTAGGAAGCTACACTGCAGCATAGCCACAGTCTCACAGCTAAGCATTAGGTCTAACTGTGTGTGTACATGGTTAATTGTTCTCTGATCTTTCCCTATCCTTAATTTTGGGAAAATAATGCCTGCCAAAAAAGCTTAATATAAAGTGGGAATTTTAGTTTTGTTGAAACACTGTATGTCTTTAATGGAAGCTGAGTGGCATTTTGGGAAAATCAATCAAGCATCCATGGTATTTAAGGAAAAGAACTTGAAACAGCAAAAAACAGTAGTACAAATAATTTGGGGCAAATTGCTTTCAAGGATAAAAAAACTTTGAATATTTGATTAAATGAATAGTCTAATTAATATCAAAGTCTTGCATGAGTATGCACACCTTAACATTTCTCAGCAGTGCTCGAAGAAGAGAAATAATTCAAAGCTAGCAAAGGTCGTTTTATAGCTATATGTAACATTACCAACTCAGCATTCACCAATCATTGGTTATCATCATTATATTCAGAGTATTCTAAACCTTTTGCTAATATTGCCATTAATATATCTCTTAGGTTGAACCAACGATCATGTAAGAACAATAGATTGGGCACAACAGATAAGTGAAACTAGCCTGTGAGTGCTACCTATACCAAGATGGCAATGGCCGGGGATGGCTCACCCTAGTAATGAGCGCTTTCTACACTAGCCAGCCAAGCTAGTCAGAAATCACCTAATAAAAACAATAAAATGTTTGAGTCAGTAATGTCAGCCTCATTTAATCTTTTTTTTTATGTTTTGTAATGATTTGATAAGCATTTTTCATTTATCTTACACTGAATTCTGTAGTAATGATTTTTATTACTTAACAGTTGAATTCTTTTTTAAATAGTTTAATATTTTATTCAAAAGTTCATTTATTATAAAATGAGCCCAGTTTTATGTAATAACTTTGTTTTATTAGAATTCAATATTTGTATCAAGTAACAGTTTGAAACGAAGTTGTCATTTCCCTTTCTATACTTTGCTACACTACACTTTTTCTGAAAAAAAAACACTGGCTAAATGATTATTAATAAACGACAAAATTAATGTTAATATGGAATGTTAGGTTATGTACCTCTTTCTAATCCGTCAACTATTCTACAATTTCAAACCTCAAAGACTCTACTGTCAAGTAAACAAAAATGACATTTTCATGTTAAAATAGTTTTAATTATACTTACCCAGGAATTATATAGCTAAGAGTTTCACTTGCCGGCAGTTAAAATCCCAAAATTCACGGGTCACGCTAATTTTCTACTTGTTTTGGCTAGGTAACAGTGCCCTGAAAGAGCTCAGTTTTGTTTATGCCTCCAAAATAAATCCATACTAAGGGACAGAGGGTGGGTTCCGATTATATAATTACTGGGTATGTATAATTAAATCTTCATTTTATCACAAAAATGTAATTTCTAATTATACAACTTCTCCAGTAATTATACATATAGCTGATTTCCACATTATGGGATGGAGGAAAGCATAGATAATTCTATCTCAACATTTTTTGAAAGACAAAGATCGAGAATAGAAAAACTTTGCCAACATTAATTAAAATGTTTGTTGATTCCTTACCTAATAAGAGAGTTAGCAGGAAAATACTGCCTCTGGTTGGCACTCTTATCATGTAACAGCATGGCAGTAAAGCCATGCATTGCCTATTACTCTATTACTTTAGTGGGACCTTTGTAGTGAAGGACAATTCCGATGGCTAAAAAGGATCAAAATAATTGCTCCTGCCCTAGGCTCAGTACCAACCGATCAACCAGAAAACAATTGTTACCTATATCCAAATAATCACCACCACCCTACCAAAGGACTGGAGGGTACTCCAGGTACTCCATACCTCCAGGCTTCCCATAAAGAAATATCACACCTTACATCAAGGAGAATTAGAATAAAGGAAGGGTTGCTTCCTACACTTCCTTTCCCAACACCACACCAGCCGCAAAAAACCGACCAAGGGTACTGCAATCTTCATACACTGTCTCTACATCATGACATCATGGAGATAATGCAATGCAAACACAGGTATGCACTTCCAAAATGTTGAACTTATAATAGTTGCAAGGATTAAATTTCTCTTAAAAGCTAGAGTAGAGAAGTGACTATTGCTCTAATTTCATGAGCTTTAGCCTTGCAAACTGGGAAAGCATCTTCCCGAACTGATGAGTGCACTTCTTGGATGACATCCCTCAAAAAAAAAGCTAATGCATTCTTGGACAGCAGTCTGAAGGGGCATTTAACTGAACACCAGAGACCACCAAAGCTTCTCTGAATATCTTTAGTTCTGTGAAGATAATAATTTGAGAACCTCACTGGGCACAAAGTCCTCTCTGCTTTGTCCCTACCCACAACATCTCTCAAATTAGGGATCAAGAAAGAACGAGGCCAAGGATTAGAGGGGGACTCACTCTTGGCAAAAAAAAACCAAGGAAATAGAAACATATAGCATTCCCTTTCGGAAAGCCTACTCTCTTATCTAGCGTATGAATCTCGCTAATCCTTTTAGCGGTCACCAAGGACAATAGGAAAAAGGCTTTCCAAGTAAAGTCCCTCAGACTAAGCTCATGAATAGGATCAAAACAAGGCTGAGAAAACCACTTTAATACAATAGCAAGATTCCATGGAACCCTATGATAATCTTTGCGTTTTTAGGTATCAAACGATCTAATGAGATCTGAAATGTCTTGAGTTGGAAGACAAATCCAAGCCTCTAGGATGAAAAACCTCTAGGCCAATGTGGCCCTATAGCCCTTGATGCTAGAGGTTGAAAGGTTTTTTACTGACCTCAAATGAAGCATAAAAATCAGCAATTTGCATTACAGTGGTTTTAGAAGAAGAGATGTTGGTATTCTTACACCACTCCCTGAAGATTCTCCACTTGTTCTGAAAAATGTTGTTAGAGGACCTTCTCCTACACATGGTGATAGCTTCCAAAGCTCCCTTAGAAAACCCTTTCTTTCTAAGGAGTTTTGTGACAGTTTGAATCCTGTCAGGTCCAGAGAAGACAGGTTTTTGTAAAATCTCTGGAAGTGTGGTTGTCTGAGTAGCTGCCTCTTTTGAGGAAGCAGCCTTGGGAAGTCCACTAACAGATCTACTAAATCAGGAAACCATTCCTTCAATGGCCAGAAGGGAGCCACCAGGATATGAGAGATGTTGCTGTGCATCAAGAACTTGTTCAATACCTGCCTTATGAGGCTGAATGGGGGGAGGGCATACAGCTCCTTGTCCAACCAGTCCAGAAGAAAAGCCTCCACCGTCCACGCCTGTGGGTCTGGAACTGGTGAACAAAACCGAGGGAGACAATGGTTCCGAGACGTGGTGAACAAGTCTATCATCAGATTTTCCCATAGTTTCCAAAGGTCTAGGCAGACCTGAGGATCCAGTGTCCAATCTGTTGGAGGAACCTGTTTCCGACAACTTAGCTTGTCTGCTAAAACATTTAGTCTCCCTTAGATGAATCTGGTGAATAGACGAGTATTGTTTTGTTCCACCCAGAAGAGGAGATCTCTTGCTGCCTCATAAAGAGAGAAGGACTAAGTCCCTCCTTGCTTCTTGACATACAATAGAGCGGTTGTGTTGTCTGAGTAGACTGCTTTTGTCTTGTTCTGAACTCCTGATGTGAAGGACTAAAGGCCCTGATGAATTGTTGATAGTTCCTTCACATTTATATGCAAGGACCTTTGTTCTTGGGACCACACTCCCGAGACTTCACTTTTCTCCAAAAGAGCTCCCATCCTAGGTCCAACACATCTGAAAAGAAGTTCAAGACAGGGTTCAGCTGAAAATGAGGCCTGAATTCCAACAAAGGTCTTCTTTTATTTCATGTGTTATTGGAAATACATGTTAGTCTGGAAACTCCTTCCTGTTCCAGCTTACTTTCAAAAAGAACCGAGATGAAGCTTGCCGAGACACAAACTGTTCCATCGACAAAAGGAACCCCAGCAGACCATCTAACTGTTGGCTGAACACCCTTTTAAGGCAAGCACTTCTTGAATTTTTTTCTGGCATGATTCTACCCTTTATTGGGTCAGAAAATCCAAAAAACACTGAGAAAATATAATCATTCCCAAATACTGAATCTTCTGTATGGGAATCATTTGAGATTTTTGAGAGTTTATAAGGACTCGTAACTCTTTACCTAAAGAGTCTTCTTGAGGGCCTCTGCACACTGACTCTCTGACTAGGCTCTTAGAAGCCAATTGTCCAGATACAAGGACATTTGTATCCCCTAAAGATGGAGCCACTTTGTTATGGGAGCCATCACCCTGGTAAATACCTGAGGCGCCGTCCGTCGTCAGTCTGAAGCAAAGGGTGTGAAACTGATATACCCTCCCTTCGAAAACAAACCTTAAATATTTCCTTGACCTGGGATGTATAGGCCCATGGAAGTATGCGTCCTCAAGATCTATGGATGTCATCAAATCTCCTGGGCAAATGGATAACAGTACTGTCTGGTCTGTTTCCATACTGAACTTCGTCTTCACGATGAAGGCATTTCAGGCACTGACATCCAGGACGGCCCTCCAGCCCCGCCATGACTTGGCAACTATGAAAAGACGTTACTTCGTCTGTCAGAGCAGAAAACTTCTCCAATCCTCTTGAATAAGCCGTCAAGACAACTGGCGTGCTGACTAAGGGAGGCTTCCTGATGAAGGGGATAATGTAGCCCACTTTCAGAACCTTGACAGTCCATGGTTCTGCCCCTTTCTTTGGCCAAACTTCCCAAAACATGAGAAGTCTGGCACCTATATGTGCGCACAGAACAGTGTCCTCACTTGTGAGAGGAACCTTTCAAAGACATTTTCTTAATGGACTTGGCAGTGAACCTCGTACTTCCTCTCGATCTGGAGAGGGATCTCTGTCTGGCCCGAAAGGGCTGAGCTCTCGAAGGCAGAGGTTGCCTCGAGACTACTGCTGGAGGAACTACGCCTTTTAGAGGGCTGGGCGAGATCTTGTGTACTCTTCTTCTCCAGATCTGAGGCAATGCATAAAACCATAGTTTGAGGAATTAAATGCCTCTTATCCAAAGGGGAATACAACATTGCTGACCTCTGAGAGGCAGGAACTCTTTTAGACGTGTAGGAGCGCCATCGTGTGGAGAGAGGGCAACTCGTGGGAATTATCTCTAATCCTTTTATCAATACACAAGAGAACTCCATTCCAATCCGCCAAGAAGTTCTCTGGGACCGAAGAGCAAAACCTAATCTTGCAGGCCAGGGCACCAATGGACCAATCAAGAAAGTTAAAAACCTCAAAGACTAAAGATGCTCTTCAAAAGATGCGCCAACTCTGAGGCAGAAAACAAAATCTTTGCCTGGATGCATCAACCAAACTCAAGAAATCTCCTTGTGAAGAGGCACAAATACCCAAAGAGGGAGCTTCTTTTGTGGCGTACGACAAATATCTCCACCTGGAGATTCTGGAAGGAGAAAACTAAAAGGCCTCCTCCCTTGTTCTCTCTTTTCTGCAAGCCATGCCGTCAATCTCTTTAAAGGCCTTCTTGGCTGAAGAAGACAGAACCATCTTAGGCACATTTGAGGGCTTAGAAGAAGGCATATCCATGATAAATATCGATACAGGAGATGAAGGAGTAGTCAGCATGAAAAAAGACATATGTGGCCAACAGAAACTTCATAAGAGCCACATACGTACGCTGAAGAAGAAGCCTCTTGCTCCTCTGAAGCCTTGTCCTCTGATGAAACAGGAAAAATCCGCATCTACAGGAGCTTGAGGTGTAAGTACCTCCACTGGAGTCTGGGTTGAAACAGCCTCTGCAGGAGCTAGTGGCGGCGAAGTGTCTGGAGGCGCAGGAGGAGTCAAGACTGAAGGACCTTTAACCACTACTGGCGCTTGCCGAACTGTCATGAGTTGCTTGCTGAACTGTCGTGGGTGCTAGCTGAACTGTCGTGGGCGGTGGCTGAATTGTTGGGGGCGCTAGCAGAGATGTGGGCACCTGAACTGCAGAAGGAGGCTTATTCAGTAAAATCAAAATACTATCTAGCTTCCACTGATGGGATCCCCTGCCACAGCTGAGGAAGCAGCAGCAGGAGCCGAGGGAGCCAACGGGTGCTCCTGCACAACCGAAGACTGAGGAGGTGTTACAAAAGCAGGCATTATCTGGCGCTTGACTGAAGGGAGCTCGGGTGCCAACTGGTGCTTGACTGCCTCCAACAGCAATTCCACCGACCACTCCATAACTGCAGGTGGAGCATTACAAAAAAACAGACGAGCTTGAAAACGAGCCAATGAGCGACAACGAGCCTTGTGAGCAGGATGAGCATCAACTTTCAAGAGGCACTGGAAAGAAAAACGCTTGGGACTATCCCAATGACTGGATGAAGGGCACGGTTCTTTAGACTTCTTAGTAGGAACCACTGGCGCCTGAGCTGCATCAGGAGTGCCTCTCTTCAAAGGTCAAGACTTGCACCCCCAGCACCACTGGTGCCGTGGAGAGGAATCATGCGAGCTCAAAATTCTATGAACATCCAAAGAGAAACCTTTCCAACAGCTCTCCATTGCAACCTGGGAAACAACAACAGGTTAAACTGAGGGGCCGACCGCTCATGGGCAGACTCCACCGACCTCCCTTGGGCTTCCAGTTTGACTCCTCCCCTCTGCAGTGTGGAGCATGACAGTGACATTTCCCTAGGAGAGTCAATGGAACGAACAGCCACCTCCTCCACTGATACAACACTATCACTCTTCAACTTGTCCATCAGGACCTTAACAGATGCACCAATTTGCTCCATCGTCTGTACTAACAGAGCGAAACGTTTATCAATCTTTTCCTCGAGACTGGTAATGGGGTTGAGATCCGAAGCACGGGAGCCTGCAACTGGAGAAGGTAGAATAGCATGAGAAGTGGGTGCGAGAGCTAAAGATATCACATGGACACTAAAATCCAAATTCAAATCAGAACCCTGGCTAGCTGATTTTGAATTAGCCCTAAATAAAGCCTTTCTCTTTCTGTCTCTAATTTCTTTAAATGAGACTCTTAAGCTTTTCCACTTTCTCTCATCCCAATCAAGACATTCATTGCATCTAATATCAAACGAACATACTTGTCCTCAACAATCAGCAAAACCACAAAAAAGAACCTAACATTATCTAAATATCTACTACTTCACCAATTGCAATGATACAAAAGGAAAGTAAAAAAATTCAGGAATACCTGCCACCAACAACCATCTATAACCATCGGCCAGCAGGAACAAACTGAGCTCTGCTAAGATGTTCCTCTCTCTTGCCCTAAAAGTGGGCAGGGCACTGTTACCTTGCCAAAACAAATAGAAAATTAGCGATACCAGCAAATTTCAGGATTTTAACTGCTGGCAAGTGAAACTCTTAGCTATATAATTACTGGAGAAGTTGTATAATTAAAAATGTTAATTCAAATCATGAATAGACCTTATTGGTTGTTCTTAGTTAAAATCTTGTATTCAATTAGTGTATTTTAAAATTTCCATTAAATTATTTATTTGTTAGTTGTT
Source organism: Macrobrachium nipponense (assembly GCF_015104395.2). Lineage (NCBI taxonomy): Eukaryota > Metazoa > Arthropoda > Malacostraca > Decapoda > Palaemonidae > Macrobrachium > Macrobrachium nipponense. The sequence goes on along the minus strand of NC_087203.1, from coordinate 49,189,819 downwards.
TAGTGTTTCTTACAATCAATAGCGACATTTTTTATTAATTTATTCATGGCCTGCTGGAAGAACAAAATTATTAATAATGATCAATGATTAAAATTCATTTTATTTGAACTGATAATGGAGTCCTTGAGGTTTGAAACGGTACAATAGCTACTAAAGTAAAAACAAACAATGTTTTCTCCTTTTAATTTTATTTTATGATTTTAAATAACAGTTCTCTTTTCCCAATGAATCTGCAACATCACTAATTGCTTCAAGTTATTTATGATAACTGATGTGATACAACTACAACAAGCATGATTTGTTAATAAATGTTAAAAAAGCAAATGCAATGTTGAAGCAGGGTTACCAATAGTAAGCATCATCCTGGCATATAGAGGTAAGACAGAGCATAAGTCTTTAGCTACAACTTTGTCACTTTGGTGATCTGCCCTAAAAATAAAAAATTTAATCACGGTAACTTTTTCAAGTAACAATTTAAAACTAACATAACCATTTCAACTTTATTCAACAGTAGAAAATATAAAGAAGTAGTTATGTATTAAAATTTTGAATGATACTGTTATTGTTCTTATGTTTTTCACTTATGTTAAGTTTCAAATGTTATCTGATTCCCAAGTAGGTTACATCACAAAATATTTGATAAGAGCACATTAAAAATTTCTACTACTCTGAGTCTGGCTTGGCGTTTCTACCCTACACCAAGATGGCATCAATGGCTTCATCTTTGGTAACGCATGTTAAATGGCTATGCCCAATCTATTGTTCTTATTTGATAGTTGTGTTGAACTTCCACAGTGACAGAAAACTTGTCACGATAATATGGACACCACAGCCTGTCTTAATACCCCAAATGACTCATTCAGGATACACAATGTCAGTTGTCTTATTCATCACTGGACCTCAAGAAACTTTTGTTCTACTCATGGTACACTAACTTATGCCAGCATTCATTTCCAGTGGATTTTTTTTTACTCAAAACAAGAAAAGAAAAGTACACAGTTTCAAAAAGATAGACCAATGCAAGATTCAATGGTCCTTCAACACCTGCCAACAAAGTCCACAAGATGCACTTAGAATATGGAAGTAAAACCTATAACAAAACTAATAGTATCCATTATTACAGGTCACAGTGATGCAAGGAATAAAGAATTATATGTGAACCTTAATAAATTTTGTTATATTCCAACATACAAAAAATATTGCATTGATGCATCAAATCTATTTTACAGGTCTTATAATGGAATTACGAATATTTATACAATTTGATCTTCACACCCAAAGGCTACCACCATATGACATTGGTGTCACATAATGGAAGATGCTCCAACTTGCTGAACCAGCATAACAGCCAACTACCCTGGTGTGAATGGTGTATAGCTGGATTAGTTACATCATGGGATCTGTCTTGCTTTTATAATTATG
>NC_087203.1:49165897-49183397 GCF_015104395.2 Macrobrachium nipponense | reverse complement strand
TTATTCAGGGATAATTATTACGATGAATTAATGGGAGAAGTCTTGTGTTAATTATTTGTTCAGTTTTTGTAACTTTGGAGAATTTATTTCAGTGATTCACGGGGATGAGTTTTGCTGAATCTTGATGAGTCTGGCTGAATCTTGGTGAGTTTGTGTGGAATTTTGCTGAATTTTGCTGAATTTGCTGAGTGTTTTCTGACTGATTTTTGGAATGGACAAGCATTAACATTGGTGATAATTTTTGTACTGATACTGATGATTTTGATGATAGCAATTTTTTTTTTGGTGATTTTGTGTATAAGATATTTCTGATACTGTTTTTTTATATACTAATACGTGGGTGTTTTTAATGCTGTCAAGGGAGGTGAAATCTTTTGTGATTATGGGAAGAACTAACAACACAATTATTTTAGTTTTTTTTTTGTTTTTTTTCTTTTTTTATGAGTTCAGCAGATAATTGCTTGACATCTAGTGAGTTACGGAGATAGTTAATGGTGCCGATGATTTTTCTTTTCTCCTTTTTTTGGAAAATTAGCCATCGCTGACACAAGTTTTTTTTTACCATGGGTGAATTTGAAGTTTGTTTTTTCTCTCCAGTTAGTGTGAATATTATCTCAGTTCATGACTTAGAGTCATTTAAGAGAACGTGTTCGTGTTTTGTAGCTATTGATGCTATAGAGTAATATATGGGAGATTTTCTTGCATGTTTTGAATGCATACGTAATGGCACTACATTTTTTCTCTGGATATTTGTGTTCAGAAATTGGGGAGTTTTCTTGCACAATACATTAGTTGTATTTGTGACAACTTTGTGAGAGATAGGAAACTTGGTTAAGTTTTCTAATGGGCTATGTCGTAGTGCATATGGGGAAGTCTTTGCTTAGACACTGTGAATTTGGAGTTCTGTTATAATGACTTGTGGCACGTTGGTGATTTTTTTTCTAGAATTTTCTAGACAGTTTTATTTGCCGAGTTTTTGCCTTTTTTTTAGCAGTTATGCTAAATGGAGTGAGTTTTTTAAAGTTTTTTTACTATACATTGAGTTATTCTCTGGAGAATTGAGTTATAATTGAGTTATAATTGAGATATATTATTTGGGGAGATAATTGGAGTATATATTATTTTGGAGTTATATTTGAGATATAATATATGGGAGATATATATTTTTTGGCCATTTTTGATATTTGCCAATAGTGGTATGAGCTATGTTTAGTTCAATTATTTTTGCAGCCATCTTTGTTTGCAAATGGAGACACATAGTTTGGAGATTATGGGGCAATATTTGTGAGTATGAGGTTAGATGCCTTGAGTACACATTTTTTGTGAGATATATTATTTGGAGCCTTGTTTGTTCCACATGGAGTTATTGTGGAAATAGAGGTAAATATTTTGTATTTGCCGAAATAGAGGTGATTATTCTCTATTCCTGGAGTGGTGTCTTTTTCTTTCTACTGACATGTGGCTATTGGAGAAATAAGAGAATAATATAGGGGGTTGTTATTACCAAATGGAGGAAATATTTCTATGGACCGGTTAGTGGTGTTATTATTGATATGATGTCTCATAATGGAGTTGGAATTAATCTTGGGCGGGTGACCTTTTTTTTGTGGTTATGGAGTTTTTTCGAGTCAATAGAAGTTTTCTGTTTGTGGTTCTCTTTTTTTGATTTCGTGTCTATTTAGAGGCGAATGGCACTACTGTATTACGAAGTCATTTGGAGATGTGTGGTGCATTTTTCATGTTCACAAGTGTGTTATTCTTGGAGAAATATAATTTGGGAAAAGTCATGTTGAGAGAATAAGTCTTCGAGACAAATTTTTTGAACACATTAGTCATATCCTGGAGTTAATTCTGTGAAATGTGTCAGTTAGACTTTTTTTTTCTGACGAATCATGAGTTTCCAAACTTAACGTGTCTAAGACAATGGGTGACAATTTTTGTGCTGTTGTTTGAGCATGCGGTCCAGCAGGTGATTTTCTGCTGACAAGCGATGTGATGAGCCGTGTGCTGAGCGTGTGCTGATTCTTTTCCTCTGATGGTGATAGATCAGAATTTTTGCAATATCTGGGAAATGTGGCTATAGCATTTCACGAAAGCGCATGTATGAGAGTTTGCTTTCTGGCAAATTCCATAACTTTACATGGAGCATTTTCTTGGGGAAAAAAAAACGCGGGGGGGAGGGAGTTATGCATATTATACATGTATTATGTATTTTGGTGATTGGGGAAATGAAATCTGCTTGTGATTATTCTTTTTTTTTATTATTATTTTTTCTTCCTTTTCCTATGAGAGATATGATTTGGGGATGATTGAGCTTAAATAACATTTCTTTTTTTGGAGGACGGGTGCATTTGATTTGATACCGGGAGGTGTAGGTTTTTCTTTTTAATTTTTTTCTTGGGGTTGCTGTTTACGAAATGGGAGTTTGACATTAAGTCTCATTGTGATTAATTATTGAGCAGTAAAGGGTGGTTTTCTGCTGTAAAAGTTGGAGTTTTTACTGTATTTTGTGGTTGTCAGAACTTTGATGAGAAAAACATTTTTGGGTGGGGTCTAGGGTGTTGGTTACGTTATTCTTTTCTTTTTTTTTCTTTTTTTTTTGTTTTTTTGTTCTTGTTGAGCACATTCGAGTTCGAAATGTGAGTGCAGAATTCCGTGGAGTTGCTGTGATTTCTGAGTTGTGTGTGTGCTGATGTGCCGAGTTTGGAGAATTGAATTGGAGACTTGATGTTTCTTTTTCTTAGAGAGTTGCGATAATGCACTTATCATTTTAGTAGTCCATATTTAAGGGAGTTAATTGGGAGACGTTCAGTTAGTATTTCTGACCTTTTTTTTGAGATCATTGTTTGATAGAGGTAGTATGTTTGGGTTAATTTTCTTAGATTGACCAAAGAACTTGACTGACATACTAACGACCCCAAAAAGGTCGTCACCGACACCAGCAAGACGTCCACCAGCCGTTTTGAAGAGAGGTTGCTGTATTTTACCCCAGGGTGATTACAAAAGTATTTCCAGATGATGTGATCGAGGAGAATTCTACAGCGTGTTTTTTGGGGATCTACAAGAAGCCGTGAGAGTCTTCTACGATGAGGGAGGCATTCCGTCGTTCCTACAGTTGCTACAGTCTACTGTCTGTTCAGCTACTTGCAGACAAGCGAAGAGGGATATTCAAGAATCCAAATGCAGAAAAATATGAGAGAAAATGCGTTTTGTGTTATTGGGAGATTAAAGCGTGATAAGACTTTATTTTATAATGCCAGAGACGTGCAGTTTTTCTTATTTTATTTTGAAGCGGCCAATGTTTTATATTGTATAAGCAATTTTGCTAGGCGGGGGGGGAGCTAGCATATAGGTGCGAGGCCGAGCAATCTGTAAGACATAGGGTTTTGATTAAAATATATATTGTTCGTGCATTCTCTGTAACCTGTGGAATGTGGAGGACAGTGCAGAGATAACGACCTGAGAGTAGTGATGAATGAGTTTCTAGGGGATGGCGTGAGATAAAAAATGCTTAGTTGTCGAGTCAATGTACGACAGTTTATGAACTCTTCCCAAAGTGCCTTTGAGAAAACTAGATGCAGCTAGAACCGCGAGGTGCTAGCGAAACTGTGTGTTCGTATTGTGCGTGTGCGCCTCTTTCTGTTAAAAGCGTTCATACCCAAGGCCTATGAGAGGGATTTTGACAGAGGGCTTCGAGTCATAGGCAAAGATGCCACGTGGGCATTCGCCGGGGGAGTTTTTTGACAAAGTGTTTTAGTGCCCCGGTTTGGGAATGGGTAACGTGTTACCTTTACTTTAGCCAAAGGGGTGGCTTGTTGATATCTTGTAAGATGTTCCATTTTATTAACTTTGTCTTTAAACTTGTGTGTGTACTTACCAGAATGGTGTTGTTGTATCTTTGGCAGATGGTTCGGTGGATTTCGGGGGTGGGGGAACTACAGAGTTCCCAGGGAAAGGTGTGACCTTTTGGGTGACTTGACAATGAGTTGTTTTAAGTTAGTCTGTAAGACTGGATTACTTAGTTAATTGATTTATTCTTGTAAATAAACGTTATGTTATGATGCAACTCTCTCATTTTTCATTACCTGTTAGAATGGAGAGAGAGAGGTGGAGAGAGAGAGAGAGATGTGGGGTGATTGCCGGGAGAGAGAGAGAGAGAGAGCCTGTGTGTGGGGGTCTGCCTTCCGTTTCGTGTCCACGCTTACCGTATGAAATACATGGTAGGTTTCCCCATGTAATATATATATATATATATATATATATATATATATATATATATATATATCTATATATCCTATATATATATATATATATATATATATATATATATATATATACATATATATAGAGAGAGATATATACATATATATATATATACATATATATATATATATAATATATATATATATATATATATATACTATATATATATATAGATATATATATACATATATAGATATATATATATATATATATATATATATATATATATAGATATATATATATATATATATATATATATATATATATATATATATATATATATATATATATATATATATATATATATTGACACAACTATCACACTTCAAGAGTTAACCTACCATTAAAAATCTTGGCAGGATTTTAAGGTTGTCACATGAATGCCACTTTCATAATAATTCTCAATATTCTTTTTAATTTCAATTGTGGTTCTTACTGTTTCCTCTTCTGCTTGTCTGCAATGGCTGTCTTGGGACCAATGATTGAATCAAAATAGTACACTATAGAAAGCCACAAAAACTAAGGAAATACCTGTGCTAGCATGTACTACTTCCTCAAAACAATAGCAGCAGGAGCAGGCTTTAAACAACACCAACTAGCAGTGACTGACCAAACCACTTTTGTTTACAAAAATCATATGATTCATTGGGTCGGATTCCGGTTTTTTGTTTGAGCTCTGGTGCAAAAGTTAATCAAGAATTCGCGTTGAAATCTGATTATTTTGAGTTCTAGTACAGTCGATGACTGGGTCTCTACTGTTTGTGGTACTGAAAAGGTTAGGTGAGGAAGGGTACAGAGTTGCCCTTCAACAACTCTAGATTTTTTATTAGCCATTAGTCGGATTTCTCCATTATCCAAAAGACCCTTGGCTCTATAAATATGGATAACTGAAGGATTACTATACAAGTAGTGTTCAAGTTACAATAATTCGTCTTACAATAATCCGATTTTACAAAGGGGTTAGCAAATAATACTGAGATGACATTTTGAAAATATTTTAAAATTTTTCTTGCAACGGGTGCAGGCAGCAGCGAACAATCAGAGAGAGAGACCAAATTACAATAGCCTTACTTTATCCCATCTTCTAGTTAAATAAGTTCAAAAACAGCAAAAGAAAATTATGAAAGAATTGTTTTAACGTTATACTCAATGCGTAAATGTATACAGCCATGAACAACCAAACGTGAAACAACTTTATTTTGCCAAGTACAACATAACTGGATAACATCATCGTACAATAGTTAACAATTGCCGTAGTTATGTTATAAATGACGTTATGTAGAATAGGACTGAGATATCTTTATGTAAAAACTTTATTTGCTATTGATCAAAGATCAACAAGTTGTACCTGAAGCTAAGAAAACTGTTCAAGCTGCTAATGACTATTATCGTGCATCGGCAACAAGGATAAAACTCCTGTAAACTTATGACATCAAACACAACTGGAGAAAAAATTGTGAGAAAATAATTTTAATCAAAACTACTGGGCTTGCAAGAACACATTTTACTGTTCTTTTCACAAAAAAATAAATAACATAAAGCTCGTATTACGATGAAATCAAGGGAAAATAACAAACAAAATAACGTTATTTTCTCACTAACATGCCGCCAATGCAATCTGTTAACGAAAAAATAATTTGGTTCACAATCACAATATGTATTCAGGTCATATTTTGACTTAAAAACACATCATATAACAAAAAATTACCTTGTCTCATATAAGTTAAGTATCTGGATATTCGTTTATGAACTAGAAGCAAGAAAATTAGTTCAGAATTAAGTTAAATATGGCGAAGTAAACTTGTAATCGCCATCAGCTGATTTCCACACCAAAACATTGACTACTATGTCAGCATTTTATAATACAATAATGAGAATACATACAATATTATTGGTTACAGTGAAGTAATGTATAACTTTTTAAAAGATTCATGGAAAAGATGCAAATTTATTACGTTTACATTTTATCATTATGTGTAGCCATCAGCAGCCTAACATCGTTCAATCATGGCAATGTCAGAATTACCATAGTCAGAAGGCATTAAACCTCCAGAATTTTTTTCACTGAATTATCATAGCCAAATGCATTAAACCTCCAGAATTAGCTTATATTAATAATTACTACATATACTGTTTCATTTATATATTATGTACCATAGTATACACTAGGCTAACGCTTGTTAGTGTTATTCCATTTCTCATTGTACCGAGTTAATATAAGCAAATCTGCATTGAACCTAGAGAATTAACTGAAATGAATAATTACTATAAAGTATACTGTGTAGTATAGGCTAGGCTACCCTTATATGTAAAGATGGTACTGATTACCCTAGTGTAGGATAGGCTATATTCGAGATAAGATTTTTCCAACAAACGATGAGTTTTTTGGAACCTAACCCCATCGCAAGTATGAGAGTACCTGTATACTAATAACAATACTCATTAAAACTGACAAAAATATTAATACACAAGTTATTCAATACCTGCAAGGCAGCAAACATGAGCATTTCTTCTTCTGTGCAATCAATCTCTTCATTCATGATAGCCCACTTGGCTTGCTCAAAGATAAGGTTGATACGAGCAGCATCATATTTTGGGTTCAAGTCATAAAAGGAGTAAAACTTAAACCGTAACAATAAGACATCAAATTCCCGCACACCTTGCTCCATTATGGACAGTGAAGAGTCTAACCATCTGCATATGAAAGATAAAAGTAGAACAATTTTAGCAAGGATTGCAGCAATGTAACAGGTGAGAACAAATCTACATGAAAGTTACAATTCAATGATCATGAGGTATTTTAATTTTGTAGTGACTAAAAAGATAACATTAACACTAAAACTAGATTTATTAATGACACTGAATAGTTCCTCATATTTCTTGCTTAACCCTTAAACGCCTATTGGATGTATTTTACGTCGAGATAAATTGTCTGTCGGGTGCCGACTGGACGTAATTTACGTCGACATAGAAAAGTTTTTTTAAAAATTTGCGGAAAAATAATTATAGGCCTACCAGTCAAAAACTTTTGAATCACGCGCCTTGGGGGATGCTGGGAGTTCACGGATCAAGGTGTTGTTTTGTTTATAATCGTTACGCAGGCGCGCAAGCGCGAATTTCTTTCTTATCGCACTAAAAAGTATCAGTGACACACCTCGGAAATTATTTCATCACTTTGACATAATTTTTGCACCATTTTTAATTAGCTGTTACATGGAGTATTATATATGAAAATGTGCTCAATTTCATGTAGAATACAACAAAAAATATTCATGATTGTAACTTTTATCACTTTTGAAATATTTTCAAATAAATAACGATAAGTGCAAAAATTTCAACCTTCGGTCAAATTTGACTCTACCGAAATGGTCGAAAAACGCAATTGTAAGCTAAAACTCTTATATTCTAGTAATATTCAATCATTTACCTTCATTTTGCAATATATTGGAAGTCTCTAGCACAATATTTCGATTTATGGTGAATTTATGAAAAAAAACTTTTTTCTTACGTCCGCGCGGTAACTCTTCTGAAAAAATCATACATGCGATTGTCGTAATGTTTGCACCATTTTTAATTAGCCATTACATAAAGTTTTATATATGGAAATGTGTGCAATTTCATGCACAATACAACTAAAAGCAACCCATGGTTGTAGCTTTTATCAGTTTTGAAATATTTTCATATAAATAACGATGTGCAAAAATTTCACCCTTCAGTCAACTTTGACTCTACCGAAATGGTCGAAAAAACCAATTGTAAGCTAAAACTCTTATATTCTAGTAATATTCAATCATTTACCTTCATTTTGCAATAAATTGGGAGTCTCTAGCATAATATTTCAATTTATGGTGAATTTATGAAAAAAAAAAAAACATTTTCCTTACGTACGCACGGTAACTCTTCCGAAAAAATCAATCGCGCGATTGTCGTAATGTTTGCACCATTTTCAATTAGCCGTTACATAAAGTTTTATATATGAAAATGTGCGCAATTTCATGTAGAATACAACTAAAAATAATTGAAGGTTGTAGCTTTTCTCATTTTCGAAATATTTGCATATAAATCACGATAAAAAAAAAAAAAAACCACGTTTGGTTCGGTCAAATTTGACTCTACCGAAATGGTCGAAAAATAAAAACGGCAATTGTAAGCTAAAAATCTTACAGTCTAGTAATATTCAGTCATTTATCTCATTTTGAAAACAAAATTTTCAAAAGTCTTCTTGCACCCAATATTAAGATTTAAGGTGAATTTAAAAAAAAAACTTTCCTTCCCTCCGCGCGCCGATTCTCCGCTGCAAATCTCCGAAATGCGTACGTCGCATTCTCGGAACATTTGCTCCATTTCATATTAGGCGTTTCATAGAGTTTTATATATGAAAATGTGCACAATTTCATGTGGAATACAACAAAAAATAATTGAAGGTTGTAGCTTTTCTCATTTTTGAAATATTTGCATATAAAACAATATATATATAAAAAATTCGACATTCGGTCAACTTTAACTAGTCCGAAATGGTCGAAAACTGCATTTGTAAGCTAAACCTCTTACAGTATAGTAATATTATATCATTTATCTTTATTTTGAAACAAATTGGAAGTCTCTAGAACAATATTTAGATTTATGGTGAATTATTGAGAAAAAAAATATTTTTTTACGTCAGCACGTTACGAATTCATGCATCATTTTGTGATAATAATTTCTCTGTGTTGCTTTGATTGTTTTACAATGTGTTATATACCAAAATGATCACAATTTAGTGTACAATACAATGAAACAAAAATTAACTCGTTAGCTTTAACCGTTTTGCTCACAGCACAATTTGTATACAATTATATATGAAATTTTGTTTTCGCGCTATCATATATCGCATTATTTATATATGATAATGATAATTTTTTCATTTCTGATGGTTGTATACTAAACTTCAGGCAATGAAAAAAGAAGGAGCCACAAATGAACTCTTAATCTTGAAAACTAAGCACGCTGTGATTTTTTTAAAAAATATTTTTTCCGCTTCCGCGCTCACTCTGAGACCCCCCAGGCATACGGGAGACGATTTTTAATATACCGCTTAGGCGTTTAAGGGTTAATAACAATTACACTTGTGAATATATTAACACCTCCATATTCAAGTAAATCTGACTTGAAACAAGTGGATACTTCACTTACGAGACATTCATTCGTGCTCTCTCCAGAAGAGACTTCGGCCTCACCAGTTTGTTGCGAGCTTCTTCTGAGGGATGTAAGGGAGAGTTTGCTAAGGATGTGTTTATGTCATCTACACCATCAATACTATCCATAGTGCTGTTGAGACTGCCAACACCATTGCTGTTGAAACGCCATGTCCCACCCTGAGTAAACGAGAAATGCTATAGCTTTACTTTTATTCATAATGTGCTCATCTTTAAACAAGTCTTTTACAATGAGACTTTAAAGGTCAAAAATACAAAAATAAAACAAGTCAGGTAGGCTCAGTGAAACTTAATAAACTAGGGAAATAAAATAGGTTTTAACATAGGAAAAAACTATTTTCAGCAGCCGCTGTGAGTTCTCAAAGGAGTTACACTCTCATGGTCCCCCTACAACCAGAGGCGTTCCTAGAGTATTTGGCACCCGGGGTGGGTTATTCCAGGCTAATATTCCTTTGCAACCCCCCTCCCCACACCAGCCCAACAACTTGAGAATTTTGATAAGGAATGAATATATAGTTTTTTTTTGGTTGATATCTTGTAATACTTAAACAATAATAGTACATTGACATTTCACTCTTAGCCACTTGTAATACATGCATATTGTAGGCTAGATAAAACCATAATTATAACTAAAACAAATTTTGTTTTGCAACAGAGAAGATATCAATGTAAAAGAAAGCATCTTTAAATGAAGCTAAATATTCTCCTTCTGATTTACTAAATAAGACAAATTTTACACTCTCATTCTACATGCCTTAGCAGCACCAAACTTGTCGATTACATCATCAAAATTAATATTCTTTACATATTCATTTTCTATAGAAATTATAGCAAAACCGTTCAATCTTGCTTGAATCATTGTTGATTAAAGATAATTCTTTATAAGCTTTAGCTTAAAGAAACTTCTTTCGCATGATGCTACCGATACACAAATTGTTAAAAAGTCCCATGCACAGAGATAAATTTGACAAAGATTCTCCAAAGCCTCATTGGATGATGAACTTGAGAAACTGTAAGCTCATCCAAGTGTTTGCTTCTTCAGTAGTGACCTCCGGGTGTCTTCTGACTCGCATAATTTCCACTTTGACCTCCTCTTCTGGAATTTCATTAAAAATCTTAGACATGCTTGAGATGCTTTCCTGAAGTTGTTCTTTATTTACAGAGAGCAAGGTGTGTGGCTGAATGGCTGCAAATGTTGACAGCACATTATCCATGGCCTCTGATCGAACATTCAGTTCTTGACTAAACTTATCAATACATTCAAGCATTGATCTCCTCATTTCCTCTTGCAATGTCAGTCCACTATCCCTAGCAAGCTCTCCAGGCATTCTTTTCTTTATTCTTCCTCGTCTTTCCATGGATATCCCCATTTCTTCACATAGCTGACTTACATATACAATTGCTTTCTCTACAATTTCATTGTGCTGACTTCTAAGGAATAATTTCAAACCTTTGATCTTTACACAGCATTTCTCCAAGCTTATTCCGTCTGCAAATATTCTTGCGTGAGATCCACTTCTTCCAATATATCACACCAAAATGAGATAAATTACAAAAAATTAAAAATCACACACTGCTTTTAGAACTTTCAGGTGATCCTCTTGTATCTACATTTTCTTTTTGGTCTGTCAATGTTTCCAAGGCTGTAATCAGCTTTTCAAATTGTTTCTTGAGTGCACTCCATCTAGTCTGAGAAAGTTTTTTAATGGTCAGGTCCATATTTTCTTTCATTACTTCCCATCTGTGTGTTGAAAGTGCAAAGAAACAATAAAGTCTCTCTACTGTTCCAAAGAATGTGACACATGTTGAATTAATTCCAAAAGAGTGCACTCCACAAAGGTTTGAAGACTGATTAGCACATGGCACAAACAAAGCCTTTGGATTTAATTCTTTTATTTTTTTCTGCACTCCACCATGAATATCAGCCATAGCTGCAGCATTATCATATCCTTTGTAATGTCTAGTCCATCATCCTCTAAACTACTTAGTATATCCTTTGTAAGATCGTTTGCAGTTTTTCCGGCAACAAGAATGAACCCCAAAAAGGACTCTCTCACTTCAACAGATTCACCTTAAATATGAACATACCTAAATAACTTTAGACATCTGATCAATATGGGAGATATCAGGTGCACTGTCAAAAAGAATTCCATAATACTTGGTTTTTTTTTTTTACATCAGCCAAGACTTTTTCCTTAACCTGATTTGCCAGAAAGGAGATGAATTCATTTTGTATACTTGGTGATAAATAAGAGCTCATTCGCCTTCCACTATGAGGAGGAATTGCATGCTTAAGCTCTAAAAAATTGTCCTTCAAAACTCAAGTCATAATTTGATAGCAACTACAACAGTTCAAGAAAATTTCCTTTGTTTACTGATATGGCCATGGAATGGAAGATTCTGTCAGGCTAGAAACAGTGTTACATCCAAAAGTTGGGGAAGTATGTCCCTCCATTTCTTCCTCTCTTTGTCCATTGCAGTTTGATGGCTATGATCAACAGTTTTTCCATGTTTTATTCCTGCTACTAAGGTTTTCCACTTCTCTAAGCATGTGAGATGCTCCTTGGATGATTCATGATCAGACTTTAGGGTTCAGTTTCCACCATGTTTTGAACCCAGTTACAAAGGTTGATACACCCATCTTTTTATCATTATGAGCAGACAGTTTGTAGCAAAAGCAAATAAACTCTCCTCTGAAGAGGAATATACCATCCATGTTCTTAAAACTTTCTCTCCATTGAGCAGAACTTTATAAAACCATGTAGTAGTTAGTTGCCGGGTTTCTCATTTCAATTTTTCTCCCGGTCTTTTCACTAAGCGAAATGGTCCATCCTTGTGTTGGAAAGGTTCACTTACCTGCTTTTATGATATCAACTATGAAATATTTAGGTAAAGGAATTGTCCAAGCTCCTACATTAGAGTATGCCAAATCAAAGATTTCACTTCCTTTCACTTCATCTTTTGATTTCTCTTGTTCATGTGTGACAATTTCCTTGAAGATTTCCTCTTCCATTGCTCACTTGCAGGCTCTGAGGGTGATCCCTGTATGTTGTCATTGTCACTCGAGTATTCAGATTCTACTGAAGATATGTCATCTGTTGCCTGCAACTTCAGAAATTCCTGCCACCTCATTCCTTGTCTGTGATTTCTGTTTTTCACATACATCCCCAGTGGTACTTGAACTTGACGTGGATGGCAAATTAATATATTTCTATATTGATCCTAATATTTCCCGAGACTCCTACTCTTTTTATTCTTCAGTTTTCTTTGCTGACATCCACTGGGATGATTTCTCTTCATTTTGAGATTCTGAGTTATTCTACCAAAAAAATATATCTATATCTATATATATAATATATAGATATATATATATATATATATATATATATATATATATATAACATATATATATACAGGCGGTCCCCGGGTTACGACGGGTCAGGCTTACGACGTTCCGAGGGTTATGACGCTTTTTTCTAAATATTCATTGAAAAATCCGCCCTGGGTTACGACGCCTTATTCCGAGGTTACGACCGCTGACGCTTCCGACGCTCCGAGTTTACGACGCTTTTAAAAAACACATATTATGATAAGATAAGAATCCTTTATAGTTTAGCACAGTCTCTCTCTCTCTCTCTCTCTCTCTCTCTCTCTCTCTCTCTCTCTCTCTCTCTCTCTCGAAAATAATCACTATAATTTTTCTCTCTCTCTCTCTCTCTCTCTCTCTATCTCTCTCTCTCTCTCTATACTACAAAGATGTATGTTTTTTAGTATGATAATAAATGATTTTACTATTTTCAAATATTATATTTATACAGCAATAATATCAATTCATTAAAGAAAATACCATAGTGAATTAGTAAGATTTTAGCTTATATTTAAAAAAACTTATCCCAAGAATGAAGGAAAATCCCAGTCTTCTAAGGAAATCCCAGTCTTCTCTGTAACCTTTCCAGGTACTAAAACTGTCAGATATATATCATGTTCTGTGACAGCCAAAAGGGGGAAGAGCTGGGGGGAGAGCTGCAGTGTTGCAATCAGTGGTCCTGACATTTTCCCCCCCCCCCTCGCTCTCTCTCTCTTCTCTCTTCTCTCTCTCATCTCCTCTCTCTCTCTCTTCATCTCTCTCTCCTCTCTCTCATTTACTGAGACTCGAGATTTTTTCTTTTATGTACTTGTACTATTTGTTTTTAATACTTTCAAATAATAATAATAATAATAATATAATAATAATAATAATAATAATAATAATAATAATGTGTGGCGCCGTGGAGGAGTGGGTTAGGTCGTCAATAGACTTAAGTCAAGTTAAGCAACATTGGGGCTGGTCAGTCGTTGGATGGGTGACCGCTCTCCTCGGCGGTTGATTCCTTGGGAAAGGATCTTTACCATAATTTCCTAAGTCTACTCAGCTGTAAATGAGTACCTATCCCTGATGGGGTAGGGTCCAGCTATGGGTTAAATAGCAAAACTCACAAGCAATGATGGAAAGAAATGAAGGAATAAACGATAACGACGTAAATGGAACCTCTGGCAACAGAGGAGCCTCGTCCGGCAACCAGGTATTCAAACCAATTGTAGGGGAAGACGGTCAGGTACTTGGAGGTCGTCATCCAGCAACTGATCACCACAACGACAGTAATCAACAGCCTGAGATTGGTGGAGCTACAGAGGCAAAAAGGAAAAGAAATGGACAAGAGAAGAAAAAATAAGGAAATATGGAGATGTACATCAGAAGCAAACCCGACGGAAGAGAGGATATAGAAGAAGATTGGTCAACATCTGGAATGAGAGGAATAAACACCCCCCAAACAGAGCAGAGGCTGGCAGACCGAGTAAGGAACATAAAGAAAAAGAACTGGCTCTCCCCAACAGAAAGAGAAGAACTGGAAAGGGAAATGTCACACGACAACGAATTACACGAAGACGAACTGAGAGACGATGCCACAGAAGACGACAGGGAGGATGAGGTATCAAACAACGACACACGAAGAAACACCGACGAAGTAACAGAGAGGATTTGGAATGGGTAGAAAAGATTAGACAATGGATGGAGCCAGATACAGAGAGAACAAAGATCCCCTCCATGAAAGCCTACAACACCAACAAATTAAGGGAGAAAAACAAGTGAGGTCAATGAAATAAATGGGCCTAATACACCACCACCAGTATCACAGAAACAAATAACCTTGACATATGCAGGAGCAAGATTAGTAGCAGAACTGATGGGGATTCGAACTCCAACACCACCGTCACAACCAACCCAACAGGAACCAAAACAGCAACCTCCTTGGAAAAGGCGCCTGGAAAAGCAAATCATGGTGATGAGATCTGACTTGAGTAAACTGAAAGAGATGGCAGAAAAAAGGCTAACGAAGCAAGAAAACAAGGGAGTACTCAACGAGAAATACAAAGTACAAGAGAGGGGACTAAACACAACAATAGAAGATGTTAAAACAGAGGCTTAAGGCCAAAGCACACAAGATCCAATGGTACATGAACAGGAATAAGGATAGAACAACGAACAAACTATTCGGAACAACCAGAAAAGACTATACAGCCACTAAGAGGGGAAGACAACCACCCAGAAATTCCTGAAGCCGAACCAAGTAAGAGACTCTGGGAAAACATATGGAGCAATCCGGTATCACACAACAAACATGCAACATGGCTCCAGGAAGTCAAGGAAGAAGAAACAGGGAGAATAAAACAAAGATTCACAGACATCACGACAGACACAGTCCAGACACCCCAACTAAAGAAAATGCCAAACTGGAAAGCCCCAGGTCCCGATGAAGTCCATGGATACTGGCTCAAAAACTTCAAGGCCCTACACCCACGAATAGCAGAAGTAACATTGTATCTCAAATCACCAAGCACCCAAATGGATGACCACAGGAAGAACATCCTTAGTACAAAAAGACAAGAGTAAGGGAAATATAGCCAGTAACTACAGGCCTATCACCTGCCTACCAATAATGTGGAAGTTACTAACAGGTATCATCAGTGAAAGGCTATTACAACTACCTAGAGGAGACAAACACCATCCCCCACAACAGAAAGGCTGCAGAAGGAAGGAATGTAGGGGCACAAAAGACCAGCTCCTGATAGACAAAATGGTAATGAAGAACAGTAGGAGAAGGAAAACCAACCTAAGCATGGCATGGATAGACTATAAGAAAGCCTTCGACATGATACCACACACATGGCTAATAGAATGCCTGAAAATATATGGGGCAGAGGAAAATACCATCAGCTTCCTCAAAAACAAAAATACAATGCGCAACTGAATACAATACTTACAAGCTCTGGAATAATACTAGCAGAGGCTAATATCAGAAGAGGGATCTTCCAGGGCAACTCACTGTCCCCACTACTCTTCGTAGTAGCCATGATTCCCATGACAAAAGTACTACAGAAGATGGATGCCGGGTACCAACTCAAGAAAAGAGGCAACAAAATCAACCATCTGATGTTCATGGACGACATCAAGCTGTATGGTAAGAGCATCAAGGAAATAGATACCCTAATCCAGACTGTAAGGATTGTATCTGGGGACATCAGGATGGAGTTTGGAATAGGGACAAACATGCGGCCTTAGTCAACATACAAAAAGGCAAAGTCAACCGAGAACTGAAGGGATTAAAGCTACCAGATGGGAGCAACATAAAACAAACAATATAATGAGACAGGCTACAAATACCTGGGAATAATGGAAGGAGGAGATATAAAACACCAAGAGATGAAGGACACGATCAGGAGGAAGAATATACGCAGAGACTCAAGGCGATACTCAAGTCAAAACTCAACGCCGGAAATATGATAAAAGCCATAAACACATGGGCAGTGCCAGTAATCAGATACAGCGGCAGGAATCAGTCCGAATTGGAACGAAGGCAGGAAACTCCGCAGCATAGATCAGAAAACCAGAAAACAAATGACAATACACAAAGCACTACACCCAAGAGCAAATACGGACAGACTATACATAACACGAAAGGAAGGAGGGAGAGACTCTAAGTATAGAGGACTGCGTCAACATCGAAAACAGAGCACTGGGGCAATATCTGAAAACCAGTGAAGACGAGTGGCTAAAGAGTGCATGGAAGAAAGGACTAATAAAAGCAGACGAAGACCCAGAAATATACAGAGACAGGAGAAAGACAGAAAGAACAGAGGACTGGCACAACAAACCAATGCACGGTCAATACATGAGACAGACTAAAGAACTAGCCAGCGATGACAATTGGCAATGGCTACAGAGGGGAGAGCTAAAGAAGGAAACGAAGGAATGATAACAGCGGCACAAGATCAGGCCCTAAGAACCAGATATGTTTCAAAGTAACTATAGACGGAAATAACATCTCTCCCATATGTAGGAAGTGCAATACGAAAATGAAACCATAAACCACATAGCAAGTGAATGCCCGGCACTTGCACAGAACCAGTACCAAAAAGAGGCATGATTCAGTGGCAAAAGCCCTCCACTGGAGCCTGTGCAAGAAACATCAGCTACCTTGCAGTAATAAGTGGTACGAGCACCAACCTGAAGGAGTGATAGAAAACGATCAGGCAAAGATCCTCTGGGACTATGGTATCAGAACGGATAGGGTGATACGTGCAAACAGACCAGACGTGACGTTGATTGACAAAGTTAAGAAGAAAGTATCACTCATTGATGTCGCAATACCATGGGACACCAGAGTTGAAGAGAAAGAGAGGGAAAAAATGGATAAGTATCAAGATCTGAAAATAGAAATAAGAAGGATATGGATATGCCAGTGGAAATCGTACCCATAATCATAGGAGCACTAGGCACGATCCCAAGATCCTGAAAAGGAACTAGAAAAACTAGAGGCTGAAGTAGCTCCAGGACTCATGCAGAAGAGTGTGATCCTAGAAACGGCACACATAGTAAGAAAAGTGATGGACTCCTAAGGAGGCAGGATGCAACCCGGAACCCCACACTATAAATACCACCCAGTCGAATTGGAGGACTGTGATAGAGCAAAAAAAAAAATAATAATAATAATAATAATAAC
>NC_087203.1:49133397-49160897 GCF_015104395.2 Macrobrachium nipponense | reverse complement strand
TGAGGAGGCCCTCTAGTGGCGGAGAAGAGTAAGCCCACTTTATTATTATTAACATTATTAATTTATTTTCTTCATGTGATGGAGCAGCAACCCCTTATTTAGTAAAGAACGTCTTTTACACGAAAATAAGTGTGCAGTCAGCGTCGGTATTTAGCTATAAAAGACGTCTCTTCAGAGAGTTTTGAGTGTTACTTTATGGACTCGACTTATTGAGTTATTCATGTTTTATACTGTTATCTGAGTATGTATTTAGTACAATGTACTTTGTTAAAAACTGATTTGTGAAGATTTAGGTTAGGATATAGGTTAAGGTTTCCCCCCCCTTTTGATCTCCATCTATCGTATGCTAGGGAAAGAGTGTTTTTCCTACTTCCACTGTTTACTTTCTCTTATTCCTTGGCATGATAGTTAGGTAGGCGATTGAAGAAGTGACTGATTGGTATTGTATGCTTGTTGTGCTTTTCCCCCCATTATTCAGTTTTCAGAGGGGTTCTTTTGTTGTGTTTGATTTTTAAGAAATAAATTATTGTAATTTTTAGTTTGTGGTTTGGTGTATCCTCTCTGAGATTTTGTACTCTTTTAAGTGTTTGGTTTTGCAGGGATCATACTCTTTTTGTGGTACTGATCTGAAATATCAGGTCCAAAAGAACCTTAACTTCAGACCATCGTGAAGTTCATAACAAAAATTGGCGACCGTGTAACAGGATCCTGACTGACATTCCAACCTTTGGGAGTTTTTCTTGGAGAGGTGTGATAGGGAGAATTAGGTAGTTGGGGGAAAATTAACCTATTTGTTCTTTTGTTACTTTTGCATTGGTTTAGGAAGATGCCTTTAGTAGGGGATAAATTTGAGGAAGCGGCAGCCATATTTTTAGCTAGGTCCGACTGGGAAGAGGAGATTTTTGATCTTAAAAGAGATGAGTTCTGGTGTTTAGCAGAGTACTTGAACTTAGGATTACCAACAGACATTAGGAAGGGTCAATTGTTACGTGAGGTCCTTAAAGCTATTAAGAGTAGTAAAGGTAATGCAAAGGAAGCAGTATCGTCTGGTGATCCGGATTTTGTAAACAATGGTAGTGACGAGGAGTTAGGGGATTCAGGTAGCCAGGAGGTGAGCAAATTAAGGTTGAGTATCCTTTCTCAGGAGTTTAAGCTTAAAGAGATGGAATATAAAACTTTGCAATTGAGGGCGGAAGAGCGCGAAAAAGAGTGAAAATTTGAGTTGCGAATGCGTGAGTTTAACAATAATAATAATAGTGATAATAATCATAATAACAATCATAATCGTTTTGAGTTAATGAGTGCTTTGAAGTTAATGCCAGTATTCGATGAGGAAGATGTTCCTGATTTCTTTATTTCGTTTGAACGAATAGCAAGGAAATTGTCTTGGCCCAAGGATATGTGGACCACTATGGTTCAGTGCTAATTAAAAGGGAAGGCTCAGAGGGTATATAACACTTTAAGCGAGGATCTGTCGGCTGATTATGATTCTGTCAAGGCCATTATCCTTAAGGCATATGATTTGGTTCCGGAGGCTTATCGACAGAAGTTCCGTAACCTTAAGAAAGAACCCGGTATGACCTTTGTTGAGTTTGCAAGGAGAAAGGAACAATTCCTTGGAACGAATTAGGCAATTTACATGTAAAACATAGTTGAAGATACGAAAAAATCAGGTTACGAAGGCCGCTTTGGAACGGATTAATTTCGTATCCTGAGGCACTACTATATATATATATATATATATATAATATATATATATATATATATATATATATATATATATATATATGTGTGTATGTATATATGTATATATACTATATGTATAATATATATATATATATATATATATATAATATATATATATATATATATATATATATATATATATATGTATATGTATATGTGTATAAATATATATATATATCTATATATATATATATATATATATATATATATATATATATATATCTATGTATGTATATATATATATATATATATATATATATATATATATATATATATATATATATATATATATATATATATATGTATATATATATATATATATATATGTATATATATGTATATATATATTATATATATGTATATGATATCTATATATATATATATATATATATATATATATATTATATATATATATATATATATATATATTATTAGTGCCTCAGGATACGAAATTAATCCGTTCCAAAGCGGCCTTCGTACCTGATTTTTTTGTATCTTCAACTACGTTTTACATGTAAAGTTGTCCTAATTCGTTCCAAGCCCTACCTAAAAGAAAAAAACCACAGGTAAATTTTTATTTAATAAAATAGCTTAAATTGACCAATAAACAAATGAAATAAAACAATTTGGACCATTCAATACTTAACCTAACTATTACTGTACCTGTAAATAAAGTGTATTAGTGTACAGGGTACAAGAAATACTGTGTACATGCACGTACGTACGTAGTAAAATGTGGAACCTTACCTTTCGAGTGGGTGATGTCTGAAAGTGGCGACAGAGGGGGAGAACAAACGGCAGAAAACATGAACACTTAACTTTACGAAACACATTAAAAAATGGCAGAAAACATTAACACTAAACTTTACGAAACAAATTAACAAATGGCAGAAAACATTAACACTTCTTGATCATCTCCATCTCCATAGAAAACATCCTCTTCTTTCCGTGAACTTCAGCAACATTCTTGGGACCTATGGCTAATAACGTAAGTAGTTAATTTCACACACAACACGATAAAGTAACTTACAGTAAAACGAAAGCGAAATCACGAACACGAATTTACATTAACAACAAAATATATATGGACAAAAGAATTCCAGGTGTTTACGATAACGCAAAAAATGGTCAAGGAACGCCTTTAAATAGAGGCATGATGGGAGAGATGCTGACCAATAGGAGAGCAGGATCTTATGGCGGTGACTAGCATCAAGGACCAATGGGAGAGTGGGAGGATGGTGGCGGGTTTATTGAGTTGGTGGCGCGCCAGTTCTAATATTGTTCTCGGTGGCCTGGGCTAATCTCGGACTTTACCCTTTCATATCCTGAATTATTTTCGTACACAGAAGCTAAAAAATCTGTCTCTGCTTTCGTAACCTGAATTTTTCGTATGTAGGGAGTTTCATATGTAGAGGTTCCACTATAAAGCATGTGTAACTTCATAAAATCCCAGTTTTTTTATGTGAGACATTCTTTCAGTGCATCATCCCTGCACATATCCCTAAATACTTATAATACAGGCTTTCTTTCATCTCCATCTAATATATTTTTGTGACTTTTTGGTATAGATGGTGCAATATAATAATAATAATAATAATAATAATAATAATAATAATAATAATAATAATATTGGGTATTAAAAATCCAGTTATATCGGTGTACGTATATTTTTAAAAAAACAGGAGCCTTCGCACTTTTTCCAAAGTGCCTCTTCAGCTGTAGAGGCACTTATTATTATTATTATTATTATTATTATTATTATTATTATTATTATTATTATATAATAGTTAGTGATTGCAATAATGAATAATAATAATAATAATAATATAATAATAATAATAATAATAATAATAATAATAATAATAATAATAATAATAATAAGAGCATCAAGGAAATAGATACCCTAATCCAGACTGTAAGGATTGTATCTGGGGACATCAGGATGGAGTTTGGAATAGAAAAATGCGCCTTAGTCAACATACAAAAAGGCAAAGTAACGAGATCTGAAGGGATAAAGCTACCAGATGGGAGCAACATCAAACACATAGATGAGACAGGATACAAATACCTGGGAATAATGGAAGGAGGAGATATAAAACACCAAGAGATGAAGGACACGATCAGGAAAGAATATATGCAGAGACTCAAGGCGATACTCAAGTCAAAACTCAACGCCGAAATATGAAAAATAAAAAAGCCATAAACACATGGGCAGTGCCAGTAATCAGATACAGCGCAGGAATAGTGGAATGGACGAAGGCAGAACTTCGCAGCATAGATCAGAAAACCAGGAAACATATGACAATACACAAAGCACTACACCCAAGAGCAAATACGGACAGACTATACATAACACGAAAGGAAGGAGGGAGAGGACTACTAAGTATAGAGGACTGCGTCAACATCGAAAACAGAGCACTGGGTCAATATCTGAAAACCAGTGAAGACGAGTGGCTAAAGAGTGCATGGGAAGAAGGACTAATAAAAGTAGACGAAGACCCAGAAATATACAGAGACAGGAGAAAGACAGAAAGAACAGAGGACTGGCACAACAAACCAATGCACGGACAATACATGAGACAGACTAAAGAACTAGCCAGCGATGACAATTGGCAATGGCTACAGAGGGGAGAGCTAAAGAAGGAAACTGAAGGAATGATAACAGCGGCACAAAGATCAGGCCCTAAGAACCAGATATGTTCAAAGTACGATAGACGGAAATAACATCTCTCCCATATGTAGGAAGTGCAATACGAAAATGAAACCATAAACCACATAGCAAGTGAATGCCCGGCACTTGCACAGAACCAGTACAAAAGAGGCATGATTCAGTGGCAAAAGCCCTCCATTGGAGCCTGTGCAAGAAACATCAGCTACCTTGCAGTAATAAGTGGTACGAGCACCAACCTGAAGGAGTGATAGAAAACGATCAGGCAAAGATCCTCTGGGACTATGGTATCAGAACGGATAGGGTGATACGTGCAAACAGACCAGACGTGACGTTGATTGACAAAGTCAAGAAGAGTATCACTCATTGATGTCGCAATACCTCCCATGGGACACCAGAGTTGAAGAGAAAAGAGGGAAAAATTGGATAAGTATCAAGATCTGAAAATAGAAATAAGAAGGATATGGGATATGCCAGTGGAAATCGTACCCATAATCATAGGAGCACTAGGGCACTCCAAGATCCCTGAAAGGATCAAGAAAAACTAGAGGCTGAAGTATCTCCAGGACTCATGCAGAAAAGTGTGATCCTAGAAACGGCACACATAGTAAGAAGAGTGATGGACTCCTAAGGAGGCAGGATGCAACCCGGAACCCCACACTATAAATACCACCCAGTCGAATTGGAGGACTGTGATAGAGCACAAAAAAAAAAAAAAAAAAAAAAAAAAAAAAAAAAATAATAATAATAATAATAATAATAATAATAATAATAATATTATTATTATTATTATTATTGTTATTATTTTTACCCTTTTTAAAACCAGAATTTTTTCAAATCACAGCATTTTGGAACATAGCGATAGCATCAAACTATGAATAAAAAAATGCAAAATCATGATATATTGATATAAAAAGAACAACAAACTATGAATAAAAACATAAAATGGCGATACAGGCAGTCCCCGGGTTACGACGGTCTCAGCTTACAACGTTCCGAGGTTACGACGCTTTTCAATTATATTCATCAGAAATTATTTCCAGGGTTACGACACATGTTCCAGGGTTACGACGCATGTTTGAGAGTTACGACGCCTACAAACGCTGATCTGGCAGATGAAATATGACACCAAAAATGCAAAATAATCAATATTTAAAGGTTGTTTTGATGAAAAATGCAATAAGAATGCTGTTTAAATAGTTCTGATGCACCTAAAGCATTAAAGTAAGGTTTTCTTAGGGTGTTTGACAATGTTCCGGCTTACAACGATTTTCGGCTTACGACGCGTCTCAAGAACGGAACCCCCGTCGTAACCCGGGGACTGCCTGGGCGGTCCCCGGGTTACGACGGTTCCGGCTTACGACGTTCCGAGGTTACGACGCTTTTTCTTAAATATTCAATGGAAAAATCCGTCCTGGGTTACGACGCTTGTTTCCAGAGGTTACGACGCTGACGCTTCCGACGACTCCGAGTTAACGACGCTTTTAAAAAACTCATACTATGATAAAAATCCTTTATAGTTTAGCACAGTATATTAATAAAAATAAGTTTCTGGTTAGATTACAACAAAAATTTTGAGGTTATGATGATTTTCGACACTTTTTATGTCGTATTTTTCTATGATTTTTAGTGACGCTCATATGCGGAACAGTTTCCGAGCGCGAATGAATACCATACTAGCTTGCGGTGCGCAAAGTTTACATATAACAGTCCAAAAGCACAAATAATGAAAAAAATCATTGCTTGTTTTCCAGTAATAATAACAAAACGAAGTTTCTGGTTAGATTACAACGAGAGAGAGAGAGAGAGAGAGAGAGTAGAGAGAGAGAGAGAGAGAGAGAGAGAGAGAGAGAGAGAGAGAGAGAGAGAGAGGTGTCTTCCGACGCTCCGAGTTAAGGACAGAGAATGTTCGTTTCGTTAAACAAGGCCCTCTGACTCATGCCTTATAAATTTTGTTTTGTTGATACTAAAAATATAGCCTATTTAAAAGACGTTTACTTTAATTAGTCTATATGATACGTAAATAGTAATCAACTGTTCTTGTAGCCCTCAAGATTTGGCAAAATTGAAGTATCCAAAGAGAGACATTATCCAGTACACTGGAACCTTGACATTCGAATTTAATTTGTTCCGTTACCATCGTCGTATATCAAACAGTTTGTATCTCAAAGCATTTTTTCCCATTTAAAATAATGTAATATGTATTAAAAGTGTTCTAGGCGGTATGAAACCACTCCTAAACACAAGCTAAATTACATATAATATACACAATTTATACACAAAATAAACGAGTAATAACACACATAATGATAAAATAACAGCAATGTGATAAATGATAATAAAATGTTAATAAAATCAATTAAAAAAAAGAAAGGAATTTTACTTACCACAACGAAAGATGACGTGAGGCCAGCAGGGGGAGGAGGTAGGGAAGGGTGGCAGGGAACGATTTGTTCTCTTTTTATTTACGTATGTACACTAATAACTACGTAATAAACACAAATGAAATAACATTGCTAAACTAATTTTTATTTTTTTATTTTTTTTTTTAATCAGTTTGTAGTTTAGAAATAATGGTGATGCCTTTGGAAGGTTTTATGCTTTGCTATAATTTACATGTTTTTGCTTCCATCGAAATCATTTTCTTGGGTTTTTCTTATCACCTGCTTTGTCTTTAGCTTTGAGACCCATGGTTAATAATAAAAATAGACAAAATAACACGAAAAATAGGCGCAAATACAACGAACTAAACAACGACGTGTTAACATGCAGCACCAACAAACAAACAGACTGAACGCCATTTATCGGTCACCTATACAACTAACACTCATCGCAAAATCGTCTCAAATATTTCGTTGTATATCAAAGCTTATATTATCGCAATTTTCTGTTGTATCTCAAAACATTCGTACATTAGGGCAATCATGTCAAAGTTCCAGTGTAATTTGATCAGAGCGAGAGAGAGAGAGAGAGAGAGAGAGAGAGAGAGAGAGAGAGAGAGAGAGAGAGAGAGAGAGAGAGACGCCTTGGCAACAATGGTCACCGTCTCGGGGATTGACGTAACATTTATTTTCTGAACAGGATAGGACAGGAAGAAGTGTTTCAGTTTCATTAAACGTCCCTCTGACTCATAGCAGGAAATGTTTTATTGATACTAATATATAAGCCTATTTAAAGATACGTTTACTTTAATTAGTCTATATGATACGTAAATAGTAATCAGCTGTTCTTGTAGCCCTCAAGATTTGGCAAAATCACTCCAGGTTGTACATAAAACTTCAAGAATGTAGTGTCACCAGAGGATTACAATAGTTTTTACCTTCAAGAACCAGCATTCTTTTATGAAAATAACTCCAGGTTGTACATAAACTACAGAAACAACATGTAGTGTACCCAAAGGATTACAAGTAAGGTTTTTATAACTTTTATTAGTTTAAGACATATTTCCAAGCGTCGTTCCGGCTTACGACGATTTTCGGCTTACGAGCGTCTCAAGAACGGAACCCCCGTCGTAATCCCGGGACTGCCTGGCGTTCCCCGGGTTACGACGGGGGTTCCGTTCTTGAGACGCATCGTAAGCCGAAAATCGTCGTAAGCCGGAATATCGTCAAAAATCCTAAGAAAACCTTACTTTTCATGCTTTAGGTGCATTGAAAACTATGTAAACTGCATTCTTATGACATTTTTCATCAAAAAAACCTTCAAATATTGATTATTTTGCCTTTTTGGTGTCATATTTCATCTCCCAGATGAGCGTTGTAGGCGTCGTAACCCTGGAACATGCGTCGTAACCCTGGAAATAACGTCTATTGACAAGAGTCGTAACCTCGGAACGTCGTAAGCCGACACTGTCGTAACCCGGGGACTGCCTGTAATTGGAAACATCAAACGGAGGAATTGTATATAATCTATGAGCCTTTATGACACACCCCATCAAGCTGTCACCCGGGGCAGACCACCTTTCCCCCCCTTTCAGTACGCCACAGCCTACAACGATAACCTCAGCTCTCTGTCTCCCTCGCATATATGTGGCGACAGCATACGTTGGGCATCTTCATTACATGCTAGGTCTGTGCAAGATAAATTTTCTCCCAGTCCCATGCCTTTTCGTCACGGGAAAGTGGGTGGATTTAAGGACTCACAGCGGTAATCAACAATAGGTTTTTCGTATGTCAAAACCTATTGTTTCATAGCGTAGCCACTGTTCATCTTGAAAGGACTTAACAAAAGAAATTGACAGGTGACAAACAGCTTAGCTCCTAACATGTAAATAGTAAATCTAAACAACAAAGATTAAGTTTTGTTCCGAGGTATAGTCACAGGTTCCGGACACCCATGGGGTTTGGCAATACAGGACAAGAAACAAAATGTGACCTAATATATGTACCATTCTTGTGGTTTGAAGGTGGCTTACCTAATTATGTTGAGTCTGGCTGCAGGATTATTGTTCCTTCCCCAGCAATATCTCAGCATGACCACCACTCTCATGGCAATAATGTTTCAGGAATTTTTTATTCAAAGTAAATTAACAGGTTATCAACTGTTTTCTTTATTCTTGATACCCATTCAGATATGGCAATAAAAAAAAAACAGGAGACACAAAAACCTCTAAATATATTATTCATTGTGGTTCTACAGTGACTTACCTAATTATGTCGGGTCTGGCTGCAGGATTATTGCAACTTCACCAATTCAGGCACTCAAAAGACTTCTTTGAAGGGAACATTTTCGAAGAAAGTTAATGATGTACAGGCAGTTCCTGGTTATCGATGATCTGGTTTTACAGCACTTGTCTAACAAAGACGGTAACTAAATTTTCGGTGCTGATATGCACCGATCCACGGTCATCAGTGGTGATCCCCAGTTATTGGTGTCAATACCCGGGGATCAGCACCATGATCGCCGATTTTTTATTATCGTCAAGCTGTCAGGAACGGAGCCCTCGCCAATAATTGGGGACTGCCTGTACTCACCATTTAGATGTCATGCGACTTAGGAAAGGAGTGTGGGTCTGCCTTTTCAAAGGGGGCCACTAAAACCATAGCTAGAGAGGGGAGAGACTGGACAGTAAGTGATGATCGCGTGCACATATGGCACTACTGTTAAGCGATGAATTTTAGAAATGGCAGCGGCATCAACTGCAGACACCAGCAGCAAAAAAAACACTTCTGGCCAGTGCTGAGCCATCAAATGTCACTTACAGAAACAAAATCACAAAAGAACAGGGGGTTACATTTCACAAGTAAGAGACCTATTTTCATTTAGGAAAATCTTTATGACTGTGTTCAAATAACCTCAAGTGCACATATGTTAGATCACAGTCAACTACACACCTGTTTTTACATCTAATATACTAATGTGTGTTATAGTAAGCATTTTATTAAAGCCTATTTGACATTCAATTCATATAGCCTAATAAATTAACAAGTAGGGTTACTGTCAGTCTAAATAACCATGGTTAAGTCTGAACATTTTTCCTACTACTAGTACAATAAAATACAGATAGTATCATGAGGGCTAGATCGAAGCCTTTTGCAGTTGTGTTATTTACATGCTAGCAATAAGTTCTTATACCTGGTATGCTAGAAACACTTAAGGTAGGTATTCCCTTTCATTTTAATTCAATTCATTCATTTCATTTCTGGGCTCAGCTCCGTGTCGGCCTATGAAAGGATCCTTAATATCATTCTTTCTAGGTAAAATTAATCTAAAATGTTACCAGAGAAAAACAAATTAAGAAAATGTCAGTAAAACTGACTCGCTCACTCTTAAAAAAAAGTGTCGGTATGATAATAGGGGCGAGTGTGGAACACTACCACGAGACAATCACCAATTAGAACTTCCAATCAGAATCCCCCCAAGAGAGAGCCGATACCAACGGGCGATGCAGCCGCTACTACTACTACTAGAGGACGCCACGGACAGCAGCGCCCCTAGCGGACATCCTTAATTTTTAGCGCTAGCGTCAAGACGCAAATTTTCCTTGTGCTGTGCTATTTCTGGATTTATCTCTGTATTCTACCATGGAACGCTCTGCTATTGCCACGGCTAAGTTAAGTAATCCATAAGTAATATTTTACCACATTTTTTATCTTCCTGGGTACCAGTATTTTCCTCTTAAATAGGTCATATAACGGTTCCCCGTTGTCTCGTGGCGGCGCCATGCTGCCTCGTAAGAATTCCCGGTCCTCCATACTGGGACTTCTTATACTTATGGGCTTACTATATTACGTTCATTGTTTTTACATCGAGTTTTAGCTAGTTCAGCCCTCCTACCATTTCTCTTAGTTTGGTATTTAGGGCTAATATTATTATTCCGGCCCAGCATCCCGGCTCTTGCTCTTCATCGGCTATCGCTGGCTCCGAGTAGGCCTCTGTTTCTTGGAACAGTCTGCCTCCTCCTGGGTTTCTTTCTCTTTTACTAAAAGTGTCTTTTCCATCTTTTCGATGTATAATTTTATTATATTTAGGGTGTTAGGCTAGCCTAGGTGCTTGTTCCTTGTATTGGTACAGCCTGGTTCACGTGGCCCTCTCACGGTTGTGTTGCTCGCGGCCTAGGCCACTTGCGGTCACGTGTCCCATCGCACCTTACCCTGCCCCCGGCCCTCCCCTTCTGGTATAGGGAGGAGCTGGGTGGACCCCTTGGTTGTCATGACAACCTCAGTTGCCTTCTCTCACTACTACTCTGAGGCGGCCAGGGGTTCCTCCCAGCGGGGGTATAGGGCGACCACTCATGAGGTACCGGGTCTCCATGCGGTAGTTGGTGAGGCGGGGAGGAGTAGGCCATCCCTCCCCCCCACCCCCCTCTTCTCGCTCCCGCCGTGTTACACCGAGACCTTCCTCCCCCCCTCCCCAGTTTGCTCAGCCACCTACCTCGCTATACGAAAGGAGCCTTTCCGTCGCAGCCGGGGCACCTTTGGTTATAGGTTACTGGCTCCGCTAGCGAGCGGGGTGGGCACCTCTAGTGGGCGGTTGCTTGCCTACTATAATCCTTACATCTCTCCCCCGCTACGGAAGTGAGCTTGCTTCTTACCCGCGCACTCTTCTAGTAGACGGGCGGAGGGAGGTTTGTTTTATTATTATTATTATTATTATTATTTTTAAGGATATACCCTAATTTTACAATGAATTGTGTAATATGATTAATTTTATCTACCATCCCCGCCATTTTCCGTCGTGGTTTCCATTTACCACACTCCTGGTTGGTTCCCTCTTTTGTGTCTCCGCCATCAGCGGAGCTATAGCCTAGAGCACACAACCAACCTGGTTACCACACGTATTTTGGCGGGGCTCTGGTTTAATCTAACTTTATCGCTCCGGCACCAGCGGAGCATCTGTTAGACTGTAAGTGTTTACCTGGTACTCATGTATGTTTCCACTTACAGGCTACCAACTGTCAGGTCCCAGCGTGCAACGCGACGTTGTACGACCCCTGCGGCCACGATGAGTGCAGGTCTCACGCCCATGTGCCACGTCATACAACGAGATGATCGTCTGGCACCCAGAAGCCTGCGCCATCTGCTACGACCTGGTCGGTCAGCTGGGAGATGGGGTAAGTCCGTTATACGGCTGCTTTCTTATCATTTTACTAACAACTTTTAGTCATAAGTTTGTTAACCCCGTTCCACCACTGGAAGCTAATCTCGCCTTTCTTTCAGGCTACTGGTGTGAGGGAAGTCGCCCTCGCCACCCTGAAAGCGTGGGTGGCGGCTTCGGGAAGAACGCCGCCAAAGGCCAGCCCTACATTCTGGATAAGAAGCTGGCCGTCCAGATCTTCCCCGCGGACAAAGTTCGACCGGTTACGTTGACCCCTTGTCCGCTGCCCCTCTGATAGCCTCCATCCAGCAAGACCTCCAGCAATCCTTTGGGGTCGTAGCCTCCCAGGAGTCGGTCCCGGACGTCGCTGCCCTGGACCTTAACATCGAGCCCATGGCGGTAGGGGTGGAGGATTTGTTGGTTGAGGTAGGTGTGTCGGGCGCCCAAGGTCTTTCCTTGGGTGCTCCTGGATCTTCTCCTGTCCCCTCTTCAAGTGCTTCATTTCCCAAGGCTTTGTGGGATCTGAGATCCCTACCCGCTCTCCCGCTCTCTCTGTACCCCCAAAGGTGAAGGGACAGAGAGAACCGAAGACTCTGGCCAAGACAACTTCGAGGAAGTCGTCTTCGTCTTCTTCGGCTAGGAAGTCGTCGACTTCCTACGCCGACTGCGGTGAAAGCGAAGCCGAGCTCTTCTCACTCAAAGAGCTCCAGAACGCAAGGCTTATCAAGGAGAAGGTGCTCGGCGCTCCCGCCGAGCCAGTGCCTTCTCCCGCCTCCACCGCTTCCACTCCGGCTACGCCGGTAGGGGTAGCAGGTCCTAGCACCTTTGATCCCTCTGCTTTCTCAGCAGTGGTGATGCAACAGGTGGGCGAGCTGGTTGGCTCGCAAGTCTCCGCCCTGGGGACACGATTCGAGCAGATGTTTGCACAGTTGTCAAGCACTCTGTCTCAATCAGGCCAGTCAATTCAAGACCTCTCTAACAGGATGAGAGAAAATGAGGACCGAGTAGCCGGGCTATCTCAGGTTCCTCTTCCGTCTCCCCAGCGCCAAGCACTGGGATTCTCCAACTCCCGCCATACGACTCTCTGCCAGCTTTCTCTATGGAGAACCCATGGAGAGTAGCTGCCTACTCTCCTTCAAGGATGGGATGATCTCTATCCCGGAGTGTGGAACTCGAAGGATTGAGGACTTCGAGTTTTACCCTCCAGGTCTGACGCAGCCTTTCATCGGTTATGCTAGGCTGACGGCAACGGCTCTGACGAGGGAAGACAAGATCTCTAAAGAGTCGGTCCTATATAGTAGAGATCATGCTCAGCGGGAATGGGTTCACTGCCTTGAGGACTGGGAGTGTACGAACACCAAACTCCAGGCCTACAAGAGTCCCTTCACTATTTTCGCGACGGAAGAGGAGGTTTCTCTTCCGTTCGCCACGAAATTAGTGGAGAAGTCCCTTCAGGCAGTCCTCAAGGATGAGCCCATCCCACAGTTGAGGGAGGCGGCGGAGTCTACTTCTCCGCTCTTCCCGGCTTTTCGGAGAATTGTGGGAGAACTTGCCAGCTACATTCACGCTTGGTAAGCTCAAACCGGACTGCGCCATGGACCAGTTCGGCGAGAAACTACCAAGGCTGCCGGATTCCCTAATCCAGGCAGAGTTTGATGCGCGAACCAGGTTTGGCAGGTCCCTCAATTCCCTTATAATTACGGAATGCTGCCCTCTCTTATGCTACGGAACCGCTGTTCAAGATTTTGGCGAAATCTCAGTTCCAGACGGTACTAACGGACGCTTTTGACTTCTTCCAGGCTAGGAGGAACTGCCGAAAGCATGTTCTACAAGAGTGTACCATTAGGCATGAGCCGAATAGACTCTTGGCCTCTAGCATGTGGGGAGCGGATCTTCTTCCCAGAGTCCGCCGGTTCCGGTCAACGAAGTACACCACGAAGCTGCTAGGCTCAACCAGAGCCTTAGAGCTAGGTGGGGTATTTCCTCGAAGAGGAAACAAGATTTCCGTTCCCACTGCTGGTAAGAAAGAAAACCGAAGAAGGCTGGTAAGAGGTTCCAGCCATATAAAAAACTCAGCAACAGCAGCAATTTGTGCAGGCGGTCCCGGTTACCCAACAAGGACAACCTGCTAGTTCAAAGCAGAATCAGCCCATCCTCCTGTTGTCCCCTCAATCTCAGCCATCCACCTCCTACGCTATCTCGCCGGCCTTCAACCCTGCATATGAGGCTCAAGGCTACAATCAGGGCGAGAGGTTACTTTTCGTCGCGTGGCGCAGGAAGGGCGACAAGGAGCAGGCAGTTCAGAGGAGGGCGTTGTGGTCCAACCCGCCCATCAACAATGAGGCTCCCCAGGTAGGAGGGAGCTGTTCCTCTTCCGCCACAGGTGGGGGTTCAGCAATTGGGCACAGAGCATAGTGTCCAAAGGATTGGGCTGGAGTTGGATCAAAGATCCTCCTCCAATCAAATCATTCCACCAGATACCGTCAAAGGAATTGACAGATTACGCGGAAGAACTCCTTCAGAAAGGAGCTATTGCGAGAGTCAAGCATCTAAAATTTCAAGGTCGCTAATTCAGCGTGCCAAAAGAAAGGCTCAACAAAAAGAAGGGTAATCTTAGACTTGTCAAAGCTAAACTCTTTCATTCGTTGCGACAAGTTCAAGATGCTTACCCTCTCGCAAGTAAGGACCTTACTTCCACGTGGAGCCGTCACATGCTCCATCGATCTTACAGACGCATACTATCATATCCCTATAGCCAGCACTTCCGCCATTCCTAGGATTCAGGCTAGGAAATCAAACATTCTCATTCAAGTGATGCCCTTCGGTCTGAATGTAGCCCCCAGGGAGTATTCACGAAAATAGCAGAAGTGGTTGTACAACAATTGAGAGCTCAGGGAATCATGGTAGCAGCATACCTCGACGATTGGTTGATCTGGGCACCAACAGTCGAGGAATGTCTCAAAGCCACCAAAAAGGTAGTTCACTTTCTGGAACATCTGGGGTTCCAGATAAACAAAACGAAATCAGACTTACTCCGGAATCTCGTTTCCCCCCCAGTGGCTAGGAATCCAATGGGATTTGTCTTCCCACAATCTGTCAATTCCAGTGGCCAAACGGAAGGAATAGCAAAATCTGTCAGGCAATTTCTCAAATGCAAACAAACGTCAAGAAGAAACCAGGAGAGAATCCTAGGGTCTCTTCAGTTTGCTTCGGTAACAGATATCCTTCTGAAAGCAAGGCTGAAAGATATAAATCGAATTTGGCGTCAAGAGCAAACTCCAAATATCGAGACAAGTTGTCAGTAAATCCCACAGATCCTCCGCAACCAACTACGGCCTTGGTCAAAAGTAAAGAACTTAGCCAAGAAAGTACCCCTTCAATATCCCCTCCCAGTGTTAACCATTCACACGGATGCATCCCTGTCCGGGTGGGGGGGATACTCTCAGTTCAAACAGGTTCAGGGGACTTGGTCAGTTCAATTTCGCCAGCTCCACATAAACGTGTTGGAAGCAATGGCAGTATTTTCTTACTCTGAAGAGACTGCTTCCCCCGAAGACGTCTCATCTAAGGCTAGTTTTGGACAGTGCAGTGGTAGTTCATTGCATCAACAGAGGAGGTCCAAATCCAAGCATGTGAATCATGTCATGATAGCCATCTTTGCATTAGCAAACAAACACAAATGGCATCTGTCTGCCACTCACCTGGCAGGAGTAAGAATGTGATAGCAGACGCCCTTGTCCCGGTCAGTTCCTCTGGAAGGGGGGGGGATCAGAGTGGTCTCTGGACGACGGGTCATTCCAGTGGGTAAGCCTGAGAGTCCCAGGTCTCCAAGTGGATCTCTTCGCCTCACAAGCGCAACCACAAGCTCCCTTGCTATGTGGCCCCCAACCTGGACCCTCTGGCTTTTATGCCACGGACCCCCGCCCGTGTCGTTGGATTGGAATCAGTGGAGGAGAATTTATGTTTTTCCTCCAGTGAATCTTCTCTTGAAAGTCCTAAGCAAACTAAGGTCTTTCAAAGGGATAGTAGCTCTGATTGCACCGGACTGGCCCAAGAGCAACTGGTATCCTCTCTTCTTCGGAATTGGGTCTCCGACCTCAACGGATCCCCAATCCTCCAAGCTGTTCACAATCAGTACAAATGAGGACTGTGTTCGCTTCCTCAGGAATTCTCCAGACCCTAACTTTATGGACTTCATGAAGTTTGCGGCTAATAAAGATGCTGATATTGATCCACAGAATATTCTCTTCCTAGAATCAGATAAGAGAGAGTCAACCATTAGACAATATGACTCAGCTGTTAAAAAAAAATTAGCATCTTTCTTGAGAGAATCGAACACTACAACCATGACAGTTAATTTGGCTATATCCTTTTTCAGATCCTTGTTTGAACAAAGGTTTAGCAGCTAGCACGATTACCACTCATAAATCGGCTTTGAAGAAAATCTTTCAAGTAGGTTTTCAGATAGATCTGACTGAATCTTATTTCACATCTATCCCTAAAGCCTGTGCTAGACTTAGACCTTCTCAGAGGCCTACTACAGTTTGCATGGTTCTTAAATGATGTCCTCAAACTAGCTTCAGATACTGACGAACTCATCTTGTACATTCATAATGCTCCTGAGGAAGACATTATTCTTATTAAGCCTAGCTTCAGGAGCTAGAATTTCAGAACTGTCGGCTCTATCCAGAGATGCGGGTCATGTGGAATTCCTCCCATCAGGAGAAGTTCTACTTGCTCCGGATCGTAGCTTTTTAGCCAAAAATGAGGATCCTCTTGCAAGGGGGTGGGGCTCCTTGGAAGGTTTATCCCACTTCCACAGGATCCTTCTCTCTGCCCAGTATCAACTCTTAGAGCCTTTCTATCTCGTACTTCTTCAAGATCCTCAGGTGCTCTCTTCATGAGAGAAAAAGGTGGTACTTTGTCAGTAAAAGGTATTAGACAGCAAATCCTTTACTTCATTAAACAAGCCAACCCTGAGTCATTCCAAAAGCACATGATATCAGGGGAGTAGCCACCTCAATTAATTATTTTCAACATATGAACTTTGAGGATCTTAGGAAGTATACTGGATGGAAATCCCCGACAGTCTTTAAACGGCATTATCTAAAGTCCTTGGAATCTTTAAAGTTTTCAGCAGTAGCAGCGGGAAACATTGTTTCCCCTGATACTGTATAGTAGTTGTAGTATAGATCCAGGTCTCCTTTCTACCTACATCATCCAACATGCCTCACCCTATCGCCAGGCTACTCGAATATCATAGCCTTAGCCGTTGAATCATAGTGGATTGTCCCTTATTTTTTTTTTTTTGCTAGGGACATCCACACTTGTACTGATAATGTACTTCAGTGTACCTACCCTTATTTTTTATGCTAGGGTAAGGACACAATATGTTTGATATATTTTGCCATACTTGTATTAATGATGGACTTCAGTGTACCTACCCTTATTTTTTTTTTTATGCTAGGGTAGGACACAATGAGTTTGTATATTTTGTAAATATGTTAAGTAAATCCCTTTGTTTGTTTATATTACATGCATCTCTGTAATTTACTTTAATTACCATTTAAGTACTTTAAGATTACTAACGTTCTATTGTTTTACTGTTTAGTATAAGTTAGTTTAAGTGCTTAGTTTGTATGCTGTAATTGATTTACTTATATTATATCCATCATTTTACACTGCTTTTTCATTGTTCCCTTTTTTCCCATCTTGTCTGTTTTCTCTGGTACTCTTTCATAGGCCGACACGAGCTGAGCCCAGAAAAGGGATTTTGACGAAGGAAAAATCTATTTCTGGGTGATTGGCTCGTGTCGCCCTATGAAACCCCCCCTTTTTTGGTTTGTTCCCCCCCTTGCAGGACAAGATGTTTTTAGATTAAGGATGTCCGCTAGGGGCGCTGCTGTCCGTGGCGTCCTCTAGTAGTAGTAGTACGCGGCTGCATCGCCCGTTGGTATCGGCTCTCTCTTGGGGGGATTCTGATTGGAAGTTCTAATTGGTGATTGTCTCGTGGTAGTGTTCCACACTCGCCCCTCCATTATCATACCGACACTTCTTTTTAAGAGTGAGCGAGTCAGTTTTACTGACATTTTCTTAATTTTGTTTTTCTCTGGTAATTTTAGATTAATTTTACCTAGAAAGAATGATATTAAGGATCCTTTCATAGGGCGACACGAGCCAATCACCCAGAAATAGATTTTTCCTTCGTCAAAATCCCTTTTTTACTCAAAAAGATACTTCAAATTCGTACTAAATTATAGTTTTCAGAGTAAATTTTACCAACTAGCTAGTCTACCAAGGTTGATCAACAAATAACCAAGGGTAGCCTTCCATAGCCTAACCTTAGCTTAATGAATGTGTGTGAGCCTAGTATGTATGAGAAGCTGGGATTGGAAGGTAAGAAGTTGGTGTTAGTTGAGTGTGGAAGGAAGAAAAAGCATGTGAAAAAGCCTGGTAGGATTGACAAGGGGGTGAGCGTGCAAGTGAGTGTGGATGATAAGTGTGTGAATACGGATGAAAGTTAGTTGAATAGTAGTGATACTCAATAGTATCTGTGGGTTCTCATTGGAGGAGGCAAGTGAGAATATGGAGATGGCAACGCAAAAAGATAGGAAAATAGTAAGTAGTATGAATGGTTCTTTCGTTGGAGTAGAGGGCGGATTGAATGAGATGGATGAGTTGCTTGTAGAAATAACTGCAATTTTGGGTCAGGATGATAATGAGGTAGATGATGTGGTGCATGACCTGTTCAATGATGTGAGCATGGATGGTAGCCGTGGTAGTGCAGTAGATGATGGTGATGTGGAAGAGATAGTTCCGAGAATATATGAAGCCCCCATTACTCGAAGCAGAGGTCCTGTTCCTGAATACGACTGGGTGATGAAAAAGGCCAGGTAAGTGGTCGTAAGTTGGTGTTTTTGTTTGAAGTATTTGGCAAAGTAAGACTCTTCACTGGTCTCGGCGACTCTCTTCCTTTTGCCGCATTTGGCTCGCCCTCTATCACCGCTGGTTGAAAAGGGCTCCTGACCTCTCGGCTGCCAAGTGGTGGAGGCAGTGGGAAAGGGATCAGCCCTGGCAGGAGGGTGAGAAACCCTCCTAGATGGAGAGCCAGGGCAACGTTGAACAGAAACAGCAGGAGGTTGGGGCCAATGGAAGAATGCTGTGCGGTGCAGCAAAGAATCCTGGCTCGCTCTCCTGAAGTTTCTGATCACCTCGTTTACATCTGAAGATGGAGAGAGGGTGGATCCCTGAAGCGAGGCATTCCTCAGGTTAGTCACATCCTGAGGGTCCACAGCTCGATCAAGCCTTGATGAGACAGTGTCCCTGCGCTTCAGCACCAGGTTGGCCCAGAGGTTGGCAAGCTGGTGGACTAAGAACTCCATAGCCTTACCTTCTGACAAAACAAGGTCATGGAGCTGACTGGCCATGTCCGCTTGCTTGTCAGGCTGCTGTGAGTTTCAGTGGTGGCAAGAAAGCCCACTGTGCCACCCCAAAAAACCAACCATGAAGCTGCTTGCAACGCCGCCATCGTGGTTTGTTCGAGCTGCGACATCTCCTGGGAAGAGAGCGTTGGGGTTCGGTGTTGCAGTGTCTGGAATGAAACTCCAGGTGCCAATGATGTTACCGTCGGGTTTATGGGCAAGGGTGAGGGCTCAGCCTCTTGGGCCACATAGTACTTCCTCTGCTTCTGGAAAGCAGAGGGGAGTAGCTTAGAGGACTGAGATACCCGCAGCGAGTCCTTCCTCGCTGAAATTGTCTATCGGCCTTGGTCAGAGCCTCCCATGGCAGGGATGACAAGGGCAGCTCAAACCGGGACTGAACACCGCGAGGGGCCCAACAAAGAAGGTTGACTGCATACTTATGGCCTTTCAGAGAAGTAGTTGGAGCTTCTCCTATGCCGTTTACCTTCCGGATGAGACTGATGATCTCGTGGAAGGTTGTTTTAGCTGCCACATCTTCCAGAACAGCTGGAGTAGCTGGTTCCGGAAGGTAGCCAGCTGAATCATCGGTTGCCTCGTGAAAATCATCCTTCCTCTGCATTGACGCACCCGGGCATGAATGAGAGGGGTCCAGTCTTGAAGAAGAAGGCCGAGTCTCTAGTTGTTCATGAAGGACAGCAGAAGGTCCAGGAGCCAAGGGCCCCAGAGCCACAGAAGCCCTTGGAGGCTTGGAATCACGAGGGCAATTCTTCGCTGCCTTCCAAAGGTCCTTATACCCTGTTGAACACCCCCTTGCAAGAAAGGGAAAGGTGGAGTTGGAGGATGCCTGTCTGCTTCTGGAGAAGCTGGAGGAGAGAGGGGAAATGGAGCCCTATCCACAAGCACTGCTGGAGCCCTGTTAGGAGGATCTCGGCTGGGTTTGAACTCAATGGGTGAGATATGATACTTCTCTACCAAGGAATGAGCCCTTGGAGATTGAGAACCTTGAGAGGTTGGAAGTCTGGACTCGAAAGGAAGAGTCACAGGATGCCTTTGCTTCCAGAGCACCTCTCACTCATGGCAGCTTAGGGATAGTAAATCCCCTTAACTGCTTTCCTAACTTCCCAAGAGGAATCAGAAGGGGGCTGGAAGGTCATATGAAGGAGAAGGGGCCCGCTTGAGGCCTAGTTCTCAAGGGGAAGTCAGAGAACGACGACCTCTGATCAATGGTGAAAGCCTATATGGCTGCCTTTTGGAAGGCTGGGATGCACCTTCATGAGGATCCCAAGGTGGAGATGGGACCTACGGAGGAGGAGCAGACAATGGAAGTTCCAAGGACGGGTACTCCGACCCAGACGTCTCCATTTTCCATGTTGAAACATTGCAAAAAAACAGAGGAAAAAGGTTTTACAGGTGCATGTGTATCTGCAGGAGCAAGAGCGCATGTTGGTGCGGGCACACATACAGGTTCTGAACGCGTGTAAGTGTGTGCAGGCAAATGGCGTGCATATTGACGTGCAGGAGAATGCCTAGAGCCACGCATGTTAGAACTAGCTGGGGAGCGTTGATGCTCTACAAGTGAAATTGCACGTCTTGTTGCATGTGTAGATGAAGAAGAGCGTTCTGAAGAAAGAGTGCATCTGGGGCGTGATACTGGAGACCAAGAACGCCTGCTGGAGTGTTTAGAAAAATGCTCTTTTGATGCGCGTTGGCACAAAGGCAGTAGTGCATCTCAGTGAGCACTTATATTGTTGTTGAGGCAGTGGTGAAGCAGCGCATTGGGTAACGCACATTACAGGTGAGCGCTGTCTAAAGGAAGCATGCGCAATCACACGTGCTGTCCAGGAGTAACGCGGCACGCAATGAATGGTGCGCATCAGGAAATAGTTCTCGCTGTATTGCCGCTCACACTGGTGTAGAAGGGGGGCACGCATTGGTGCGTTGTCCCCAAGAAGGAGAGACAGTTTCTCTGCGACCTCTCTCCAATGAAGGCTCCTGTGCGCGTGGCGAAGCATCACGCACTGCGGGGGAGCATTCAATTAGCAAAGCCTCCTGTGCGCATGCCATAGCATCGCCCATTGAGGAGGAGAGTAAATCCAACAAAGGCTCCTTTGTGCGTGCTGTAGCAATGCACAAAGACGAGGAGCTTACGCGTGAAGGTCTGGTAGTTCTCGAAGGAGAGCGCACATCAGCACGTCTCTGAGAGGAGTCTTTACTACTTCTCTGAGAGTCACTGCTGGCTCTTGAAGAAGGCGTGTCAAGAGGAGTCCGAGGACCTCGTCCAGGGACAAGGCGAAGCTGCAGGGCCCGCATCCCCGAAGGCGGGCAGACAGGAGGACGAACCTGGTCAGCATCGAAAAGAGCCTCTGCAGGTGAGGGCTATGGGGGCTGCGCCGCAGAGGGAAGGACGTCTTCCTAAACAGCACGGGAGGATGAGGCTGCCTCCTCCGAGGAGACTAAGGAGGAAGACACAGCCCCAGAGGAGAGTGTCGCCAAATGTCTCTCCTTCGACGGCAGGCCAGGAAGTCCCAACGAAGGCCACAAAACACGAAGGGCATCATCAACACATACTGAAAAATAAGGCTCATCCTTGGAAGGGCCAGGCCTTCCCGTTTCACCAGGGGAAACAGGCAGGTCTCGCTCTTTCAGAGGCTGACCAGGAGTTAAATTGTCAATCTTATGTGCTTAACTCCTGGAGTGAGATGCTGAAGGTCCGAAAGGACAAGTCCCCGACAAGGAAGCAGAAGGTCTGGGTTGTTTGGTCTTCGAGGAAGAACTCAAAGGTGAAGAATCACTTTTCTTCTTCTTACTTCGCCGCTGGTGATACTCAACCCACTGGGCAGGCGACCAGGTATGACACTACTCACAGGGGGATTCCAATGTACAGAATGCCCCCTGCGAGAAGGACGAAGGGAGTGAGGGTCTCTATCAATCCTGCTCATGAAAGTCCCCCACCTACGGCCCGGGACACCAGGGCAGGAACGCATAACCATATTGTCAGACATACTCGTATTCAGCTAGAAAGAGAGAAAGAATGTTATGAACAATTTCAACAAGACAGCGAGAGCGAAAGAGAGAGGCCTTTCCTCGCTGCTGGCTGTAATCAAAGTGACGACTCAGTGAGCTGGTGGGGAAGCGGCGCTTCCCCACCACCAGGCAGGTAACTACCAGCCCGGTTGTTAACTAACTCGGTATATAAAAGAATGTATTAGCCGGTAGTTTCAGCTGAGCTGCAATCTATCCTAAGTAAAGGACAGAAGGTTTGTATACGGTGTAGGAACAATTCAATACTATGAGAGAAAATGGCTATGCTTATATATACAGGCAACTTGATTATAGCTGTCAAACATTCTGTAAGACAGATTTATTTAATTTGTATTAAACATTTTACATATATTTCTGTTTACATTATCATTAACATTTTTAAAATATCAAATCATTGTTATAAGCATTTTATGGGGTGTCTACATAAAAGTAATAGTTGTTAAAGGGTACTAATCTAAGATGACTTAGGATGTTTTGGGATGATAGTTTGAGGTGTATTTTTATTTGAATTAATATTAAATTGTTTTAGAATGATAATTTGAGGTACAGGCAGTTGTTGGCTGGTGGACTCGGTTAATGGCGATCCCGTTTCATGACGCCTGTCCGTCATAAAATCCATGATTTATGGTGCCACAACGTGCTGAGTTTCAGTTATCAGCGCCATAATGCACTGCCATTAACCAGTTTACCAGCAGCATAAGCGCCACAAATCGATGAGTTTCGGTTAGCAACCAACCGATAACCAGGGACTGCCAGTATATTTTTGTTTAAACTACTAAATTAAGCAGTGAACATTTAAAATTGATAGTTATAAGCATTTTAGTTTGAGGGGTGCAAGGTATTTGATAGTTATAAGTAGTTACAAGCATTTCTTGAGGGGATTTTGCATTTCTGCAGTGGGTTCTGGAACCTATCCCCACAAAAAAGTGGGGAGCACTGTACTTCAAAAGTGTTCAATCAAAATAACAGCAATGCTTCTCAACTTACCGGAGAACTTATGGGAGTCTTATTAGGAGAATGCAAATGATGTGATGCTGCAGATCTGTCTAAAGAGCCATTACTGGAGTTATGGCTCTTGTTTGCAATGAATGAATTTGTGTCAGCAGGAATGCCATTCTTTGTACTGCTGGACTTCTTCTTGATTTGTTTTTCTGAGTAATTGTATTTCAGGTCTTCTGAAGTGATTGGTTTACAAAATGATAGCTCCTCTGGATACCGAATACCTAAAATA
Source organism: Macrobrachium nipponense (assembly GCF_015104395.2). Classification (NCBI taxonomy): domain Eukaryota; kingdom Metazoa; phylum Arthropoda; class Malacostraca; order Decapoda; family Palaemonidae; genus Macrobrachium; species Macrobrachium nipponense. Next base: position 49,137,253 of record NC_087203.1, on the reverse strand, counting down.
CATACAGCAGCCCTCAGAATTTATTCTGATATATAGGTATTTATTAGTTCATAATGCGTAGAATTTTTTTTCAAGTCCTTTCAATAATCAAAACAGTAAATTTTCTACTAATCATAACTTCAGTGACATGCAAAAAAAACAACTTGCTTACACAGTACCTCAAAACAATGCAACAACAGAATTCTCATTACCCAGCATAAAAAATTAACACTAACTTGCATTATACAAAACTAAGATGCATTCAATTCTCAATAAAGGAAAGACGGCAATAAACAAAAAATCATATGTACATTTTCATTATAATTTACAGAAAAAACAAGATTCTCATGATAATTTACAGCAAAAAATATATTTGAAATGGCAATTTGTCGAAAATTGCATTTTTCCTAACTATACAAACCTGAGGTCCTTATACAATAGGAAGGTAACTAGCGGCAGTTGGAACGGTTGTAAGCTTCGAACAAGGGAGTTCGGTAGTTAACTGCTTGTCAGACAGTGCACGCGCAGCGCGACTGGGAGGTGAAGAACCACTTTTGCTTTAGGCCCAGGAAAAAACGCAGAGTGAGGGGTGGCATGAGGTGGGACTACAGTGGTCCCCCCGTATTCGAATAGTTAGAATCCGCGAATGTTTGGAACCCCCCTCTAAAAGTGCTCATAAACTCCTATCCTGAACATGCAAACACCAAAGTATCCCTAAACAGACCAACCTTCATCAAATATACATAAAATATCCTTTATTGTTTCAATTAATCTTTGAAATATTATTAATACTGTTTTAAATAAATTTACATTTTTAGGGTTATACATAAATATTCCATTCTATGTACTAAAACTACATTTTTGTACTAACATGTACGTTTAACTACATACTTAGTTACGTATGTGAAAAAAAATTCAGTCCCCCCATTAGTATTCAGTCATGCATGTTTTCTTTCATACTGTTACTATTTGAGACATCCATTTTTCTTTTTACAAAGGAAGCAATTGTATGTGGAAACTCAACAAATACCAAATGTCTACTTAAAGTATTATCCTACATCAAATATACCATTGAATTGGTATTATTAATATCATTTTTAAAGTCATCTTAAACATTTTACCATTAGAAATATAAAAACAGCCATAGCAGAGAGAGAGAGAGAGAGAGAGAGAGAGAGAGAGAATACTCCTTACGGTTTCAATAGATTGAAATGAACGTCTGTAGACACTTTTTTCCCTCTCCCATAAATACATATATTTCTCCAGAGAAGAGAGAAAGAGGACTGTGCAATTATGTTTGTCTGTCTATCAATTTCTTTTGCTGAGAGCGAGAGAGATAAAAGGAAGAAATAGAAACACCAAATGTATGACAAGTATCTTGTGGAGAGAGAGAGAGAGAGAGAAGAGAGAGAGAGAGAGAGAGAGAGAGAGAGAGAGAGAGAGAGAGAGAGTTGTCCTTACAGTATTTAAAAGAGAAACGGAATGATTATTGTATTTAAAATACTCAGATAAGGGATTTTGACCGTAAGGAAAAATCTATTTCCTGGGCTCAGCTCGTGTCGCTGCGCGAAATATCCTTTAATCTATTATTTTCTAGGGTAAATGTACTAACACATACCAGAGAATAAATAAAATAAAGAAAAAGGTCAGTATAACTGACTCGCTCACCCTCCAAGAGGGTGTCCGGTATGAACACTAGGCGAGTGAGACCACTACCACGAGCCAAAAGCCAATAGAAATCTCCCACTACAAAAACCCTCCAAGAGGAGAGCCTGACCCGCAACAGAGTGAGCATGCTCGTACTTACTACTACTCCATCCCCCATGCTGCCGACCGCTGCGCCTCTGGTGGCCATCCTTTTAAGTTAGCGCACGACGAGTCTTGTGCTATTTTTCTCTCTGTGTTTTTTGTGCCCTTTCGTTGGATTTTTACTATAATGGAGCGTGCAGCTATCGCAGCAGCTTAAGTTAGTACTCAGTATTTATGGTTAGTTGGTTTTTTCCGGTCCCGAGACAGTAATTTTGCCGTTTTTTTAGGTATAAATACGTACTCGGGGTCGGAAGCATGCAGCATGGTTCTGCCTCGTGCTGGGTTCGTTCTGGGTCTCCCATACCTAGAACATCCCCTTGTCTGTGTACGCTCTATATATATTGTTATCCGTTTACTTAGGGTACTGTCTACTCAGGTTTGTCATGCATGCATGTCTTTTGCCTTATGTAGGCTCCTTCTATCCAGACCTATCCCCGCTCTTTGTAAAAATCGGCCTCTGACTAGCTTTGAGTGGTAGACTTGTCTTCGGGTTAGTCGTACACTCCTGGATTTTTTCTCCTACTATATTGCTTTCTTTTCTTTTATTTTTAATTAATTTTACTATGTATTTTGTTATGGTTAGATTGTTAGGCTGGCTTAGCCTAGGTCCTGGCTCATTGAGCCTATACCTACCGCTCATCGAGTTCGGTTGCTTCCATATAGCATCTCTCTGATCAGTTGGTTTGTCCAGTGGGCCTATATGCTACTGCTTTTCAGTTCAGTTGCTTCCCCATAGCATCTCTCTGATCAGCTGATTTGTCCTAGGCTTAGTTGTCTTGTTTTGGTCTTACCGCCTCGTGGTCACTACGTGATCACGAGACAGCCAGACGCCTGCCCAGTCACCTTCCCCCCCCCTCCCGCTCTTCCATAGAGTCGGGGGAGGGTGGGTCGGTCTGCCCATGCTCGCTCCTCTTACCCGAGCCTGCCTCCCTCTCTCCCCCCAGGCGGAGGGACTTGGGAGACGGGACAGACCCAGACTGGTCTCGACCTCTCCGGCTTCTCGGTCCGGCCGGATGGTAACGTGTTGGGGGGTACTGGCCCTTCCCCCCATCCGTTGCTACCTTGTCGCTCCGGGCTAGCTCGAGCCTGTATGTCGTCTCGCTCTTTCCCTCCTTACCAGGGCTCCTTTCCTACCGGAGTCCTGGCATCCAGCGGAAAGTTATTAGTCCACCCAGGTAAAAAGGAGTGGACCGGCGGAACATACAGTGGTCCCTACTAACCTTACCGTATTGCTGAGTTACTACACTCCGCTACGCACTGGACTTGGTCCGGTTCGTTTGAGTTTTAGGTTTAAGTGTGATTAGGTTAACTATAAGTTTTATCTTAAGTACTTAACCGTCCCCCCTCCCTTCCATATCTTACGGATCTCTCGGGATTATAGCTATTCAGGCGACGCAGGAGGGGTTATGCCCAAATTTTTTCCGAGCTCCGGCATGCAACGGAGTTCTTATGTCCGTTAGCCTGTAAGTGTTACTCTTTAAGATACTCATGTGTCTTCCCACTTACAGGCCACCAACTGTGAGCATCCGGGATGCGCCGCCAACACTTCAGGACCCATGTGGACACGAGTTTGCCGGTCCCACCAAATGCTCCATGCGCGACTCTGCAACGGGGACATCCAGGTCTGGTACCATGAGACGTGTACCATATGTTACGATCTGGTGAGCCAGCTTTTAGACGGGGTAAGTATTCCATCTCCGGTAGCTGCTCCGCTTCTGTTTTAATGCTTAAGTTTTCATCATTCACTTTAACTTAAGGCATCTAGTTTTAAGTTATACTTTAAGTTTTAGTTTTGTTTAAGTGATTCTTAAAGTCTAATCTACGCCCTCTCTTCCAGGCGCCGCAGTGAGGGATACCGCACTGGCTACCCTGCGGGCCTGGGTCGGCGGTTTTGGGAAGAACGCCGCCAAGGGTATGCCCTACATTTTAGAGAAACGATTGGCGGTATTAATCTTCCCCGGCCAGGTAAGGCGACAGGATAACGTCGACCCAATAGAGGCGCCCCGACTATCGCCTTCATCCAACAACAGCTGGCTGCCTCATTAGCTGACCAGACCAGGATATCTCC
>NC_087203.1:49097536-49132897 GCF_015104395.2 Macrobrachium nipponense | reverse complement strand
TTGGACCAGACCCCTGCCTTCAGTACCTGCGCCATGGAGAAGTTCTTGCGGAACGCGAAGGAAGGACCAATATCTCTCACTTCGTGGGCTCTCGGACGAAGAGTACGGATGTCGTCGCTACCATCAGCTTCGTACGCCCTCCTGATCACCTCACGCAGCCAGAAAGAAAGAGTGTTCCTGTAACTTCTTCTTGGTCATCCCGGTGCTAACGAAGAGGTGTCAACACTCAGACCTGAGGTGTCGAGTTTTCTTCAGATAGCGCCGTCGCACCCTCACAGGACAAAGCAGCATCTCCTTCGCATCGAAGGCGGTGAAGTCCATTAGGGAGGGGATTGTGAAGGACTCGAACCGATTGGCAGGGACCGAAGGATTCTGAGTCTTCGCTACGAAATTCGGTACAAAATCGAACGTCACAGATCCCCATCCCCTGGATGCTTGACTTCGCAGGAAAAGCCATGCAGTTCCCTCAGAGGAAAAGAAAGGGAATAGTCGCTATGACCTATCCCTCTTCTCGACATAATCTTCGGTGATGTCCAGTACCCGTACTGGTCTATCCGTCTGCAGCAAAGTGTCTCGCATTCTCAAATCCCATTGTAGCTAAGCCTCTCGCGGTCTCGTATCCCCCTCCGGCGAAGTCTCTCCGTCTCCGTAGTGGATAGGACACCAACACTCCATGGTGGGTGTCGATGTTATGGGTACTGGGACGAGCTAGTAGGATGAAGTAATGATTGATCTGGAACAACCGAACTAAGTCCACAGCGTAGCTTGCAACTGACTTGGGGGTTTTGACAGCTGCCGACTGACTGCATTTGGTTGAGTGAGGCAAGCTGTCCAAGCATCCAAGCAAGTCACGTGACCTTCGCCTTTAAAGGGGTATGCCGAGAGACCATACAAATCGTCTATTTGTTTGCCACCGATGCCGGGCGAGGTGATGATTCTCTCAAGGCATGTGCCCAACAGGCAAAAGTCAATTGCCTTCTAGAGACCGAGGTCCCTGATGGCAAGACAGAATTCTCATAGTAGTTGAGTCTCAGCTAAGGAGAAACAACACCATGTGCTGTTGAAGACGAAGGTGGAAGGTGAATGCCACCTACGTCTTCACAGCTGAATCGAGAGAAGTAATTCTCAAGATTCTGAACCTGTGCTTACAAAGGACTGAAAACGCTAAACCGCTATTTCATTGCTGTTCTGTGAAAAGTCGTAGTTGCAATGAAAGCGGGGCGCTTTTCAGTAATGAAAACACAGGGATGTACTGCCTGAAGAACTGCTTCTCATGGGCTGATCATCTTCTTCAGGTTATCCAGGGAGGACTATTAATATACTTGGAAGTAGAGCTGGCAGGGCGGGGAACAGGCGATGTCTCCCATTATACACCTGTAATTCGGGGTGAACAATGAACAATTGCACACCTACGAATACGAGATATTTTTAGAAGACAAACTCAGATGACTGAAGAAATCATTCCACATTATCGCAGGGGTGTGATGCAGTGGGAGACTAGGCTACAGACTTCTGTTACCGTGCGGTAAACAGAAAGATGATAGAGTTTATTGAGATATCTCTGTCTGAAAATTCTCGCAATGTCCAAGGCGATGCAGTAGAGATGGTCATTCATGTACGCGAGAATCCCAGTCAATCAGAGACCTAAGTCTGTAGGGCAGAGATACGGTTCGGTAGTCAATCATTGTAGAGGAGAGAGACATAAACCGACCGTTCATCTCGGAGAGCCAGCTGGTACTGGGCTGCGTCAGGCAGCTCAATACACAGTTAGCTCTCGCTCACTCGTCATCCTGAGTTGCCAGGTAATCCATTCCACGAAGGAATGCGTTCCGCTAGAACCATCGAGCATAAAAAAATACGCTTGAGCAATTGTATTTAAACGAAACAGATTTCGGTAAATACAAAAGCTGAGGTGGTGTTGTCATAACAATACCATAAATATCTCAAAATCGAAACTGGTAACTCCTGGGAGATTGCAGGCAGTCCCGAGTTGCAGTTCAATTAAGATACTATTCGTCTCGGTCACAATCCATAGAGTTAACTACAGTATGTGCCTACACCCCGGACAATTCAACTGATTAACAGAATCATGTCGCGAGGGCAATATACGTAGTATATTTGTAGGTTCCTATACAAAGACCTCCATCCTAAATTCTTTTCCATTCGAGGAATGAGAATAAGGATTGGAAGCCGACACCCTTCATTCTCTAATCAAGAGAGTGAAGGAGAAGTCTTCCCCGAAGGATAGCTTCAATGGTGATAACAGAATACCGAAGACGATAGTTCAAGCCAAACTGGATGTAGGTCTTGTGTAAGGGGAGCTGTTATGAGAGCTCCTCCCCTGCCCACCAGCAGAACCGGTAGGCTGGGAGGACTGTGGCGATCATCAACCATGGTGATGGTCAAGTTGCTGGTCTGGACCAGCGGTTGGCGATCATCAACCACGGTGATGGTTGAGTTGCTGGTCTGGACCAGCGGTTGGTGATCATCAACCACGGTGATGGTCAAGTTGCTGGTCTGGACCAGCGGTTTTCCTGCCTTCAGGAGATCACTGGCGATCGACCTGCAGGCCTGGTCGTGCAGCTCTCCTGGGGAGAGCGGATAGACCGAGAGCAGCGGCGACGGTCCCAGCGGCAATCTCGCCGAGATCGTTGTGCTGACGAATCTGCACAATGACCTCAGCAAAAATTCCTCTGGATCTCAGGAGTGACCGCATCTTGAGGAGTAGGACCATCAAGCCCTTCCAGCAAGAGCGATTCCCGAGACCCTACTCCTTCAGAGGGAGGAACAGCGGCAGACCCCTCCCGGTCTCCTCCTGCCACTTGCGCATACAACCTGGTGGATCCGAGGACCGTGCCTGGTACGTAGGCCGTCGTGGCAGGATCATGGGGGGCGCGCCCCTCACGATCACTCCTTGTTATTTCGCCCTTCCCGGTGTAACTCGAGGAAGTTGGAGGAACAGGAGAGGAAGACCTGACGCTTCCCCCTCGCTCACCGGCAGAACCGGTGTGCTTGGGGGGCTGCGGGCGATCGCCAACCCACGGTGGCGATCGAGCTGCAGGCCTGGTCGTGCCGCTCCCCTGGGGCGAGCGGCTGGACCGAGAACAGCGGCCCCGGTCCCGTGCGTCAGGGGAGCTGCTGCTGGTCCCCCTATCTGTCCGGTCCCCGTGGGAGCGGCAGTCAGGGGACCTGCAGAGACCACTGTCGCGATGGAACCGGTGCCCGTTCTCACGGCGCGTTGAACCGCTGGAACCAGCTGGTTCCTGCGATCGAGGGGACCTCTTACCAGTCTCCGCCCGTGGTCGGTCTAGGACCGTCACGGCAACCCTGGTAACCAGCTGGTCACTACGAGAGCGATCGCTGGCCTAGCGAGAGTCACCTGAGCGGCTCTCGCCAGCCTTCTGCTCCGTGCCTTGGTCCTGGCGCCGACCGAACTCGGACATCTGGGCCTTGGCTGCACGGTCGCCCGTACACTCGGTACCTCTCACGAACGAGAGGCCGAGCCGGAACCTGGTGTAGCGGCAGCGCCCTACACCAGGCAAGGAAGTAAAGGTGTTAGCCGGTACTCCTCTGGTCCCTGTCTTCTTCTTCCTTGCGGAAGGAGAGACGGGCCCAGCTCCCGAAGGAGCAGGAGGACCAGCAGAAGGACCCCACCGTCCCACCGGAGTGAGATGGGGCCTTAGAAGTTCACGAAGGAGCCTTCTTAGGGGGGAAGGAGGCAGCCTTCTTCCTCGGCTTGAAGCCTTGGGAGTCGAAGGGGAAGAGGCGGCAGCAGGCGACGAAGAAGACGACGAAGACGACGACGACACCTTCCTCTTCTTCTTCTTCTTCTTCGTCAGCTCCCTCAGGACAGACGTCAAGTTCTCCATCCAGGATGGAGCCGGGGCTGCTGTTGCCAAAGCAACAGGGCCCGGCTGCACCTGTCCGGAAGGACCAGCATCTGGGGCAGCAACACTGCGGGCTGGAACAACGTCGGCAGGTGCGGGAACAGCAGGAACAGCAGCAGCGGCCAGCGACATCCTGGGTACTGGCGGCAGATCCAGGGGCGAGCTCTTTGGGCAATGGAAGACTGGGGCTGGCAGCACGAAGAACCCGGAGGGGGAGGCACGCCCCTCCTCGGCACGGCAGCGATCGGGCCCTGCACGGCGGCGTTGGCATCACAGACATCACGAGAGGGGTGTAAACCAGGTGAAGAGGGGCGGCGTACCCTGGAGTCGAGACCGTGTAGTGGTGGTCACCGCTCCATGGGTGACCGGCACAGCGCCCGCCAGATGCTGGAGCAGCCCCTGGACGCTCGGCGTGCCCTGGAGTCCCAGTGACATCCACACCTGGCCAAGGTCGTCCCCCGCAGCAGGAGCCCTGAGAAAACAACAGTCGGAAGTTAGGAGGAGTTCCCCCTCGTGCGGAGGGGGGGGGAGCCCCACCCCAAGCGAACGGAAGACCCCTTATACAAATGCACATCGGGTAACGAGCTCGACAGGTCAGGCGAAGAGAAGGACCTCGGACCCCCCCCCCCCGGCCGAAGGGGAAGGTGCCATCCGCAGGAGCTGAGTCGGGGGCAGGAAAGAAGACGCAGTGTCCGAAACCAAGGGAGTAGCAGAGAGCTTCCGGCGACTCCTTGGCAGGTCTACGCTTCTCCCCACCCTCGCACAGTACCCACTCAATTACACAAATGTTACAAGGCTCAGGCCGAGAGCATTCACGCCCTCGGCACCGAGCGCAAATGAGGATCAATCTTCGGAAAAGAGCGGAAGACCCCACACTTGCGGCCCTCCACCCCGGGCACACTCTACGGCTGATGGGGGGGCACGGGGATAGCTCTATGTCCGATGATCCATAAAATCAATGTAATAAAAGATGAAAAAGACAGTACGTACTTACAATTCACTTTCAAACACTGACAAACCAAGTTGAAAAATTCACAACAAAACCAAAGCATACGACGATGAAGTGGGCAGAGAGCGATGACAGACACGTCCTCCACACACACGGCTGAAAGCAAAAGTGATTTGATTCTTCACCTCCCAGTTGCGCTGCGAGCGCACTGTCAGACAAGCAGTTAACTACCAAACTCCCTTGTTCGAAGCTTACGACAGTTCCAGCTGCCGCTAGTTACCTTCCTATTGTAAAAGGACCGATGGTTTGTATAACATACCGGAACAAAGGTCTTTTTATAATTTGCTCATGAGTTACAATCCCAAAGTCAACATATTGAAAGTCAGGTCACAATCCCAAAGTCACTTTCAAACACTGACAAACCAAGTTGAAAAATTCACAACAAACCAAAGCATACGACGATGAAGCGGACAGAGAGCGATGACGAACACGTCCTCCACACACACGGCTGAAAGCAAAAGTGATTCTTCACCTCCCAGTTGCGCTGCGCGCGCACTGTCGGACAAGCAGTTAACTACCAAACTCCCTTGTTCGAAGCTTACGACCGTTCCAGCTGCCGCTAGTTACCTTCCTATTGTACAAGGACCGATGGTTTGTATAACGTACCGGAACAAGGGTATTTTTATAATTTGCTCATGAGTTACAATCCCAAAGTCAACATATTGAAAGTCAGGTCACAATCCCAAAGTCAATATACTGCAAGTCATAGTTAACAGCACTGTGCAATTAAAAGTAAAAGATAATTTTGCACAAATTGAGTCAATATTATAATACTACATTCAAGTGTCATACCCAATGACAGCGACGTGGTGCCAAATTAACTCTGACTTACAGCTGACATACTTAAATACGCATCATAAAAAACCAACACCTATACTACTTGCTGATAATGGATCTAGATGTCACTAACAAAGAGTGTTTTGTTTCCACACTTCAAGGTGATGAAAGGTGACACATAAAGGCTAGTGACTGAGCTTACATCTCATGCAGCAGCCCACATGGTGGTGACCTTAATCAGTCTTGTTATGCTTACACAAGGCATTTGCCTCGAGTGGTAAGTGATCCAGTTTTTAATTTTTTTCACTGATTATTCTTTAGTCACTACAATTATAAGTGAACATGTCAAAATAAGAAAGTGTGAAGGGCAACAGCTCTGACCCCAAATAAAAAAATGAGAAACGAATAAAGATGAATTGGACAAGTCTGAAAATGAGTGGAGAAAAGATCACTTTGAGAGAATGCTAGAAGAAAATTCCAGTGTGTATTTGAGGAATGATTGCATCAGGGGATGAAGAGAGGGAAGGGGAGGAGTGAAAGTGATGGTGCTGATGATGATAATGGTCAATATATGGTTGAACAGTCAGTGTATTCAAATGCATGTGTGCAAGGGAGAGGGAGGGGGAAACAAAGTAGAGCAAGGCAGTGTCTCTTGGTGGATGAGGAACCCAAGTGGACAGGTGACACAACTCCAACTTTGTCCATCCATTCAGGGGCCACCCTAAGGATGTCAATTCCCATCCCCACTAACCCTCTTGGTTTCCTCCAACTGTTTCTCAAGCTAAAGTTTCTCAAGTAATTTCTGGGTTCGACCTGTGTCGGCCGGTGAAATGTCCCTGTAGCATACATTTCTAGGTATAAATAGATGCTAAATATACCAGAGAAAAAGCTAAATAGAATGCTGAAGTTACTACCTTCAGCTCGCTCACCCATAGGGTGTCAGTATAAACACAAGGGCGAGTGGAAGCCACTACCACAGGTTTTCTGCCAATTAGAAGACTCCTCTCAAAACCCCTCTCTAGGTAGGTGCCGTTACAACGACTACTTTACGTCTACCTTCCGCTCGCTACTACTACATTCCTGTATTAGCACACTATACAGTGTCCGCACGTGTTTTTTTCGCTGTCCTCTTCGAGTGTTTTTGGCGAAGCATGTCTGCCCCAGAGCCCCAAGCTTCTTCATCTAAGTTGAGTATTCCATTTTTCGTTTTTGTATCTCGTGAGGGCACGATGCATCCCCTTTTTTAGCCCTTAATTGGCCCCTTCGTTCTTGCGAACCGGGGTGACGCTCCTTTTATATCCGCCATCTTGGGTGCATCATTCACAGCGTGCGTTTTTTCCCATTGTTATATTATGATGAATTTTACCCCACCATTGGCATTTCACTGTTTAGACTACTGTTTTCGTATATCCCATCATTATTCTAGCTCCTGTCGTTTTCTGGAGCATTAGTTTTACAAATTTTATCCTTACATCGTAGGGCCTAACTCGCTCCTGCCGTATTCTGAAGTCTCTTCTTATATGTTTATCTTTCGTTATTTTAGCCTTTTGTGGCCCCCTTTTTGTCCTCAGTCCCTCAGGAGCATGTTGGTTTCCCTTCATACGTACGATTTTATTTTTCATATGTTATACGCGAGTAGTGTGTTTTTTGCTTCTAGGGTAGCCTAGCAGTACGCCAGTTTTTTGTGGAGAGGGCGGTTCCTCTCTCTCTCTCTCTCGCAGTATTCATGCATGCATTCTTTTAGTGTGTTTTTCGATGTTACGTCAGTAATGCACTCGATTATATACACGTTTGTGATAAAATATTCATATTCTTTGTTGAGGTTGGTAGTCCTTGCGATGCCCTTCCCTGGCCTACCCGACCAGACCTAGGCTAGGTTTTGGAAGGTAGGTCAGGCAGTCCTGCCCCTCCACCCTTTCAACCCCATCCTTACTGCCTCCTGTCCAGGCTATTATGCTTGCTGGGAGAGTGGTCCAGGACAGAGAGTCCCTCTCGTGTCATGTTTGTAGGGCCTAGACCTATCGTACCTGACCAGATCGGAAGATTCAATTTTGGAGGGTTTAGTTAGGTTCTATCCGTCCACTTCATGACATCCTTTGGAGGCCATGCTAGCCTACCTGACCAGATCTGTACCGATCTCGGAGGGTTAGGCTGGGTTCTTACTGGGTGCGTCCCCCTTTCCTCCTTTCGCAGTTCTTCCAGTAATTCCTCATCATTTATTTTGTTTGTCCTGTTGTGTGTAGCCTGGGCCTTTGCCCCCTTTAGGGTGTCAGTTGACCTATCGTCTTCTGCTCCCTTTAGTGGTAGGCTACTTACAGCTCCCGAGAGGTGGTGGGTCACTGATCGGTTGCTGTGGCCAGGCGTTCACGACTTGTCCACTCTCCTCCAGACACTCCCCCCCATTCCCCCCCCTGCCACGGTCTCGTTCCGGCGCTGCCTAGCTAGCTCGCTGTTCAAGTAATCCTACCGATGAATGACCGCTAGAGCATATAGCTTTTCCAGGGGGATTAGTCGGAGGAGATTGGTTGATTAGTAAATTGTGTAATCTCTTTTAGTATGTCTCCAGGCCTGTAGGTCCTCCAGCCAGGTGGGGTCTACCATCACACCAGCCAGCAGGCTATACACCGGATTGTACGTACCACTGCTCCGCCGCTCAGTTGTCTATTCTCCCTTGTTGTCTCCGCCTCCCCACTCATGTGGGGGCGGAACTGGGCTTAGAGCTGCGTTTCTAATTACCTTAGAATTGCTTCTCTTCCCCGGTGCGATCAGACTCAGGCCTAGGTTTTACCTATTTTCCCTGTTCTGCTCGTATCAGCCCATCTCCGCCGGCCTTTACTGTTATGATAACGGGATTATGGATTCCGGAGTAGGTGAAGCCTTTAAGAGATTATGTTAGAACATGTTTTATTTAGCCTCTGTAGGTATGTCTCCAGATCCGTATTTGTTCCGACGTAGTTTGGTCTACCATCACACACGCCAGAAAGTATATACAGGAGTTTATTGTACCGTTGTTTCCGTCGCTCAGTTTTCCATCTTCTTTGCTATCGCTGCTCCCCATTTTGGTGGGGACGGAACAGGGCTCAGATAATGCGCCTACATTTGGTTACGTTGCATTACTCTGCTGCGATGCAATCAGACTCAGGCTTAGGTCTTACCTTATTCCCGTGTTCTGCTCGTACCAGGCCCTCTCCGCTTGTTATAGCTTTACCGATCCCAAGTACGGATTTCGGAGCAGGCGGAGACATCCAAAGCTTTATTAATAACTAGTAAGTTGAAACTTATACCGGATATTGCCTTTAACGGATTAAATATCTGGTTGAAGTGCACTCATCCCGCCGAAATTAACTCCGGCAGCTTTATCTGATGATACTCATTTGCCTTTTCAACTTACAGATGATCCATTGCCAGGTGACGGGTTGTCCAGCCGTCCTGTACAGGCTGTAGGGGCATGAGGTCTGCCGATTTCATGCCAACTGCACCATCCTGGTGGAAGGAAGTATGGTCTGGCACCCGGAGGCCTGTACAGTATGCTATGACTTAGTGAGGATCGTGACAGACGAGTCGGTAAGTAACATTCTCGCCTCGTTGTTTCTGTGAAATTTCTGCTACACTTTGGCTTTGGTGAAATTTCCTCGACACTGGGGATCCTAATTTGGTTATTTTTACTGGTTAGTTTGGCGCTCAAGACTTTGTTGATGGGGTCCCTTAATGCCTGGGTGGGAGGCTTCGGGAGAAACGCGAAATCCGGCCAGCCTTACGTGCTGTCGGAGGAGCTGTGTTCTCTCCTATATCCCAACGCTCCAGTTTCAGCGGCTGTACCCACGGCAGTGGCAGCTCCCATTATTGAGGGTATCCGTCAGGAAACCCAACCCCCCCCGGAGGACCAAGAGGGCTTGTGTGACATTGTCACAGAAGAAGTTGCGGCCATCAGCCTTCATCGAGAACCTATGGCCACGGAGGAACAGGAGGTAGGTAGGGAGGTAAGTGAGGCAGGTAGCCTCCCTTTTAGTCCTACTCCTTCTTCTCCCTCTTCCTTCCAGGGCTTCCCTACGAAGTCCGCCCCCACTTGGGATAGATCGGCCTCGGTAATCCCCAAGGTCAAGGCCTGGAAGACGAAATCCCTGCCGAAGGTAACTAAACCAACCAAGCCTTCTCCGGCAGGCTCTGCAAGGTCGTCATCGGCTCCCAAGCCTTCGACTTCCTCTTCTAAAGCTTCTCCCCACCCAAGGGGTCGAGAGCCAAGTCTTCCAAAGCCAGACTGGCGGATTCTGGCTTCGACCAGGAGGCTTTCGCAAATCTTCTTATGCTGAAGATGAACGAGGTAGTGGACTCGAGGCTTGAATCTATGTCCACTCGACTCGCCTCAGGCCTAGAGACTTTGCATCAGTCTATCATGTCTCTGACCCAGAGGTTACAGGCCCAGGAGGAATTGGTGTCCGGATTCCTCCAGTTCGGATCCACACCGCAGTCATTGATGGTACAGGACGCATCCAAGCTACCACCATTTGAAAACAGCAACCCGTGGCGGTTGGCTCTGCAAGCCCCGTTCTCAGAAGGCAAGCTTACCATTGAAGGTTGCGGAACCCAACCGGTAGAAGACTTTGAGTTCTTCCCGGCGGGCCTTCAATTTCCCTTCCCAGACTAGGCTAGACTAGCCGAGGATGCGCTAGTCAGGGTAGACAAAGTCCCGAAGGAGACAGTTATCTACCCTAGGGACCAGGCCCAGTCTGCATGGGTCCGCACCCTCATGGATGGGAGTGTGTCAACACAAAGTTGACACCCCATAAAGGATGCTATACAATGTTTGTGGCCCCACAAAGAGTTCCGACTCCTTGTACGTCGAAGGTTGCAGAATTGACACTGCAAGCCACGGTAGAGGACAAACCTATGCCTCAGCTAAAAGAGACGGAGGCTATCTCCTTGCTCTTCCCCGGCGATATGGAATTTTGGACTGACGCTCCGGCAACGTTCACGGTGGGCAGACTCAATCCGGAGTGTGCCTCCACCCAATTCAGTGAACGTTTGCCTAGAATTCCGGACCCCATGGTCAAAGCGGAATTCGAAGCAAGGTGCAGGCTGAGTAGGTCGATTAACTCAGTCACCACTGCGGAGTTGACTGCTACGACCTTTGCACATGAGCCTCTATTTCGGATCCACACAAAGTCACTATTACAGGCCTTCCAATCAGACCTGTATGACTTTATAATGGCTAGACGAGCCTGCTGGAAGCATGTTTTAGCGAATGCTTCCATAAGACACGAACCGAACAAGCTCATAAAGGCGTCGATCTGGGGTGCCAACCTCTTCCCTGAGGACGTGGTTAACAACGTCCTCAGCGAAGCAGCTAGAGCTAACCAGAACCTTCGTGTCTGTTGGGGACTTCCCTTCAAAAGGAAGTTTGAGACCCCCGGACCACAATCCAAAGCTAGGAAGAGGCTGAGGAAATACCAGCCTTTCCAGTCCTCTCAACCTCAGACATTGGTTCAAGCAGTTCCTGTCTCCCAGATCGGCAAGCCTTCGACATCCAAGACACAGCCACAACAACAGTTTGTCCTGCTGCAGAGTCAACCGACTCAACAGCCTTCAAGTTCAACCGCCCTAGTAACCTCCCCAGCCTTCAACGCCTCCTTTGAGTCACAAGGAGCATTTCGAGGCTACAATAAACACGCAAGGAGCAGCAGAGCCAGAGGTGCCTTCCGACAGAGAGCTGGCCCTAGAGGCAGAGGCTTCAGAGGAGGCAGAGGAGGTAAGACCTCAACCAATCAATGAGGCTCCGCAGGTGGGCGGGAGACTGTATCTCTTTCGGGACCATTGGACCTTCAGTTCATGGGCCCACAGCATTGTATCGAAAGGTCTGGGGTGGAAATGGGAGAAAGGGCCTCCTCCACCAGTCAGTTTTCACCAGACTCCAACAACAGACCTACTAGACTATGCCAAAGATCTCCTTCAAAAGAAGGCAATAAAGAAAGTCAGTCGCCTGAAATTTCAAGGACATCTGTTCAGTGTACCAAAGAAGGACTCGGACAAACGAAGAGTGATTCTGGACCTGTCCCGTCTCAACTCATACATTCAATGCGACAAGTTCCGCATGCTGACCGTCTCGTAGGTGCGGACCTTACTTCCCAGTGGGGTCGTCACCACCTCTATCGATCTTACAGACGCTTACTATCATGTACTGATAGCAAGAAACTTCTCTCCATACCTAGGCTTCAAGCTAGGAAAACAAGCTTACTCATTCAGTCATGCCATTCAGGCTCAACATAGCGCCCAGAGTATTCACCAAGCTAGGAGAGACAGTAGTCCAAGAACTAAGAGCTCAGGGGGTAATGTTAGTGGCTTACCTAGACGACTGGCTCATTTGGGTAACAAATGACGAGGAGTGTCGCAAAGCAACAGCCAAGATAATAGAATTCCTGGAATATCTGGGTTTCCAGATAAACAAGGAAAAGTCCCGTCTCATTCCAGCGTCCCGCTTTCAATGATTGGGAATCCAATGGGACCTAACCTCACACAAACTATCTCTCCCACCAAAGAAGTGCAGAGAGATAGCAAAGGCTACGAGACAGTTCCTCAAGAACAAAAGAGCTTCTCGTCGTGCCCAAGAGAGAATTCTTGGTTCGCTTCAGAACAGACGTTCTATTGAAAGCCAGACTGAAGGACATCAATCGAGTCTGGCGGAAGAGAGCCAACAACAAATTCAGAGACAAGATCTCTCTGATTCCGCCAATATTAAATAAAAGACTCTGTCCGTGGACAGAAGTCCGGAGTCTCTCCAAATCAGTGCCACTGCAATTTCCCCCACCGTCTCTGATAGTCCACACGGATGCCTCTCTGAGCGGTTGGGGAGGCTGCTCCCAGTACAAGAAGGTTCAAGGAACGTGGTCGAATACATTCTGCCAGTTCCACATCAACGTCCTAGAAGCAATGGCCATTTTTCTGGCCTTAAAACGTCTAGCTCCAGTCAAGATCAGTCATGTAAGACTAGTCTCGGACAGCGCAGTGATAGTTCACTGCATAAACAGAGGGGGCTCCAAGTCGAGCAAAGTAAATCATGTAATGATTGCAATTTTTTCGTTAGCAATGAAAAATCGTTGGCACCTGTCAGCTACTCACCTGGCAGGAGTACGGAATGTCATTGCAGACTCTCTATCCAGAACAACTCCGCTGGAGTCCGAGTGGTCCTTGGACACAAAATCATTCCGTTGGATTTGCAATAAAATTCCGGGCCTTCAGGTAGATCTGTTCGCCAAGGAGTCCAATCACAAACTTCCGTGTTATGTGGCTCCCAATCTGGACCCTCTAGCTCACGCCATAGATGCGATGTCCATAGACTGGAACAATTGGCAAAAAATTTACCTATTTCCGCCAGTAAACCTCCAGATGAAAGTCCTGCACAAACTCAGATCTTTCACAGGACAGGTAGCATTGGTAGCACCCAACTGGCCAAAGAGCAATTGGTTTCCTCTTCTACTAGAGTTGAATCTCCGTCCCAGACGGATTCCCAATCCAGAACTGACTCAAATAGTACAAACTCGGACTGTGTCAGCTTCCTCAAGAATTATGAATGCCATAACTTTATGGACTTCATGAAGTTTGCGGCACAGAAGGATGCTAGTGTCGATCCACTAAACATCCTGTTCGTAGAATCAGATAAAAGAGAATCAACACTCAGACAGTATGATTCAGCAGTAAAGATATTGGCCATCTTTCTAAAAGAATCAGATGCCCAGAAGATGACTACGAATCTGGCAATTTTGTTCTTTAGAACCCTTTTTGAAAAAGCCCTAGCTGCTAGTACCATTACTACGACTAAATCTGCCTTAAGGAAGATTTTTCAGCTTGGCTTTAATATTGATTTGACAGATTCGTACTTCTCATCTATCCCTCGAGCATGTGCCCGTCTGAGACCAGTGGACCGCCCCCACACGGTCTCCTGGTTTTTAAACGATGTACTCAAGTTGGCTTCAGACACTGATAATGAATAATGCTCAAATATAACCCTTCTCAGGAAAACATTATTCTTAATGAGTCTGGCTTCGAGCACCAGAATATCTGAACTGTCGGCTCTTTCTAAAGAACCAAATCACATTGATTTCCTCCCGTCAGGTGAAGTTCTACTCTCCCCAGATCGGAAATTCTTAGCAAAGAATGAAGACCCACAAAACAGGTGGGCTCCATGGAAGATTATACCTCTCACACAGGACCCATCATTGTGTCCTATTGTCACATTAAAATCTTATCTGGCCAGAACTTCTGAAAAGTCTTCAGGTCCTCTTTTTATTAGAGAAAAAGGCGACAATAAATTCTTTATTTTATTAAACAAGCCAATCCGGATTCAGTCCCTCACGTCCATGATATCCGGGCAGTGGCTACCTCAATTAACTATTTTCACAATATGAACTTCGAGGATCTTAAAAAATATACGGGTTGGAAATCCCCAACAGTATTTAAACGCCATATTTAAAGAATTTAGAGGCCCTTAAATTTTCAACAGTGGCTGCAAGGAGCATTGTCTCCCCTGATACGGCCTAGTCTTATAACTCTATTCCCTATTCCGTTATTCTGCTATTAATTTTCCCTTGATACTCACTCTTTCCTACCTGCCTCGCTCGTTATCCCTACCTGTCTCCCTTAGGTTCCGGGCTGGTTTGCTTATCAACCCACTTCCGGACATGTACATAGTTCATATTGTTAATTTTGTATTCCTTACCTGTTGTTTTCCCCAGGATAGTATGGATTTGGTCATATTTGATCCCACTTTTTACCATTGTAACTTGTTACTCTTACATTGGTTATTAAAACTTAATTTTAAGAGAAAATTTTATTTTTATTTTTCCTTATATATCTATTAAATTTTGCGTTTTACCAAGTTTGTATGGCCAATTCTCTGATACTATTTCACCGGCCGACACAGGTCGAGCCCAGAAAAGGGATTTTGACAAAGGAAAAATCTATTTCTGGGGGAAGACCTGTGTTGCCCGGTGAACCCATCCCTCTCTTCTCCTGATCCCCACCCTTTAGCTGGCCCAAGCTTGGGTGCGTAATTCAGGAATGAAGCCTTCGGGTGGGAGTTGTAGTAGTAGCGAGCGGAAGGTAGACGTAAAGTAGTCGTTGTAACGGCACCTACCTAGAGAGGGGCTTTGAGAGGAGTCTTCTAATTGGCAGAAAACCTGTGGTAGCGGCTTCCACTCGCCCTTGTGTTTATACAGACACCCTATGGGTGAGCGAGCTGAAGGTAGTAACTTCAGCATTCCATTTAGCTTTTTCTCTGGTATATTTAGCATTTATACCTAGAAATGTATGCTACAGGTACATTTCACCGGGCGACACTGGTTTTCCCCCAGAAATGGATTTTTCCTTTGTCAAAATCCCTTTAGTAAGTGAAACAACTATGCATGCACACTTCTGCAGGGTGCAACTGCAGAATGGGACCAAGTATTCATGGCACGGATGCAACATTACCAATGTTGCACACTACCTGGGGTTGCATATATTCACAGTGAATGCAGTTTGCCTCAAAAACAGGGCTACTGGTTGCTAAATTCTCCATCCCACTGATTGCCAACAGGTTATAGCATAAATGGTAAATACAGTGGCCCCCCCCATATTCGCGGGAGATGCGTACCAGACACCCCCGTGAATAATTAGAACCTGCGAATGTTTGGAACCCCTATAAAAACGCTAAAAACAGCCTATTTTGTTGGTTAAAACTCAAGAAAAATCACTAAAAATTTTCATACTTGGTTTTTTAATAGTTTTATCACAAAAAGTGCATTTTATGATGAAATTGCTAAAAAAAAAAAAAAAAAAAAAAAAACCATGAATTTGTGGATATTTCTGATAGAAAAATACCGCAAATGCGCGAATTTTCCGCGAATAATGCGGGGAAACGTTCCCGAGAGAAATCTGCGAATGTGTGAGTCCGCGAATCCGGAGAACGCGAATACGGGGGGCCCACTGTACTTCCACTTCTTCAATCAAGAGGCAGTGCCAAAGGACAACAAGGATAAGCCCACACTGGTCCAGACCATCATGGCGTACATTCAGGAAAAATGGTGGATATGTATTGCATACACTATTGCAAAACCTTTTCTTGGATGATGGCATGCTCCCTTATACAGGAAGATTAGCCTAAAGGTTTACTGCCCTAAGAAACCTGACAAGTATGGAATCAATAAGGACACCAAGGCCAAAACCCAGAACAGCGTTTTACACGACTTTGTTGGGACACATTTTGAGCAGTAGTACCACTCGTTATCAACCTACAAATTAAAATGAATGACATTACAATACTTATAATAAAATTCACAATAATACAGCAAAATGACAAAAATTATAATAGTACATTATTATATGGCTAATAAAAAACTTTAAAAGATGGCTAACCAAAACAAATGATTAAATAAAAAAAATACCACAGCAAAATACAAAATTTTAAATTTAATTCACAAAAACAGATGGTACAAAGATACAATAAATACACTAGTCAATAAAAACACAAAAGTGAGATCACAGCCTTGTTTCTAGCCAAAGAAGATTTTATCTTAATGGAATATAGAACTTCTAAAAAGTCGTGGTCTGTAGCAAACTGAGCAGTGGTTAAAACAGAAAAATCATCAATATGGTAAGGGTGACCAGCCTTGTTCTCTAATTGTACTGTAACTAGGCCCTGAAAGATAACCAAGTATATATCTTAGTTTTACAAGACCACTGAGCTGATTAACAGCTCTCCTAGGGCTGGCCCGAAGGATTAGATATTTTTACACAGCTAGGAACCAATTGGTTACCTAGCAACGGGACCTACAGCTTACTGTGGGATCCGAACCACATTATATCGAGAAATGAATTTCTATCGCCAGAAATAAATTCCTCTGGTTCCACGTTGGCCGAGCCGAGAATCGAACTTCGGACCACCGGATTGGTAGCCAAGCGCGAATTCCACTCGGACAACGAGGAACCTCTGAAAGATAACTGCTTGTATGAAATGATTTACTAAGGTGTTCAAACCATCTCATCCAAGCTGATCTGGTAGTTTTTCCGATGTAAGTGGCATTACAGCCACTACACTGCCATATATAGATCAGATTGAACCAAAGGCTTTTTTTGGTATAGGGTCTTCAAGTTTAAAGAAATTACCAACTTTATTTTGTAAAGCAAAATATATTTTGACATTCAGCTGGGGGTAACCACTGGACAAAATAGAAATTAAATGTTTTTTTTAAATCATAGCTATGAGTTCCAGTAAAGGTTAAAGGTAAATAAATAACAGGTTTCTTTACATTAGCAGTAGTTTCAGGTTGTTCGTTTACATACAATTTTGAAAGTTGCTTACCAATGTACGGGTAGTTCCCGGTTGTTGGTGGGGATTCTGTTCTTGGTGGGGTGCTGATAAGCAAAAACTCCATTAACTGAAACTCAGCGATTTACGGTGCTTATGGCGCCATAAATGTATTATCAGTGCCTTTTGGCACATAAATCGCTGATTTTATGGCGCTACACAAGCCCCATAAAACCGTATTGCCATTAACCGAGTCCGCTGATAACTGGCAACTGCCTGTAGTATATATATGTTCACGTAATTCAACAGATAGCCAATTCTTCATGCAAATTCAAATAGCCAAAAGAAATTTTATATGGTCTGATTACTAGTGTAAATATCAAATTCATCTTATGTATATGTATTTCAAAGGTGTAGCCAATTGAAATTTCGACATAAGACCCATGAATGTACAATTTCTAAAGACTAAAGTGTGAAAAGGGATTTTGACGAAGGAAAAATCTATTTCTGGGTGATTGGCTCGTGCGCCCTATGAAAGTATCCTTAATATCATTCTTTCTAGGTAAAATTAGCCTAAAATTACCAGAGAAAAACAAAATTAAGAAAATGTCAGTAAAACTGACTCGCTCACTCTTAAAAAGAAGTGTCGGTATGATATAGGGGCGACGTGTGGAACACTACCACGAGACAAACACCAATTAGAACTTCCTATCAGAATCCCCCCAAGAAGAGACTGATACCAACGGGCGATGCAGCCTCTACTACTACTACTAGAGGACGCCACGGACAGCAGCGCCCCTAGCGGACATCCTTAATTAAAACAGCTAAATACATCTTGTCCTGCAAGGGGGGGAAAACAAAACAAACCATCAAGGGGGGGTTTCATATGGGCGACACGAGCCAATCACCCAGAAATAGATTTTTCCTTCGTCAAAATCCCTTTTCTGGGCTCAGCTCGCGTCGGCCTATGAAAGAGTACCAGAGAAACAGACAAAGATGGGAAAAAGGAACAATGAAAAACAGTGTAAAAATGATGGATATAATATAAGTAAATCAATTACAGCATACAAATTAAGCACTTAGACTAACTTATACTAAACAGTAAAATAATTAGCAACGTTTAGTAATCTTAAAGTACTTAACTGGTAATTACAGTAAATTACAGAGCTGCATGTAATATAAAGAAAAAAGGGGATTTACTTAACAAAATTACAAAATATACACAACTCATGTGCCCTACCCTAGCATAAAAAAAAAATAACGGGGTTGGTACTGAAATCCATCATAATACAAATATTGCAAAATATATACAAACAATTGTGACTGAAGTTATCATAAATAACAAAAATGGTGAATATATACAAACATATTGTGTCCTACCCTAGCATAAAAAATAAGGGTAGGTACACTGAAGTACATTATCAGTACAAATGTGGATGTCCCTAGCAAAAAAATAAGGGACAATCCACTATATGATTCAACGGCTAAGGCTATGATGTTTGAGTAGCCTGGCGATAGGGTGAGGCATGTTTGGCTGATGTAGGTAGAAAGGAGACCTGGATCTATACTACAACTACTATACAGTATCAGGGGAAACTATGTTTCCCCGCGCTCTACTGCTGAAAACTTTAAAGATTCCAAGGACTTTAAATAATGCCGTTTAAAGACTGTCGGGGATTTCCATCCAGTATACTTTCTAAGATCCTCAAAGTTCATATGTTGAAAATAATTAATTGAGGTGGCTACTCCCCTGATATCATGTGCTTTGGGAATGACTCAGGGTTGGCTTGTTAATGAAGTAAAGGATTTGCTGTCTAATGCCTTTTACTGATAAAGTACCACCTTTTCTCTCATGAAGAGAGCACCTGAGGATCTAGAAGAAGTACGAGATAGAAAGGCTCTAAGAGTTGATACTGGGCAGAGAGAAGGATCCTGTGGAAGTGGGATAACCTTCCAAGGAGCCCACCTTGCAAGAGGATCCTCATTTTTTGGCTAAAAAGCTACGATCCGGAGCAAGTAGAACTTCTCCTGATGGGAGGAATTCCACATGACCCGCATCCCTGGATAGAGCCGACAGTTCTGAAATTCTAGCTCCTGAGGCTAGGCTTAATAAGAATAATGTCTTCCTCAGGAGCATTATGAATGTACAAGATGAGTTGTCAGTATCTGAAGCTAGTTTGAGGAACATCATTTAAGAACCATGAAACTGTAGTAGGCCTCTGAGAAGGTCTAAGTCTAGCACAGGCTTTTTTAGGGATAGATGTGAAATAAGATTCAGTCAGATCTATTTCTTTTGAAAACCTACTTGAAAGATTTTCTTCAAAGCCGATTTATGAGTGGTAATCGTGCTAGCTGCTAAACCTTTTTCAAATAAGGATCTGAAAAAGGATATAGCCAAATTAACTGTCATGGTTGTAGTGTTCGATTCTCTCAAGAAAGATGCTAATTTTTTAACAGCTGAGTCATATTGTCTAATGGTTGACTCTCTCTTATCTGATTCTAGGAAGAGAATATTCTGTGGATCAATGTCAGCATCTTTATTAGCCGCAAACTTCATGAAGTCCATAAAGTTAGGGTCTTGGAGAGTTCCTGAGGAAGCGAACACAGTCCTCATTTGTACTGATTGTGATAGCTTGGGATTGGGGATCCGTTGAGGTCGGAGACCCAATTCCAGAAGAAGAGGATACCAGTTGCTCTTGGGCCAGTCCGGTGCAATCAGAGCTACTATCCCTTTGAAAGACCTTAGTTTTGTTTAGGACTTTCAAGAGAAGATTCACTGGAGGAAAAACATAAATTCTCCTCCACTGATTCCAATCCAACGACAGGGCGTCCGTGGCATAAGCCAGAGGGTCCAGGTTGGGGGCCACATAGCAAGGGAGCTTGTGGTTCGCTTGTGAGGCGAAGAGATCCACTTGGAGACCTGGGACTCTCCGGCTTACCCACTGGAATGACCCGACGTCCAGAGACCACTCTGATTCCAGAGGAACTGACCGGGACAGGGGCGTCTGCTATCACATTCCTTACTCCTACCAGGTGAGTGGCAGACAGATGCCATTTTTGTGTTTGTTTGCTAATGCAAAGATGGCTATCATGACATGATTCACATGCTTGGATTTGGACCCTCCTCTGTTGATGCAATGAACTACCACTGCACTGTCCAAAACTAGCCTTAGATGAGACTTCTTCGGGGGAAGCAGTCTCTTCAGAGTAAGAAATACTGCCATTGCTTCCAACACGTTTATTTTGTGGAGCTGGCGAAATTGAACATGACCAAGTCCCCTGAACCTGAATGTTGTTTTGAACTGAGAGTATCCCCCCCACACCGGACAGGGATGCATCCGTGTGAATGGTTAACACTGGGAGGGGATATTGAAGGGTACTTTCTTGGCTAAGTTCTTTACTTTTGACCAAGGCCGTAGTTGGTTGCGGAGGATCTGTGGAATTACTGACAACTTGTCTCGATATTTGGAGTTGGCTTTTGACCGCCAAATTCGATTTATATCTTTCAGCCTTGCTTTCAGAAGGATATCTGTTTACCGAAGCAAACTGAAGAGACCCTAGGATTCTCTCCTGGTTTCTTCTTGACGTTTGTTTGCATTTGAGAAATTGCCTGACAGATTTTGCTATTTCCTTCCGTTTGACCACTGGAATTGACAGATTGTGGGAAGACAAATCCCATTGGATTCCTAGCCACTGAAAACGAGATTCCGGAGTAAGTCTGGATTTCGTTTTGTTTATCTGGAACCCCAGATGTTCCAGAAAGTGAACTACCTTTTTGGTGGCTTTGAGACATTCCTCGACTGTTGGTGCCCAGATCAAACCAATCGTCAGGTATGCTGCTACCATGATTCCCTGAGCTCTCAATTGTTGTACAACCACTTCTGCTATCTTTGTGAATACCCTGGGGGCTACATTCAGACCGAAGGGCATCACTTTGAATGAGAATGTTTGATTTCCTAGCCTGAATCCTAGGAATGGGCGGAAGTGCCTGGCTATAGGGATATGATAGTATGCGTCTGTAAGATCGATGGAGCATGTGACGGCTCCACGCGGAGGCAAGTAAGGTCCTTACTTGAGAGAGGGTAAAGCATCTTGAACTTGTCGCAGCGAATGAAAGAGTTTAGCTTTGACAAGTCTAAGATTACCCTTCTTTTTGTTGAGCCTTTCTTTGGCACGCTGAATAAGCGACCTTGAAATTTTAGATGTTTGACTCTCGCAATAGCGTCCTTTCTGAAGGAGAGGTTCTCGCGTAAATCTGTCAATTCCTTTGACGGCATCTGATGAAATGATTTGATTGGAGGAGGATCTTTGATCCAACTCCAGCCTAATCCTTTGGACACTATGCTCTGTGCCCAATCGTTGCCATCGTAGATAAAAGGGATAAATCCTGAGATAGCACAGCACAAGTAAAATCTGCGTCTTGACGCTAGCCGCTAAAATTAAGGATGTCCGCTAGGGGCGCTGCTGTCCGTGCGTCCTCTAGTAGTAGTAGTAGAGGCTGCATCGCCCGTTGGTATCAGCTCTCTCTTGGGGGGATTCTGATAGGAAGTTCTAATTGGTTGTTTTGTCTCGTGGTAGTGTTCCACACTCGCCCCTATATCATACCGACACTTCTTTTTAAGAGTGAGCGAGTCAGTTTTACTGACATTTTCTTAATTTTGTTTTTCTTTGGTAATTTTAGGCTAATTTTACCTAGAAAGAATGATATTAAGGATACTTTCATAGGCCGACGCGAGCTGAGCCCAGAAATGTATTATTAAGATTTTTTACCTAAATACCTAGAAAAGCAAGTGTATGATTATCTTTGATTTCAGAAGTAAATTCTATATTAATATGCTAACTATTAAGTTACAGTCAAACCTTGGTTTTTGTACACCTCTCTTTTCGTAGACTTTTTTCTATGAAATTTTGTCTCAGTTATAATTCATTTTCTCAGTTTTCGTACACATGGAAATGCTCCATCCAGGGCCCAGTGTGTGAACAGGCTCTGTATCGAGCGCCCAAAGAAACCATCCCATCTTCTTTTATGACCCATTCTACTTTTTTGTTTGTTGTTTTTGTGCTCTTTTATTCGAGTGCAACTGCTAAATAAGCCATCATGGGGCCAAAGAAAGTTTCAAGTGTTGGCCCTTCGGCAAAAAAGGTGGGAATCAAAATTTAAGAAAGAACTCGTAGCACAGTGTTAGAGGAAGTTGCATGCCGATCTCAGTAAGAAAATACCTACAACAAGCACTGCTGTTAGTGAATTTAAGGACATGTTTGCAAAGTGAAATGACGTAAAAAATTTTGTAGAGAATTATCATCCCAACAAAGAAGTTGTAATCAGAAAACTCTGGCCTGATGCCGTATCCGCCAGAGACTTCAAGGGATTTGACGTGGGCGAAGCTGGTGCTGCAGTGTCAGAAACAGTTGACGATCCCGAAACTGTTTTGGAACCAGATCTTGACGAGATTGTTGCACTCGGCAATTCCATGGGGCTGGTCGTCGACGAGGACGACATCAATGACCTTCTCGAGGAGCACCAAGAGGAGCTCACGACGGATGACCTGAAGGAGTTGGAGGCCATGCAACTTAACGTCGTTCAAGAGGAGTTCTCTAGCAGCGGAGAGGAAGAGGAGGAGGAGCCTATGACAACGGCAGAAATTAAGGATATTCTGGGCGCTTTTCATAAAGTGCAATCGTTTATCGAAAAAAAGACACCCCGAAAAGGCTCACACAGGTCGTATGCTTGCGCAGTCCAATGACGTTTGCCGCTGAGGCGGTTTCAGGAAAATTGTGAAAAGTAGGCAGAAGCAATCTTCCTTTTGGATTGTTATTTTTTAAAGAGGCCTTCAGCATTAGCAGGAGTAAGCAAAATGGAAGAACCAAGTGAAATAAAAAAACAGAAAGTTGAAAGCATAAAAGGAAGAACCAAGTGATAAAAACAGAAAGTTGAAAGCAAAAAGGAAGAACCAGTGATGAAAAACAGAACGTTTGAAAACGTGATGAAGTTGAAATTTTGTGTAAAAAAAAAAAAGAAAAAAAAAAAAAAAAAAAAAAAAAAAAGCCTACGTAAAAGTAAAAAAAAAAGTAAAAAATAAAAAAAAATGATATTGTTAAGATACAATAAAGTTTGTTCATACTTACCTGGCAGATATATATATATAGCTGTTATTTCTCCGAAGTCCGACAGAAATGTCAACTCCCGGCACACACAGTGGTCGGCCAGGTGGTTAGTACCCATTCCCGCCGCTGGGAGGCGGGAGTCAGGAACCATTCCCATTTCTATCCAGATTTTCTATTCCCACTGTCTCCTGAGGGGAGGTGGGTGGGTACTTTGATTATATATCTGCCAGGTAAGTATGAACAAACTTTATTGTATCTTAACAAATATCATTTTGTTCATGAAACTTACCCAGCAGATTAAAAAATATATATATCTGAATCCCACCTTTGGAGGTGGGGAGGGACAGAAAAGGATTTTAGGAAACACATTGCGTGCAGATGATTGACATCTTGGTTCCTTACCTGTTAGCATAGCTGACTTCGTGATTATTGTGCACCCAAGTCTGCTACTGCTTTACTAGAGTCTCCAGCAAGGTAGTTACCTATGTAGCTGGCGAGTTCTAGATGATCTGTCAACGGGAGCGTGACCACAATGTGACTAGACCATATTGACCATACCATGGAGGGCTAAGAAGTAATATATATCACCACCTGACCAACCTAGCCAAAGTTAAGGATATCTAACTAAGGCTTAAGATTGAGAAGACCGCCACTGGCGGCCAACCCAATAAACATAATTAACAACTCTTCCTAACCATTTTCTATAGGATAGGATGAGCGATACTTCTTGCCCCCAAGATTGTGTCTGTAGACACGTATGGCCCCAGCGAGCAGCAAATCTTATATGTCGTCTTCACATCCCGCAGGTATTGTGAAATGAACACAAAGTTGCTTCACTAAAACGTGGCACTCAGGATGATACTGAGTGCCATGCTCTGTTGAAATGCTTCCGAGGCCGCGCCCTCACCTCGTGAACATTCAGTTAAAAGATTTCAAATCTTTGTCCAAACATGACGAATGAGCTTTACTTTAAAAGAACTCATCACAATAACGCCAGGGTGTTCTTCGACCTGGGCAAGTCTGGTCTTTTACGAAACACCGCAGATTGTCCGAAGGACCTCCACTTTCTTTAGTTTAACTAGATAAAACTTGAGGGCCCTGACAGGTCACAGGACTCTCTCTGTTTCTTGCCTAATAATCCATAGCACCCCTTGATTTCCAAGCTTCTGGGCCAAGGATTAAACAGGTTTTCATTCTTTGTAAAAACAAAAGGCTTAGAGAACACACCGCATTATGTCCTCTAAACCGCCAAAACCTCTGATGATGTATTAAACTCACTAACCCTCTTTGTCTTATCTAGAGTGGTTAGAATTTTGGTCACATGCAAAAAGTTACACAGGAAATATTCTACAATTTCGAGATTTCCACAGACCTCATAGATCGTAAAGGGCTTTGTTGTTTGACAGATCCAAATATCTGAGCGAAGGAAAGGCCGCCAACAACCTACTTCCGTATTCTACAATAGTTGAGACTGCTAGTACATCCCATTCTTCCGACGGAAAGGGAAGATGGTAATGTAATTCACAAAGGTCGAGGTGGAGGAAAAACCATTCTTCCTGCCCTATCTCCAGAAACGGCCCAATTTCGATTGGTACACTGCAAGATAGGCAGAACTGCTTTATCTTGGTAATGACACTAGCCATTAGTCTTGAAAAACCTCTTATTCTGGTCACTTTCTTGACAGTCTGAACGCAGTCAGACTCAGAGCCGAACGGTTTAGAGATACCTCTCGAAGTGAGGCTATTAGAGTAGCCCACGACTTTTGACATACTTCTAAGGAAAGAATACTCAGGAACGTCAGTAGTTGCTGCCGTCGATAGAGAAGCTTTGCACGGACTTCCTTCAATCGTGCAGCTAACCTCTGGAGGATCGATACGTTCCGTGCCTGTGGCCATCAATGGCTCTCTCTTCTTGAGATGTGAGAGAGCTGTGGAATTGTCAGAGTTGATCTGAACCACTCGGCCAAAACTCATTCTTCGAGGAACTGGAGAGTCAACCAAATTGCTTCCAATTCTTTTAGATTATGTGGCAGGACCTCTGAACCTCTGTCAGGATGCCTGGCACCATCTCGCTATCACTTGAGTGATCATTGAACTACTGAGAGATGTTCAGAATCATTACTCGATCTTTGATGTTACTTCAGTTTTCCGGAAGTACCAAAACAGTAGAGGTCTGAATTGCAGTCCTTTCAGGGAAAAGAAGCTTCTTCAGCGAGGAAATGGCTCCCCAGCAGATTCATCCATTACCTCTCTTAAGCATGCTTCCTTCCTAAGAAGGCTGCGCTCTTCACAATTAGGAGAGCATTATTTATAATGCTATGCTGCAGTAAACTCGTACCTAGAATTCTGTTACAGTGCAGTAAACAGCACCAAAAAGCCTAATAGATATCTCTGTTAAAAATTGTTTCGCAAACGAAGGCAATGTTTATTCAATGCATGTTAGAATCTCCCTCAATCCTAGGCAAAGTCCGTGATTGTAGGGCAGAGATACGGTTCGTCAATCAATCCCGCGGGAGAGAGAGACTTAAACGACCGCGCACAACAGCAAGCTAGCTGATACTGAGTTGGTGTACAGTTACAGCAGCTTACGTTCACCTTCTCGCAGTATTATGCCTGAGTTGCCAGCTACTCCATATTACGAAGGAATAGATTTTTCATTATTTGAACAGCACGAAACTCTCAAGTTGGCATATTTAAGCGAGCCAGAATCCGCTAAATAAACGAAGCTGAATTTTGGTTGTCATAACACTACGCTTAAATAACCAAAAGCTAACAAATCGGAAACTCCTGGAAGGTTGCAGGGAGTACCGATTAAATATACTGCGTCATCTACAACGACAGCAGCTATCAATGGTCGTCTCGCACTACTCTGCCTGAGTTACCAGCTACTCTATTCTACGAAGGAATAGGTCTGTTACTATTATCGATTAGAAGAGAATTCTCAAGCAGGCATATTTAAGCGAAACCGAATACGCTAGATGCAGAAGCTGAGTTGGTGTTGTTGTAACAATACATTTTAATTTT
Source organism: Macrobrachium nipponense (assembly GCF_015104395.2). NCBI lineage: Eukaryota > Metazoa > Arthropoda > Malacostraca > Decapoda > Palaemonidae > Macrobrachium > Macrobrachium nipponense. Next base: position 49,106,818 of record NC_087203.1, on the reverse strand, counting down.
AGCGTTGTCCTTACACCGGAAACTCCTGGAAGTTTGCAGGAAGGACCGATTAAGTACACTTAGAATACGAGTCCTTTCGGTTACTATCCGTATCAGTAATTACGATGTGCGTATATGACTTGATCCATACAGTAGTAATATAACGCAAAGATAAAATACATAAGTATTGTAATCACTTGGACAGCTAATTCTCTACTACATTCTTTCCTCTGCAAGGAAGAGAGAGAGTGAAAATATACTGTATTCGTTCTTCCAAACGAACGAATTAAAATTATTCGAGGAATCTTCTCAAGTGAAAACCGAGGACCGAAAATGACAGTTCAAACTTCTTATGTTATTGTACCTAAACTTCATTCTATTTCGTGGAAGAGACTCTGACTAATGAATGAGAGCTCTTCCGATGGTAGTCCATTTCATCAGGAGTTCGCGCAACTTTTGTTGACGAAAGGAGAGACCTCCTTGGAGCGTCGACCAGACTGGAAAAGTCACCTTATTCCGATGCGAGAATTCTTACACCGATATGTTTCCTTGTATCCCACCCAATGCCTGCCTTGCCACATAGTCTTGACAGAGGCTGGGCAAAAGAAGTCTTTCTTTGCGCTTTTCTCGACTCCATCCAATCTTGAACCTTTTTTAAAAGCTATTTTCGTTGAAAGAGACTTCTTCATTTTAACAATTATGATATTGTTAAGATACAATAAAGTTTGTTCATACTTACCCGGCAGATAAATATATATATAGCTGTATTTCAGAGAAACACAGCTATACATACATCCGCCGGGCAAGTTTTATGAACAAACCAGGAATCTTGTCGGTTTTCGATAACGAAAACTGAGAAGGAGGATAGCGAGGAGCCACAGGTTGGAATTCGTCTCCAACTGAAGCTCGAAGCAAAAGAACCAATACCTGATAATCAGACGAAGCTGACGTAGAAGGTGGTCCTCGTCAGTTTCTTCTGACATCCTACTAAGTCGTCCTTCTTCTATATGAGCGGGCCCAGAGGGGACTTCCCGAAGAACGGTGATATAAGGTCCTGTTTCGATTCAATCCTTGATGAAGATTGCTGTTGTGACGTAATAGGTGCTTTCTGAATATTAGTCACTAAAAATTCCGATATAGAGGTAATAATTTCTTGCACTCTCTCGATGGGAGTCTCTACGAAAGTCAGTTTGTCAACGAGCTTGCAGACAAACATCACGTTGTGATCCTGATGAATGTCCACAAAACGTCCATTCGAGCGTCACGCTCAACGTCCATCCGAGCGTCACGTTCAGCGTCCAGCTGAGTGTCACGCTTGACATCCAGCTGAGCGCCACACTCGGCGTCCAGCCGAGCGTCGCGCTTGGTGTCTAAATAAGCGTCCAGCTTAGCATCTATAGAAACGTCACGCTTGTAAACACCACGCTCCCTCAGGGTCGAACTAGGAGCGTCGAGTATCTCAGCTTGCAACACACCTTGGTTTGCAACAAAAATAACCCCTTGAATAGTAGGGAGAGCTTTCTTCCTCTCGATATAAGAATCTTATGGAGGAAGTTTCTCATGTTTTTTACATAACGGCAGGTGAGACGCACTAATCTAGAAGGCGTAGCAACCGGTGAAAGAGAAGAGCGATCCGCAGTTGCGGGAGACCGCTTAGATCTTTTAATGGCAATATATCATCTTTTCTTCTAGAACGCGGTTCTGCCTGTCTCCCAGTCGGCAACGAAGCAAGTCGATGTTGCATCAAACGGATGACCCTCTTTTCTAGAATGTTCCTTTTCAGGTGAAAAGCTGATACTATGAGAAGGAGAGGAGCGAGAGAAAGCCCTATTAATTCCTTCCACCTGGTCCCTTCACAGCTCTATTCTTGGAGCGACAGGGGGTTCAAAGACGTCATCGTCTGATGACGTCCTGGTTCTCTTTTGAGGCGTCCATGCAGCAAAACTCTCAGGTGACGACCGCAAAGCAGCAAAAGAGAAAGGACGTGAAGCGTCCTCTTCCCTGAGATCAAAGACACAGGCCTCCCGTGCGACATCTTTCGTCTTTGATCTTTTTTGCGGTGGAGAGTAGTCACGTATAAAGGCGAAGCCCGTAAAGCAGAAGGAGTGCAAAGAGGCTCTGCGTACTCCTCTAAGAAACTACTGACGATGGCCACCTGTGCGACATCTAACGTCTTTGTTCTTTTCAGAGGACATGAGCGTCTTCTCATGCTCCAACTAACGTCGGGAGGACGCCTACACAAAGGCAAGAAGCCGTAAAGCAAGAAGGAGCGCAAAGAGGCTCTGCGTGCTCCTCTAAGAAACTACTGACGATGGCCGTCTGTGCGACATCTAACGTCTTTGTTCTTTTGTCAGGACGTGAGCGTCTTCTCATGCTCCAACTACTGTTCGGGGAGGACGCTAATAAAGGCGAAGCCCGTAAAGCAGAAAGAGCGCAAAGAGGCTCTGCGTGCTCCTCTAAGAAACTACTGACGATAGCCGCCTATGCGACATCTAACGTCTTTGTTCTCTTCAGAGGACGCGAGCGTCTTCTCATGCTCCAACTACTGTTCGGGGAGGACGCCTCTAAGACGAAAATCCCTCATGGAGGGAACGCGCACGAACACACTCTTTTGCAGCCTGTGGCTCGTACAGGTTCTGCTAAACAAAGGGACGCCAGATCAATGTGGAGACCCCGTAAACCTCCTTCGGCTTTCGACATGCCCTCTCCCTGGTCCTGGGAGTCCGACAGAGGTCCAGGCCTAGAGGTATTATAGGGCCGATCTGACTCTCCCTCTCGACGAGAGAGAGGACGTGAAGCGTCCTCTTCTCTAAAGCTTCTTTTTAGAGGGCGCGAGTCCTTCCCAGAGCTCCAACCCCTGTGCGGGGAGGACGCCTCGGAGGACGAGAAGCAATCTTTCATGATCCGTTCTCGTGCACTATTTTTTGGCAGCCTGGGGATCGTCTACAGGTTCTGCCGAAGGGACGCCAGATCGGTGGGGGTTGTTTCCCGTACCCTCCTGCGGCTTTCGACATGTCCGTCTTCCTGGTGGGCTTGGAAGTTCGACAGAGGTCCAGGCCTAGAGGCATTATAGGGCCGATCTGACGCCCCCTCCACAACACTGGGGGCACTACACTTCACAACACTGATTGGAGAGCAAGCACTTTAGATTCCAAATTACGAATGGAATCCACAATAACAGAAAAGGGCATTCTTTCGTAGACATAGCCTAATGGCTCGTAGGCCAAACTACAGGGTTAGGCAAAACAAAGTCTCTGACAGAAAGGTTAGTAGGTTCATTACCCTGACTTCTGTTTACTAATGCAGTTTCTTGAGGAAGACCCCGTGATTCAATCCCGCTCTAATTTGCGTACATACGAATCATCTGTCTTCCCTTCGGAATCAGTCAAACTCTCACACGTCTTACATCGATTTTTCAATAAAGAAAAAACGTTCTCAACCCCCGTGCATACCAAATGAGGATTTACCGACATTTTCGGTAGCCTCACCTTACTTGTGCAGACAACACAGTCTGAATTCTGAAACTAGCCGAACTAGATTCAGACAAGTTAAACAAAGGTTAATTAAATTACGATAGCGTATGCCTAGCCACACATCCAAGTCAATCATTCAAAAGAGAATTAGGATACTTAAGCGGCAATGGAGAATCAAAATCCTGGTCGGAGGTAATGAAAACAGGTGTTTTCATTACGAGCGACAGAAAAAATCTGGATAGAAAATGGGAATGGTTCCTGACTCCCGCCTCCCAGCGGCGGGAATGGGTACTAACCACCTGGCCAACCACTGCGTGTGCCGGGAGTTTTGAAATTTCTGTCGGACTTCGGAGAAATACAGCTATGTATATATCTGCTGGGTAAGTTTCATGAACAAAATTTAAAAAATTTTTACGTAATTTCTAAGTTAAGTGTTACAGTTTTGTTAAGGTGTTTCGTAAATGTTAGTTTTATAGTTTTCCTTAAATTTTTTATGTGTTTTCGTAAAGTTAAGTGTACGTACGTACGTACGTACGTTATCTGCCGTTTGTCCTCCTCCTCCTCTGCCGCCACTATCGGAGATAGCCTCACTCGAAAGGTAAGCTTCCACATTTTACGTTACAGTAATAATATTTCTTGTAGTACACTAATATACACTTTATTTACAAGTTTTGGATTTTTATTCTTAATTTAGGTATTGAATGGTCCAAATTGTTGTAGTATTTCATTGTTTATAGGTCAATTTAGCTTTATTATGAAATTTAATGGGGTGGAGGGCTTGGAACGGATTAGCCATTTTACATGTAAAATGTGTTCCAAGATACGAAAAACTCATTATACGAAGGCCGCCTCGGAACGGATTAATTTCGTATCTCGAGGTACCACTGTACACATGTACATATATGTATGTACACATGTGCATGTGTATGTGACACTCCTTTTCATAAAAACTTCCTCACACCTCTCTTTTCTTTCTCTTATCCCTCCTCGAGTGCATTAAAACTGCTAATTGAAATACAGAGGCTACTACACCAACAGGCATCCTGGGAACAACTGAGGTTTGGACGGCAAACATTGCCTGCAAACAGTTTCACAGCTGTTTGCAAACTGTTTACAAGCAGTTTCCCAGAAACAGTTTGCAGTTTCCCAGAAACTGTTTGCAAACAGTTTGCAAACTTTGTTTCCAAAGAATGTTTCCTAGTGTGGTCAGGCCTTAATGCTTAAGCTAAAATATAACAATGTGGTGCAAAGGCCACTAGGAACAATGTAAGAAAAACACAGACTAAGTGTTTGCAGATCTCCACTACTGTACATACTTTCTGAAATGAGCAACCAACAGACTCAGGAGTTCACACTGAATAATAAAACTCATAACAGAATAACACAAAATTTGTGGGAGTACTCTTACTAACACCGAAGATGATTTCCAGTCTCAAAAAAGCCATCTCATTGTCCCTGTAAATTACTGTGAGGGTATGGACATAGATAGGAACACCATCCTCATCCCACAAATTAAGGCCCTGTAAATGCAAGAGATTTCCCAAGTATATGGCATCAGAGTTAACCCTTAAATGCCGAGCCGGTATTTCCAAAAGTGTCTCCCGTATGCCGGCGGTGTTCGGGAGTGAGCACCGAAGCAGAAAGAAAGTTTTTTTCAAAAAATCACAGCACGCTTAGTTTTCAAGATTAAGAGTCCATTTTTGGCTCCTTTTTTGTCATTGCCTGAAGTTTAGTATGCAACCATCAGAAATAAAAAAAATATCATTATCATATATAAATATTGGAATATATGACAGAGCAAAAAAAATATTTCATATATAATTGTATATAAATCGTGCTGCAAGCAAAACGGTTAAAGCTAATGAGCTAATTATTTTTTCGTTGTATTGCCATGATTTTGGTATATAACAAATTGTAAAACGATCAAAGCAACACAGAGAAAATATTATCACAATATGATGCATGACTTCATAACGCGCGGACGTAAAAAAATAATTTCAAAAATTCACCAAAAATCGAAATATTGTGCTAGAGACTTCCTGTTTGTTGCAAAATTAAGGTAATTCATTGAATATTACTAGACTGTAAGTGTTGTAGCTTACAATTGCAGTTTTCAACCATTTCTGTAAAGTTAAAGTTGACCGAAGGTCGAATTTTTTCTATCGTGATTTATATGAAAATATTTCAAAAATTATAAAAGCTACAACCATGAGTTATTTTTTGTTGTATTCTACATGAAATTGCGCACATTGTCATATATAAAACTTTATGTAATGGCTAATATAAAATGGTGCAAACATTACGACAATCGGATGAAAGAATTTGTTTTTTTTGGCAGAGTTACCACGCAGACGCAACGAAAAAGTTTTTTTTCCAAAAATTCACCATAAACCGAAATATTGTGCTAGAGACTTCCAATTTGTTGTAAAATGAAGGTAAATTATTGAATATTACTAGAATGTAAGAGTTTTAGCTTACAATTGCGTTTTACGACCATTTCAGTCGAGTCAAAGTTGACCGAAGGTTGAAATTTTGGCACTTATCGTTATTTATATGAAAATATTTCAAAACTGATAAAAGCTACAATCATGGGTTTTTTTGTTGTATTCTACATGAAATTGCACACATTTTCATATATAAAACTTTATGTAGCAGCTAATATAAAACGGTGCAAACATTACGACAATCGGATGAAAGAATTTCTGATTTTTTCGACAAAGTTACCGCGCGGACGTAAGGAAAAAGTTTTTTTCAAAAATTCACCATAAATCAAAATATTGTGCTAGACTTAATTTGTTGCAAAATAAAAGTAAATGATTGAATATTACTAGAATGTAAGAGTTTTAGCTTACAATTGTGTTTTTCGACCATTTCGGTCGAGTCAACATTGACCGAAAGTTGAAATTTTGGCACTTATCGTGATTTATATAACAATATTTCAAAACAAATAAAAGCTACAACCATGGGTTGTTTTTTGTTGTATTCTACATGAAATTGCACACATTTTCATATATAAAACTTTATGTAATGGCTAATATAAAACGGTGCAAACATTACGAGAATCGGATGAAAGAATTTCTGATTTTTTTGGTAGAGTTACCGCGCAGACGTAAGGAAAATGTTTTTTTATTTTTCATAAATTCACCATAAATCGAAATATTGTGCTAGAGACTTCCAATGTGTTGCAAAATAAAGGTTAATGATTGAATATTACTAGAATGTAAGAGTTTTAGCTTACAATTGCGTTTTTCAACCATTTCGGTCGTGTCAAAGTTGACTGAAGGTTGAAATTTTGGCACTTATCGTTATTTATATGAAAATATATAAAAACTGATAACAGCTACAACCATGGGTTGTTTTTGGTTGTATTCTACATGAAATTCCGCACATTTTCATATATAAAACTTTATGTAACGGCTAATATAAAACGGTGCGAACATTACGACAATCGGACGAAAGTGTTTCTGATTTTTTCAGAAGAGTTACTGCGCGGATGTAAGGAAAGTTTTTTTTCAAAAATTCACCATAAGTCGAAATAGTGTGCTAGAATTTTTCCAATTTGTTGCAAAATGAAGGTAAATGATTGAATATTACTAGAATATAAGAGGTTTAGCTTACAATTGCATTTTTCGACCATTTCGGTCGAGTCAAAGTTGACTGAAGGTTGAAATTTTGGCCCTTACTTATATTATTTATATGAAAAATATTTCAAAAGAATGAGAAAAAGCTACAAACCATGGGTTGTTTTTTGTTGTATTCTACATGAAATTGTGCACATTATCATATGTAAAATTCTATGTAACGACTAATATAAAATGGTGCAAAAATTTCGTCAGTGACAAAATAATTTCTGAGATGAGTCGCTGATGCTTTTTAGTGCGAGAAGAAAGAAATTCGCGCATGCGCGCCTGGGTAATGCTTGTAAACAAAACAACAGCTTGATCTGTGAACTCCCAGCATCCGGCAAGGTGCGATTCAAAAGTTTTCGCTAAGTAGGCCTATAACTATTTTTCCGCGAATTTTTAACAAAATTTCTTGCACCGACGTATCATACATCAATTAAGCACCCAACAGAATTTTCGTCGACGTTTAATATGTCCAATAGGCGTTTAAGGGTTAATATGTAACAATGAAGCCTGGGAAGTGAACAAAGATTGTGGATTTTGCATAAAAAAAGAAAATATTGTTGTCACTTCTCTTTCCACAATACTCAGGACCAAGGCCCCACTAGGTACTATTAGCATTAGCTGAACAAACATTATTCACGACAATAATTACAGACATGAAAATACATTCCTTTCAATACACTACCATCACATGAATAAAACAAAGTATTTGCTTAACACCCACTCTAACAATGCACGATACACATTTGAAAACTCTCTAACCACTAACCAAGCTGTTTGCAGAGCTGTACAACAGCATTGAAGGTTTTGATAGAAAAGTCCACCCTGAAGTCCATGTATCGAAGATCTGACAGTTGTACTCGCAATGTTTTGTGCATAGGGGTGAACTCAAGCTGGGCAGCAGCACCAACACCATACTGGTCCAGCGTTGAACGGGTGTGGGTGAGCCACATATTCTTTTTCGGCCACCATAGCGCATGATCTGACCAATCAATAGCTATGTCTGAAAGAGTAACAAAAACAGAATATTAAAACTAACATGTGGTATTATTCGAGAAAAACTGACAAGCTTAAATTTGTGCAACTGAAATTAAATAAAGTACATAAATGAATACAGGTAGTGTTTGAGTTATAATAATTCGTCTTGCAAAAATTCAATTTTGTGATGGGGTTTGCAATTAATACAAATGCAACAATATTTTGAAAATATTTTTAAATTGTGTTCGTGACGGGCGCAGACAGCAGGGTACAATCAGCCAGTGAGAGAGACCAAATTACATAGACTAACTTTTTCCCTCCATCTCTTCATCACATCTTCTAGTTAAGTACGTTAAAAAAGAAAAAAGATAATGATAAAAGTATTGTTGTTAGTAACATTATACTTTGTGTAAATGCGTACAGCCATACACAACTGAACAAGAAGCAGCTGTTTTGCTAAGAACAATCGAATCAGATAACGACAGCCATTTTATTTGCATTTCAACCATTGTACGTTAGTAAACAATTACATACTGTGGTTATGTTACAAATGATGTCAAGTAGAATAGGAATGACATATTTATACATTATACTCTTACTCCCTAAGGAGAAAAGATTGACAAGGAATTACGTAGAGTACTGTTAAATTTAAGCTGCAGGTTGTAGCTGAAGCTGAGAAAACAATGTTCAAGCTGTTATGACTATAAATTATGCACCATCAACATGGATGAAACTCCCATAAACTTTGATATGCCATCAGACTCAACCATAAATGAGATTGAGAGAAAAGTATTTCAATCAAAACTACAATTTACTGTTGTTTTCACACTGATTAAAGAAAAATACGTAAAGCTGGTATTATGATGGAATCATGTGAAAATAGTGAGCGAATCTGCTTTTTTTATTACAAAAAAAGCTTGGCCCCACTGCAGTCTATTAAAAAAAATAACTAAATTAGTTCACAACAAGATGTATTCAAATCGGGTCTCGGAGCTCTCCCCCTGCAGATTCTCCCCCTCCCCCCAGAGATGTTCCCCCCATAGATATAGAGGGGAGAGATTGGATAGACAATTGACGATTGCATGCACATAAGATGCCATTGTTATGCAATGATTCTGAGGGATGGCAGCAGCAGAGACCAGCAACAACAAAACCACTTCTGGTACCTAATATACTGGGCCATCAACGTGTTCCATAAAGAAACGGGATCACATAAGCACAAGGGG
>NC_087203.1:49045036-49087536 GCF_015104395.2 Macrobrachium nipponense | reverse complement strand
GCAAAAAAGACCATGTATCAAAACCAAAAAGAACCTTACAACACAAAAAATTTGCTTGTACTACCTTATAATAATAATATGAAAGATATCACACATCTCCTGAAGAATTTTGGTGTTAATGTAGTTTTTAAAAACAATAAAACAATGAAACAGGTACTTACTTATTAGAACTCCCCCAACAATGCTAAAGGATGTGTATATAAAATTCCTTGTAAATCTTGTGACAACTTGTACATTGGTCAAACGGGGAAAGCACTGGAAAAAAGAATAGAACAACATAAACAATGTGTGAGATATGCACAGGGAAATACTGGTATTTTTGTACATGTTAGTGAGAACAATCATGCTATTAACTGGGAAGGGGTAAAAAAGCTTGTGTGTTCTAATAATGCAATGGAAAGGAATATCATTGAATCTAGTTTTATAATAGAAAGTTACAACAATAATATGAACATCAGTCAAGGAATGTATAAACTTAATCCTTTAACCCTTAAACGCCTATTGGACGTATTTTATGTCAACGAAAATTGTCTGTTGGGTGCTTAATTGACGTAAAATAAGTCGACGATAAAAAGTTTTTTAAAAATTAGCGAAAAATAGTTATAGGCCTACTTGGCAAAAACTTTTGAATCACGTGCCTTGAGGGATGCTGGGAGTTCACGGATCAAGCTGTTGTTTGGTTTACAAGCATTACCCAGCCGCACATGCGCGAATTGCTTACTTCTCGCACCAGCAAGCATCAGCGATGCGTCATCAGAGAGCGATCTTTTGCCGCATTCGTGTTTTGCCAAACTTTTGCGAGTGTTTACGTATTTGTGGTGGTACAAGACGTACGTAGAGATGTCTGAACATCAAATGGAGCGCGAAAGGCGCATTTTGCTTCTCGGTAGGGATCGTGTGAGACGTATTTTGGACTTGGATTCTGGAGAGGGACCAAGAAACCAAGATGACCTAGCTCCTCAACGCCGTTTTGTGCAGCCTCGTGTGGCCGAAAGCGTCCAAGGACCACATTGTGGGCCTTTTACCACCCCTAGGAAGCATCGGGGTGTCCTGAGGGACATTCATAGGCATTTGGGAGGCCTCCAACAAAAGGACATTGACGAATACTTATTGGAGCTCGATCGAGAGCAGGTCGCAAGTCCTCATTTTGATGGCAGTTGGTCATCTAGTGACAAGGACATCACTCCCGATGTAAGTGATGATGAATATTTGCCCCCAATGTCCGTATGGGAGTCAAAGGCTGAAAGTGAGTTAGAGTTTAGTGGTTTTAGTGCCTATGAGGGGGAGTCTGAGGAGGAGGAGTGGTCGAGTTTTGTTGTTGAGGACGAAACAGAGAGCGAGGGCGAATGCGAGGGAAATGGGCCAGGGGGGGGGGGTTCGAATGCGAAACCGTTCCCGAGCATGTGTGCATGCGCGCGCACAGGCCTGTAGAAAGTCGGAACATCGCGCCAGCCTAGGTGAAGGCCGTTCGTCCAAGAGTGATGAGGGGTGGTCGGAATACCCCACCCCACCTAACATGCACTAATTCACGGTAGCACCTGGGCTCACTGTACCTGTTCCTCTCACTGCTCTGGGGTTCATTCAGCTGTTCCTGACGCAGGAATTGCTGGAATACCAGGTAGCAGAGACGACGGACTATGCTCGGTACTGCTGTGACGAACTGCAGACGACGTTGTCGTATCGTTGGCGGGGCTACAACCTCACGGACATGGTGCATTTTTTGGGGGCTCCACATTTTTTTTTGGAATGATGCCTGCTGCCGACATCAGGCAATATTGGAGGTGGAATTTTTTTTTAAGTACGCCCAATGTGCCCAGCATTATGGCCCATTATAGTTTCCGGGTGTTGGACAGGTATTTTATCGCCTTCAACCGAAGGGCCATACCCCGGAATAACCCTGACCGCCTCATCTTACTCCACCCAGTGTTGGATTACATTCGTGAATGGTGTCAGTTTCTCGTGGTTCCTGCCAAGAACCTTTCTTTGGATGAGGGGATGATGCCTTACAAAGGACGTCTTAGTATAAAAGTGTACAACCCCAAGAAGCCAAAGAAATATGGTGTAAAATTATTTTTTATTACGGAGTCCAACACTGGATATGTTGTGGACTTCTCTGTGTATTCCGGGGTCTTCTCCACGCTGCATGACACTGTCTTCGGTCTTGTGGATCGTTCCATAACCAGGGATACCACCTGTTTATGGATAATTATTATAACTCGGTATTCCTGGCCCAGGAACTGTATGAAGCAGGTGTGCACGTCAGTGGTACCCTTTGGTTGGTGCGCGGGGCCCCGAATGTCCTCAAGAGGTTCGCTAGCCAGCCGCAACATCTGGCAAGAGGAGAGACAGAGTGGCGGCGGAAGGGAGAAGTCTTTGTCATCTGTTGGAAGGGGGTCCGACTCGTCCCCATGATTACGATGAGTCATGAGCCCATCCAAGAAGAGGTTGTTAAGCGGAAGAAAACACGTCGGCAGGGACGAGTTATGTATGAGGAGTTTCTTGTCGAGCGGCCTACCGTCATTGGGCACTACAATAGGCACATGGGAGGAGTTGATCTCTTTGATGAACCCATCCAGTATTATCCCTTCGCCAGGAGAACCAGGAAGTGAACACAGAAATTATTCAAATACATACTTCAGTTGGCCCTCCAGAATGCCTACATCCTCTACTGTGGGTACAATTCGGACCTCCGGAGGTTGTCCCACATCCAGTTTCTCGAGGTGGCCAGGAATGCCCTCATCAACTTTAATCCCGATGAGTGGCCTTCCATCACCGCCCCCCCTCCCACAAGCCCCAGATCTGCCCATAGAGGAAAGGGCAGATGTTAGGGGCCAACCTCGGTCGTCCTGCTCCTGCCGCTGCTGCCGCTGCTGCCGCCACCCCTGCTGCCGCTGCCCCTGCTGCCGCCTCCCCTGCTGCCGCCGCCCCTGCTGCCATCGCCCCTGCTGCCGCTGCCCCTGCTGCCGCCTCCCCTGCTGCCACCGCCCCTGCTGCCACCGCCCCTGCTGCCACCACCCCTTCTACCGCCGCCCCTATTGCCGCCGCCCCTGCAGCCGCCGCCCCTGCTGGCCGCCGCCCCTGCTCCGCCGCCCCTGCGCCAGCCCCTGCGCGCCCCTGCTGCCGACGCCCCTGCTGCCATCGCCCCTGCTGGCCGCCCGCCCCTGCTGCCGCCGCCCCCTGCTGCCCCGCCGCCCCTGCTGCCGCCGCCACCCCCGCCTTGGCCCCTGCTGCCGCCCGCCCTGTGCCATCGCCCCTGCTGCCGCCGCCCCTGCTGCCGCCCCCCCTGCTGCCACCGCCCCCCTGCTGCCACCACCAGCCCCTGCTGCCACCACCCCTTCTACCGCCGGCCCCTGTTGCTGCCGCCCTGCTGCCGCCCGCCCCTGCTGCCCACCGCCCCTGCTGCCACCGCCCCTGCTGCCACCACCCCTTCTACCGCCGCCCCTGTTGCCGCCGCCCCTGCTGCCGCCACCCTTGATGATCCCACCCGCGCTCAGATTCCAACTTCCCGTCGGATAGTGGACCCTGTATGTCGGCTGCAGCCAGGAGATCACACACTGGACCCCATACAAGGGAGCAGGCAGAAATGGTGCCAGGTGTGCCATATGAAAGGCAGAAGGAGAGACACCTGGTTCTTCTGTCGCACCTGCAATATAGCACTTTGCAGGATCGGGGAGTGTGACCTCCAAGTACCACACTGCGGTCATATATTGGAGTGCGCCTGCCAAAGGGACAACGGAGGGCACAGAGGGCCGCCGAAGGGCGGCGGCCCATCAGCAGTAAGGGCACGCGTCTCCCTCCTCCACCTGTACCTCGTCATGTTGAGAGGAAAAAAATGCAAGATTTCAATGGAGGAGGGAGATAACAAGAATAGAACAAAGAGTCAGGATTACGAGTGAGTATTCTGCATTCATTTTATATATAGTTTTATATTTATTACAAGTTTCTATATATCTGTATTTATTGGTGTTTTGTATATTATTTCATTTTATGCCAAAAAAAATAGCTTTTTCACCTGCATTCCTTGTAGTTATGTATTTGTACCAGAATAAACAAGAATTTAATATTATATATATATACACATACACACACACACATATATATGCATAATATATATATATATATATAATATATATATATATATATATTTATATATATATATATAGATATATATATATATATATATATATTAATATAATATATATATATGTATATGTATGTATATGTATATGTGTATGTATATGTATATGTATAATTTTTGGGTATGCAAAAAATCTAACATTCTAGTGATATACAATCATTTACCTTCATTTTGAAACAAATTGGAAGTCTCTAGTACAAATATTTTGATTTATGGTGAATTTTTGAAAAAAAACCTTTTTTTTACGTCCACGCGCGGTACCTCGGCAGCAAATCTCCGAAATGCTTGAGTCATTTTGTCGTAATATTTGCACCATTTTATATTAGCCGTTACAGAGAGTTTTATATATGAAAATGTGCGCAATTTCATGTAGAATACAACAAAAAATAACTCATGGTTGTAGCTTTCATCATTTTAGAAAATTTGCATATAAATCACGATAAATAGAATAAATTCGACATTCGGTCAACTTTGACTCGACCGAAATTGTCGAAAAACGCAATTTTAAGTTAAAACTCTTACAGTCTAGTAATATTCGATCAATTACCTTCATTTTGCAACAAACGGGAAGTCTCTAGCACAATATTTCGATTTATAGTGAATTTTTGAAAAAAACTTTTTCCTTCCCTCCACTCGCTGTATCTCGACCACAAATCTCCAAAATGTTTGAGTCACTTTGTCATAATATTTGCACAGTTTTATATCAGCCGTTACATAAAGTTTTATATATGAAAATGTGCACAATTTCATGTAGAATACAACAAAAAATAACTCATGGTTGTAGCTTTTATCATTTTTGAAAAATTTCCATATAAATCACGATAAATAGAAAAATTTGACATTCGGTCAACTTTGACTCGACCGAAATGGTCGAAAAACACAATTGTAAGCTAAAACTCTTACAGTCTAGTAATATTCAATCATTTACCTTTGTTTTGCAACAAACGGGAAGTCTCTAGCACAATATTTCAATTTATGGTGAATTTTTGAAAAAAACATTTTTACGTCCGCATGTTACGAATTCATGCATTATTTTGTAACAATATTTTCTCTGAGTTGCTTTGATCGTTTTACAATTTGTTATATACCAAAATGAAAATATATATATATATATATAGATATATATATATATATATATATATATAGATATATTTTAATATGTAATATAATATATATATATATATATTATATATATATAGATATAATATACATATATTATATACCCCATATTATATATAATATATGATACATACATACATAAATACATACATATAGACATACACATATACACAAACACATACATATATATACACATCATACATACAACATACATACATACTACATACATACATACATAATAATACATAGAGAATATATATATATTATATAATATAATGTATATATATACACATTATACACACATTTATATATATATGTATACACATATGTATATTATATATATATATATATATATATATATATATATATATATATATATATATATATATATAAATGTTCTATTATAACAGAATTCCATCTAACAAAAGGAGCCCATAAAAACACCAAAATATATAGAGAGACATACTATATTTCAGACACAGCTGTCTCCCTCTTCAGGTAGATGAATGAGAAAAGTTACAGAAAAGGTGGTATTTATACCAAGAGGTCCATCCACACGTAAGCCAATTTAGGTCACTCCCACTGATAATCTTCCTTTAATTTTCTTAAGCGTCAGTTGAATGAAAATCTTGTCGCTGACATCTGAGTCCCATGCTCCCTTTGAGATATTCATTACCTGCCTCTCTTTAATCAAGGCAGCTTCCATCATTTGACTCTTGTACTGGTTGCTGCTATAAATCATACGTGACAAATTCCAGTTTATACTAAGGTTATGTTCATTTATATGGTTGTAAATAGCTGAGTTTCTGTTGTCCATACCTAACTGACCGTTTGTGCTGTATTTATCTCTGGGGAAGTGATTTTCCTGTAAATCCGATGTCAGATTGGTCACAGTCCAGGCATGGGATTACGTAAACGCCTGTGTCCTTGGGGGATGTCTTTTGTTGGACGTTAATCAGGGATTTGTCTAAGGTATCTGGGTAAGTAAATTGCCAGTTGCAGCTATACGATTCCTATTGTCATCATAACTTTTGCCATCATTAATCATCATCACTATACACCCATAACCTAACTTTGATGCCTATCTTGGTCTCCTTTACACAGTTTTTAATAGTATATTTGCTACATAAACTAACAAAAAGTAAACAAAACTTCTTAAAATTCTAATTCAGTGCACAATCAATGGCAAAGGCAAAAGTAAAATGAATAACAAAGTAAGTAAAAGTTAACCTTTAAAATTCATACAGAATGCTCTGGAACCATGAAAACCAACCATATTACCAAACACTTTCCAGAAAAATTCAAATATCAAAAGTGCTTCGTTTTATCCATTACTAATAATCCTAATGTGGCACAAGGCAATTCCCAGGGATCAGTTCATCTGCTCTCTCAATGCATGCAATACTGACATATGCTGGCATCCAACAAAAATCAATTGAAATTCCCCAGCATATATAAATAAATAGCCACAGTAAAATCTTTAAAATAAGTGGATTAACAGAGTTAAAACAACTTAGCAAGACCCTCTTAGCATCACACAATATGATCAAACTACTTTTAACTGCAGTCATACTCCTACATATGAAAGTCCCTACGTACGAAAAATCCAGGTTACGAAGGCAAAGAAGATTTTTTTGCTTCTGTGTATGAAAATAATTCAGGTTACGAAAGGGTGTACTGTAAAGTCTGAGATTCGCCTGGGCCGCCTAGAACAATTTTAAAACTCACGCGCCGCCAACTCAGTAGACTCGCCACCATCCTCCCTCTCTCCCATTGGTTCCTGATGCTAGTTACCGCTGTAAGATCCTGCTCTCCTATTGGTCAGCATCTATCCCATCATGCATCTATGTAAGGGAGCTCCTCGACCATTTCGTTTCGGCAGCGTTATCGTACACGTGGAATTCGTTCATTCCCGTAGATTACATTCGTCAACGTAAATTCATGTTAGTGATTTCACTTTCATTTATCTTGTTGTGTGTAAACTTAATTATTTACGTTATTAGCCATGAGTCCCAAGAATGTTGCTGAAGTTCACGGACAGAGGAGGATGCTTTCTATAGAGACAAAGATGGAGATAATCAAGAAGTATTTGTTAATGTGTTTTGTAAAGTTTAGTGTTAATGTTTTCTGCCCTTTTTTAATGTGTTTTGTAAAGTTATGTGTTCATGTTTTCTGCCGTTTGTCCTCCCCCTCTGTCGCCACTTTCGAACATCGCCTCACTCGAAAGGTTAAGGTTTCCACATTTTACTACATATGCACGTAGATGTACGTACAGTATTTCTTGTACCCTGTACACTAATACACTTTATTTACAGGTACAGCCATGGTTAGGTTAGGTATTGAATGGTCCATATTGTTGTATTTCATTGTTTATTGTTCAATTTAGCTTTATTATAAAATTTACTGAGGTGTTTTTTTAGGGCTTGGAACGAATTAAGCAATTTACATGTAAAACGTAGTTCTGGATACGAAAAAATCTGGTTACGAATGCCGCTTCGGAACAGATTAATTTCGTAACCTGAGGCACTACTGTAATATGGCAATTTTTATGCAGCCTTAAAAAGAGCAGCTTTCTTGTTAAAAATTGGACAGTGGACTCCAAATCCAATGCCAGCATCATATTTGGAGCCATCGGTACATATCTCTGTTGAGTCCTTATGCATATCTGCATGACTCATAAAAATCCCTGATATTTCTTCTTCAACCATGTTTCTCTTCAGCCCTTGGAAGTACGTACCTAAAAAATATTACTTCAAGTAACTTCCATGGTGATGTTACTGAAACCCTAAAAGGCAAAATTATTTATATTTGTATTAAAAGTATTTAAAATTTGTTTTATTCTAAAACAAAAAGGTTAAATATTTATCATGTCCCTGATAAAATCTAAGAAAGTCATGTCTTGTTGATACTTGATAGGTGAGGTGCGCAGGTAGCCTCTGCAATCTAGTATACCAATAGCGGGTCATTGCTGATCGTTGATAGAGATCAAGAGGGAACTCTCCTGCATCAACTAAACTCACAATTGGCAAGGACTTAAAAGCACCAGTAGCTAGTCTGATTCCAGCATAATGGATGGAGTCTAATATCTTTAGGAAAGCAGATGTTGTAGATGAACGGATCTGCTCCCTACGTGGAATGAGACAAAACTTTTAAAATGTTCATAGCCTGCAGACAACCAGCCTTTAAAAGTTTCATGTGAGGAACTCATGTTAGCCAGCAGTCTAAAGTTACACATCAAGATGCTCTTCAAAAACTCGACAAAAGTGAATAGCCACAATTTTACTAGAAAATAGCCTGCATCAATTCATCTCCAACCCTTTTACAATTTTATCAATTGTCATTTGGATCTTACTCAGCTGCTTCCAAGTGAGAAGCTGCAAAAGAAAGAGACTGACAAGTCATCCACAAATAAGGCGTAATGATGGCTATCTTAACCTGAAAGAATCGACAAGCTAAAAATACTTTGAATAAATATAGGCAATTTTACTCTCCGGACCAAGTCAAAAGGATTTTTATGATCTCATATCTGCAGGCAATATCATATGCTTTTTCAATGCTAGAGAATACGCACAAATGAAGCTGCTTTGATGTATCGCTGCCCTTAGGCCTTGTGCTGGAAAGCAGAAGATACGTGTAGTTTCGCATTCATCCTGGCGGCAAACAGGCCTGTCATCAGATGTTTCCACACTGTTAACAGTTTTTCCTGCCAATTCCTGATGTAAGGACCATTCCATCCCCACTACTTAGTCCACCCAGTTGTGAATTTGTCTGAGATGTGGCACAGGTTGGAGGAAGTCTTGCTCTCTTGCTTGTTGCTGTAAGCCACTGCGGTGGTGTCATCATTCATTGCCACCACAGGATCTGTTGGAAGCCCAACCACACTACTGTTGTTTCCAACACGTTAGTGGTGTCTTTTTTGTCTCCTTCCCCAACATCTCTAAAATTAACTCTCCTTTCAGGTGTGCACCCCATCCCTTCTGGGGTACATCTGAGAAGACCTGCCATTCCAGGGATGTGGCAATCAGGGATACTCCCTGCTGAATGTTGACATCCTCCAACCACTGTCTCAGATCTTCCTCTACCTTTTGCCAAGTTGTGCCAGTTGTCTGAGATGTTTATCTGGAAGTGACCAACTCCTCTTGCACTAACATTGCAAGTGGCAAAGTTAAATGAACTCTCCCTCAATAGGGATAGCTTGGATCGCATGTCCCAAACAGTGTAAATGTCCCAAGCATGGAAATGATGCTGGTTTACCCATAAAGATTCCAAAAGAGGGCTGGGAAAAAAAGAATTCCCAGCAGACAGAGTGAATTTAATCCATAGATTGTGAGCATTGTTAAACGAATGGTTCCCACAAACTCCGCTAGTGATACAAACAAGTCATGAGTCTCATTAGCAATCACAAGTTTGAATCACAGTTAGCACAAGTTGTGTACCTCACTCATGGTCCTGGGCTCAGCTAAGGTAGTAAACCTGTCTAGTGTCTTAAGCCTGGCTCAATGGCAAACCCAGTCTGGTAGCAAACCTTACTAGAACCTCACACATGTTGCTCACACTGTTATTAATCATGCACTAACCTTCTACCTCCAACCCTGGAGAATTGGTGAGAAGTTTGACAGTCCACCACCATTGTCTCATCACCATAGGTAAACAAGCTCAATAGCAAACTTTGTTGCCACCAGAAAACTCAATCCATAGACCAGGCATCCAGGAACGAAAGAGCAGACCAAGTGGTTCATGCAACCCCTCTCTGTCTCTGTGTGACTCAAAGAATAATGGTGAGAAGAGCAGCAGTGCTGCCTTGCCCCCAAGGCCATACATAAGTAGCCCATGGGCATTGCAATGCCATCTCTATGCGACCTTAGAGAGTTGCAGTGAACAAGGTTAAAGTTTTCTCCGTCATCACAGCTGTTTGACCGTGAAGGGACAAAGTGAACTCAAATAGGTTGTCCACCAATTATGCCAATTTGTAGACCTGTAAATGGGTAGTGAACAAGATGCATGAAGGGTCACACACCCCATCTCTGTGCAACTCTGAAGAGTAGTGGTGAGAGGAAGATGGCTCCAGCATTAGGCTTACAGGCTGAAACTTAATTCAAAGTATGCTTGAATGCTTTCACAGAGAAGAGATGGGGCAGAGATTTTATGTGGATAACACTAAGAACCAACCCTACCAAGGAAAAGCTTATCACCACTGGTAAACATGCTTCTTTGCCCTTCCCCAAGGAGGTAGGTAGGGCATGCAGAAAGAAGCTTACCTAGACTTTGAGTGTGAGGTTAGACTCCCCTTTCTCTTTACCTGCAGCACAGAGAAAGAAAGTGGGGGGAATCAAGAGGGACTTAGATGGCAAAGCATAAGATGAAGCAAAAGACAGCAATGAAGGCAAAGGGCACTACCAGCTCCCCTACTCTTCCTCTGCTGTTAATACTTGTCTCATCCACAGGCCTGGGAACATTTGGAGCTACAACTTCAATCAGACTCTTTGCAGAAACCTTATGGGCCTAAAAGGCAAATATGATTAGCAAACAAATTGGAGAAAGACACAGTGACTGATAAACATTGTTAAAAGCTGCTACATTCTCAATGAAAACCAAAATATTGATTCATGACAAGGAAAATTCTCTGCCTAAATTCCTTGCAGTTATATTAAAGATTATTCATTCAAGAAGGTTTAACGACAAAATCGGGAAAGGGCAAACAGCTTAGTGTCTGATGCCTGCTGGATGAAGCGCTTACTTCCACTTTCTCTACCTCTTCTACAGGTTCCATTGTGTCAACTGCAACCCCACATTTTCCGAGCAAGTGGATCTCACAAAATTCATTTTATATGCAAAAAAAAGCAGACTGAATGCAGGTATACCCTTTGAGGGTGACAGTCCCTCTTTTTGGCTCTTTATCCCCCAAAACATTACGGTCTTGGGGGGATGCCCTAATTTCCCCCTTTCAGCCTTATGTCCTACATTTGTCCCCCCCTGCCATTGCATATGTATTTAGTTATATAAATTGCTGATTTTTGTTTTCTTTTACCAAATCTGTATGGTGTCCCACACTGACCCATACACCATAAATGGCAACAAACCTATGCAAGGTTTAAAAGGACCTGCCCAGTGATGAAGCTCAGTATTGGCCATCATAAAGACCCAGCATTAAAAACAAAGTGCAAGCATGTACTACACATATGCCACAGAAATCCTCACCAATTACCTTCACTACCACAGCACTGTACTTACAGTCACTTAAAGTTACTTGCAGCATGTAATACAAAATATCAATATAAACTCAAAAAGGTCACCAGTACTGTTGGATATCAAGTTACCAAGTAAAAAAAGGATCAAGAATACCAGATGGTTAAGTGTCAAAAGGGTAAAAATCAGAGAGATAATCCAGGATTATCAGATATCACACGGTCACAAACTTAAACATAGATTTGACCATAAGAGAAACTAAAACGTACCCATACGAAGTCCAAAAACATGTATTAAACTGAATATATCAATTCTGTTGCTTATATCTTTCTACAACTTTTTTCATTATGAAGGCATCGAGTTTAAATAAACCAAGACTTAAATTTAGAACACTTCCATTATTTGACTTGAAATAAGATTCAATGATATTACTTTTAATTGTATGCAGCCGGGAACATCTTCGGGAGAATATTCTATTTCTAAACTCTTAACATTAATATTACTGAAAACAACATTTATGTTGAAAAGCTTTAAAATTTTACGAATTTATAAAATCCTTTCATCAAATGGTAATTTTAGAATGTTATGCTTACTAAATTCAAGTCTGTCATTTGTTAAATAAAATGTTTTTCCAGCTCCTTTCCATGCCTGATGAAACAAATGTTGTTTTCAGTAATATCAATCTTAAGAGTTTAGTAATAAACAAATCTCCTAAAGATGTTCACAGCTTCATATATGAAATTCCTTGTAAATTAATCAAACAGCACCAATATTCTGTTAGTATGTAATTTTGCAAAGAAAAGTACAAAGAAATATTAGAAAAAACATGAAAAAAGAAATATCAGAAAAAACACCTATGACTCAAAAAATCTCTTGAATATTTTGCAACAATATGGCACTCGGAATTTGTTACAGATTTGAATTTTTATCTGCTATGATATTGTGTGAGCTGTAATCACAATTTTACAGAATTAAAAAATGATTATAAAAACACAAACATGATGGTAAAATTTATGATTGTCTTATAAAAGAGGTCCCAAGAGGTATTGTAAATAGTAATTTTGAACTTCTCGTGGAGGTAGGGAAAGTTTTAGAATTATTTTCTTGCAAAATGTTCATTTGCACAACTTCCTCTATCCACTGATGTGTTTTTTCCTTAAATTGGTTGAACAAAAAGTTTGCCCAGTCTGGGTTGCTGCATATGCTTTTTTTTAGCCTGACTCTTAAGGGTTAAAATGCCAGTCATTACTTCATCATAAGGAGAAGAAGGGTTGTCTTTCATGTTCAATTCATTCATAAGTCAGTCATTACTTCATCATGACAAGAACAAGGGTTGTC
This sequence comes from Macrobrachium nipponense, assembly GCF_015104395.2. NCBI lineage: Eukaryota > Metazoa > Arthropoda > Malacostraca > Decapoda > Palaemonidae > Macrobrachium > Macrobrachium nipponense. The sequence goes on along the minus strand of NC_087203.1, from coordinate 49,074,755 downwards.
TATCATGTTCAATTCATTCATATATCAGTCGTTACTTCATCATGACAAGAACAAGGGTTATCTTTCATGTTCAATTCATTCATAAGTCAGTCGTTACTTCATCATGAGGAGAACAAGGGTTGTCTTTCATGTTCAATTCATTCATATGTCAGTCGTTACTTCTCATGAAACCCAAAGGCAAGGGTTGGGTTTTCTTTTCATGTGCAATTCAATTACTATTGTCCGTTCGTTACTTCATCATGATGAGAACAGGGTTGTTCTTTTCATGTTCAATTCATTCATGTTCAGTCCGTTCTTCATCATGAGGGACAACAAGGGTGTCTTCATGTTCAATATTCATAAGTCAGTCGTTACTTCAATCATGGGAGAGACAACAAGGGTTGTCTTTCATTGTTTTCAATTCATTCATATGTCCAGTCGTTACTTCTTCATGACAAAGAAACAAGGGTTGTTCTTTCATGTTCAAGTTCAATTCCATATGTCTAGTTCGTTACTTTCATCATGAAGAGGGAAACAAGGGTTGTCTTTTCAATGTTCAATTCATTCAATATGTCAGTCGTTACTTACTATTTCATCATGAGGACAACAAGGGTTGGGTTGTCCCCTTTCATGTTCAATTCATTCAATAATTGTCAGTCGTTACTTAACTTTTTTTCATCATAAGGAGAAGAAAGGGTTGTCCTTTTTCATAGTTCAAATTTCATTGCCTTTTTCAAGAACAAATGTTTTTTTTAATAAACCATCAGCTCGTATTTCCTTCTTCCAACTTAAATTAGTATTTGGTGTTTGCAATGCAAATAAGCCTCCCAAGAGCTTGTGCACTGCGGTGTTTTGTGTTTATCCAAGGAACAGCAATTTTCCGCCCTAGGGAAAGAGGTTGGGTCTTTCCAAAGCGTTCATTCATTCAATAATGGTTCAGTAATTACTTCCATAAAATTTAAGGAGAAACAAGGGTTGTCTTTCATGTTCAAATTCATTCATAATGTCAGTCCAATTACTTCATAATAAGGAGAAACAAGGGTTGTCTTTCATGTTCAATCATTCATATGTCAGTCATTACTTCATCATAAGTGAGAACAAGGGTTGTCTTCATGTTCAATCATTCATATGTCAGTCGTTACTTCATCATGAGGCGAACAAGGGTTTTGCCTTTCAGTGCAATTCATTCATAGGTCAGTCATTACTTCATCATAAGGAGAAGAAGGGTTGTCCTTCATATTCAATTCATTTGCCTTTCAAAGGACAATGTTTTGTTATAACCATCAGCTCGTATCTTCTTCAAAAATTAGTTGGGTAGTTGCAGGCAATAAGTCCCAAGCAGCTTGTGCACTATTTTGTGTATTCACCAAGGAACAGCAATTTCCTAGGGAAGAAGGGTTGTCTTTCACGTTTCAATTCATTCATATGTCAAGTAAATATGTCTTCATCATAAGGAGAACAAGGTTGTCTTCTGTTCAATTTATTCATATTCAGTAATTACTTCATATAAAGGAGAACAGGGTTGTCCTTTCCATGTTCAATTCATTCATCATATGTCAGTCATTACTTCATCATAAGGAGACAAGGGTTGTCTTTCATGTTCAATTCATTCATATGTTCAGTCGTTACTTCATCATGAGGAGAAAGACAAGGGTTGTCCTTTCATGTTCAATTCCAGTCATAGGTCCAGTCATTACTTTTTCATCATAAGGAGAGAAGGGTTTGTCTTTCATATTCCATTCATTGCCTTCAAGACAATGTTTTTTTTATAACCATCAGCTCTTATTTCTTCTTCAATAAATTAGTTGGTGTTGCATGCAATAATTGCCCGAGAGCTTGTGCACTGCTGTTTGTGTATCAAGAACATCAATTCCTAGGAAAAGGGTTTGTCTTTCACGTTCATTCCATTCATATGTCAGTAATTACGTCATCATATGGGGGAAACCAGGGTTGTCTTTCATGTTCAATTCATTCATATGTCAGTCGATTACTTCATCATAAAGAACAGGTTGGCGTTCATGTTTCAATTCATTCATATGTCAGTCGTTACTTCATCATGAGGAGGAACAAAAGGGTTGTCTTTCAGTTCAATCATTCCTATGTCAGTCCGTTACTTCAATCATAAGAGAAGGGTTTGTCCTTTCATGTCAAGTCATTCATATGTCGTCATTCCTTCATCATACGGAGAAAGAAGGTTGTCTTTATGTTCAATTCATTCATATGTCGTCGTTACTTTCATCATAAGGAGAAGGGTTTGTCTTTCAATGTTCAATTCATTCATATGTCAGTCTTACTTCATCATAAGGAGAAGGGTTGTCTTTCATGTTCAATTCATTCATATGTAGTTCCTTACTTCATCATAAGGAGAAAAATGGTTGTCTTTTCATGTTCAATTTTCATCATATGACAGTCATGTTACTTCATCATTAGGAGGTAAGGAACAAGGTTGTCTTTCATGTTCAATTCATTCATATGAACAGTCATTACTTCATCATGAGGATTGAAACAAGGGTTTGTTCTTCATGTGTTCAATTCATTCCATATGTCATCATTACGTTTACTTTCATCATAAAGGAGAAACAAGGGTTGTCTTTCATTGTTCAATTCATTCATATGACAGTCATTACTTCAATCATAGGAGAAAACAAGGGTTGTCTTTCATGTTCAATTCATTTCATATGTCAGTCTTAGTTACTTCATCATAAGGAGAACAAGGGTTGTCTTTTCGTTTATGTTCAAATATTCATTCATAACCCCGTCAGTCAATTATTCTTGGTTCATCATAGGAGGAGAAGCAAGGTTGTCTTTTCACGTTCAATTCATTCATATGGTCAGTCGTTACTTCATCATGAAGGAGAACAAGGGTTTGTCCTTTCATGTTCAAGTTCATTCATGATGAACAGTCGTTACTTCATCATGAGGAGAACAACAGTTTTCCTTCATGTTTCAAGTTCATACATATTGTCAGTCCATTACTTCCGTTATCATAAGGAGAAGAAGGGTTGGGTTGTCCCCCCCCCAACTTTTTTTTTTTTTTTCATATCAAAAAAAAAAATTCACTTGCCCCCCCCCCCCCCTTTTTTTTGTTTTTTTTTTTTTGTTCAATTCATTCATGTATGTTTTTTTGTCTTTTTTTTTTTTTTTTTTATAACATCAAGCCTCGAATTTCTTTCTTTGCAATTAATATTGTTGTGTTTGCATGCATAAGTCCCAAGAGCTTGTGCAACTGCTGTTTGTGTATCCAAGGAACAAAGCAATTTCCCAGGGAGAAGGGTTTTTCTTTCACGTTCAATTCATTCATATGTCAGTTAAAGTTACTTCATCATAAGGAGAACAAGGGTTGTCTTTCATGTTCAATTCAAATTTCATATGTCAGTCATTTTACTTCATCAAATAAGGAGAACAAGGGTTTGTCTTTCCATGTTCAATTTCATTCATATGTCAGTCGTTACTTCATCAATGAGAGAAAGAAGGGTTGTCTTTCATGTCAATTCATTCAATATTCAGGTTCGTTTACTTTCATCATAAGGAGAAGGGTTGGTCTTTCATGTCAATTCATTCATATGTCAGTCATTACTTTCATCATAAGGAGAAGAAGGGTTTGTCTTTCATGTTCAATTCTTCATATGTTCAGTCGTTTTACTTCATCATAAGGAGAAGGGTTGTCTTTCATGTTCAATTCATTCATATGTCAGTCATTACTTCATCATAAGGAGAAGAAGGGTTGTCTTTCATGTTCAATTCATTCATATATCAGGTCCGTTACTTTTTCATCATAAGGAGAAAGGGGTTGTCTTTCATGTTCAATTTTCATTCATATGTCAGTCCATTACTTCATCATAAGGAGAACGGAAGTCTTTTATGTCATTCAATTCATATGTCCCCAGTCGTTACTTCATCAATGAGGAGAACAAGGGTTGTCTTTCATGTTCATTCATTGCATATGTCAGTCGTTACTTCATCATAAGGAGAAGGGTTGTCTTTCATGTTCAATTCATTCATATGTCAGTCATTACTTCATCATAAGGAGAAGGGTTGTCTTTCATGTTCAATTCATTCATATGTCAGTCATTACTTCATCATAAGGAGAACAAGGGTTGTCTTTCATGTTCAATTCATTCATATGACAGTCATTACTTCATCATGAGGAGAACAAGGGTTGTCTTTCAATGTTCAATTCACATTCATATGTCAGTCGTTACTTCATCATATAAGGAAAAAAAAGGTGTTTTTTTTTTGTTTCTTTTCATGTTCAATTCATTCATATGACAGTCATTACTTCATCATGAGGAGAACAAGGGTTGTCTTTCATGTTCAATTCATTCATATGTCAGTCGTTACTTCATCATAAGGAGAACAAGGGTTGTCTTTCATGTTCAATTCATTCATATGACAGTCATTACTTCATCATGAGGAGAACAAGGGTTGTCTTTCATGTTCAATTCATTCATATGTCAGTCGTTACTTCATCATAAGGAGAAACAAGGTTGTTCTTTCATGTTCAATTCTTCATTCATATGACAGTCATTACTTCATCATGAGGAGAAACAAGGGTTGTCTTTCATATTCAATTCATTCATGTCAGTCATTACTTCATCATAAGGAGAAGAAGGGTTGTCTTTCATGTTCAATTCATTCATATGTCAGTCGTTACTTCATCATAAGGAGAACAAGGGTTGTCTTTTATGTTCAATTCATTCATATGTCAGTCGTTACTTCATCATAAGGAGAACAAGGGTTGTCTTTCATATTCAATTCATTCATGTCAGTCATTACTTCATCATAAGGAGAAGAAGGGTTGTCTTTCACGTTCAATTCATTCATATGTCAGTCGTTACTTCATCATAAGGAGAACAAGGGTTGTCTTTCATGATCAATTCATTCATATGACAGTCGTTACTTCATCATGAGGAGAACAAGGGTTGTCTTTCATGTTCAATTCATTCATATGTCAGTCATTACTTCATCATAAGGAGAAGAAGGGTTGTCTTTCATATTCAATTCATTGCCTTTCAAGACAATGTTTTTTTTATAACCATCAGCTCGTATTTCTTCTTCAATAAATTAGTTGGTGTTGCATGCAATAAGTCCCAAGAGCTTGTGCACTGCTGTTTGTGTATCCAAGGAACAGCAATTTCCCTAGGGAAGAAGGGTTGTCTTTCACGTTCAATTCATTCATATGTCAGTAATTACTTCATCATAAGGAGAACAAGGGTTGTCTTTCATGTTCAATTCATTCATATGTCAGTCATTACTTCATCATAAGGAGAACAAGGGTTGTCTTTCATGTTCAATTCATTCATATGTCAGTCGTTACTTCATCATGAGGAGAACAAGGGTTGTCTTTCATGTTCAATTCATTCATATGTCAGTCGTTACTTCATCATAAGGAGAAGGGTTGTCTTTCATGTTCAATTCATTCATATGTCAGTCATTACTTCATCATAAGGAGAAGAAGGGTTGTCTTTCATGTTCAATTCATTCATATGTCAGTCGTTACTTCATCATAAGGAGAAGGGTTGTCTTTCATGTTCAATTCATTCATATGTCAGTCATTACTTCATCATAAGGAGAACAAGGGTTGTCTTTCATGTTCAATTCATTCATATGACAAATCATTACTTCAATCATAAGGAGAACAAGGGTTGTCTTTCATGTTCAATTCATTCATATGTCAGTCGTTACTTCATCATAAGGAGAAGGGTTGTCTTTCATGTTCAATTCATTCATATGACAGTCATTACTTCATCATGAGGAGAACAAGGGTTGTCTTTCATGTTCAATTCATTCATATGTCAGTCGTTACTTCATCATAAGGAGAACAAGGGTTGTCTTTCATGTTCAATTCATTCATATGACAGTCATTACTTCATCATGAGGAGAACAAGGGTTGTCTTTCATGTTCAATTCATTCATATGTCAGTCGTTACTTCATCATAAGGAGAACAAGGGTTGTCTTTCATATTCAATTCATTCATGTCAGTCATTACTTCCATCACAGGAGAGAAAGGGTTGTCTTTTTACGTTCAATTCATTCATATGTCAGTCGTTACTTCATCATAAGGAGAACAAGGGTTGTCTTTCATGTTCAATTCATTCATATGTCAGTCGTTACTTCATCATGAGGAGAACAAGGGTTGTCTTTCATGTTCAATTCATTCATATGTCAGTCATTACTTCATCATAAGGAGAAGAAGGGTTGTCTTTCATATTCAATTCATTGCCTTTCAAGACAATGTTTTTTTTATAACCATCAGCTCGTATTTCTTCTTCAATAAATTAGTTGGTGTTGCATGCAATAAGTCCCAAGAGCTTGTGCACTGCTGTTTGTGTATCCAAGGAACAGCAATTTCCCTAGGGAAGAAGGGTTGTCTTTCACGTTCAATTCATTCATATGTCAGTAATTACTTCATAATAAGGAGAACAAGGGTTGTCTTTCATGTTCAATTCATTCATATGTCAGGTCGTTAACTTTCTATCATGAGGAGAACAAGGGTTGTCTTTCATGTTCAATTCATTCATATGTCAGTCGTTACTTCATCATAAGGAGAAGGGTTGTCTTTCATGTTCAATTCATTCATATGTCAGTCATTACTTCATCATAAGGAGAACAAGGGGTTTCCTTTTATGTTCAATTCAATTCATATTGTCAGTTTGTTGTCATCATAAGGGAGAAGGGTTTCTTCAAATGTTCCATGCATCATAGTCAGTCATTACTTCATCATAAGGAGAAGAAGGGTTGTCTTTCATGTTCAATTCATTCATATGTCAGTCGTTACTTCATCATAAGGAGAAGGGTTGTGTTTCATGTTCAATTCCATTTCATATGGTCATTCTTACTTCCTCATAAGGAGAAGAAGGGGTTGTCTTCATGTTAAATTCATTCGATTGGCATTCGTTACTTATCATAAGGAGAACAAGGGTTGTCTTTCATATTCAATTTTCATTCATAATGTCCAAAGTCGTTACTTTCATCATAGGAAGGGAACAAGGGTTGTCTTTTCATGTTCCAAAGAATTCATTCATTATGTTCCAGTCATTACTTCATCAATAAAAGGAGAAGAAAAAAAAGGGTTTGGGGTCCTTTCATGGGTTTCAATTTCATTCATATGTTCAGTCGTTACTTCAAATTCATAAGGAGAAGAGGGTTGTCTTCCATGTTCATTCATTCATATGTTCACTTCATTACTTTCATCAATAAGGAAGGAAGAAGGGTTGTCTTTCATGTTTTCAATTCATTCATATGTCAAGTTCATTACTTCATCATAAGGAAGGGAAAGAAGGGTTTGTCTTTCAAATGTTTCAATTCATTCATGATGGTCAGTCCGTTACTCTTCAAATCAATAAGGAGAAGAAGGGTTTGTCTTTCAATGTTCAATTCACAATTCATATGCTCAGTCATTACTTCATCATAAAGGGAGAAGTAAGGGTTGTCTTTTCATGTTTCAATTCCATTCATAATTGGTCAGTTCGTTTACTTCTTAATCATAAGGAGAAGAAGGGTTTTTGTCTTTCATGTTTCAATTCATTCATAATGTCAGTCGTTACTTAACTTCAATCATAAGGAGAAAGGGTTTTGTCTTTCACAATGTTCCAATTCAATTCATTAATGTTCAGTCATTGACTTCATCATAAGGAGAAGAAGGGTTGTCTTTTCATGTTCAATTCAATTCATATGTCAGTCCGTTACTTCATCATAAGGAGAACAAGGGCTTTGTCTTTCATGTTCAATTCAAATTCATATGTCAGTTCATTACTTTTCATTCCATAAGGAGAACAAGGGTTGTCTTTCATGTTCAATTCATTTCATTAATGTCAGTCATTACGTTTTCAATCATAAGGAGAACAAGGGTTGTCCTTTTTCATGTTCAAATTCATTCATATGTCCAAGTCGTTAACTTCATCATGAAGGAGAAACAAGGGTTGTCTTTCATGTTTCAATTGCAATTCATATGTCAGTCATTACTTCATCATAAGGAGTAAGAAGGGTTTGTCTTTCATGTTCAATTTTCATTTATATGTCATCCCATTACTCATCATAAGGGAACAAGGGTTGTCTTTCATGTTCAACTTCATTCATAGTGAACCAGTCGTTACTTTCAAAATCATGAGGAGAACAAGGTTGTCCTTTCATGTTCAATTCATTTCATATGTCCAGTCGTTAACCTTCATCATGAAGGAGAAACAAGGGTTGTCTTTTTTCATGTTCAATTCATTCATATGTCACTCGTTACTACTCATCATAAAGGAGAAGAAGGGTTTTCTTTCATGTTCAATTCATTCATATGTTCAAGTTGCGTTACTTCAAATAAGGGAAGTAAGGGTTGTCTTTTCATGTTCAATTCATTCATATTTTCAGGTCGTTTACTTTTCAATCATAAGGAGAAAAGGGTTGGGTCCTCTTTCCATTGTTCATTTCCATTTCATATTCACGTCATTACTTCATCATAATGCGAAGAGGTTTGTCTTTCATTGTTCAATTCATTCATATGTCAGTCGTTTTACTTCATCATAAAGGGAGAAAGGTTGGGTTTCTTTCATGTTCAATTCATTCATATGTCAGATCCATTACTTCATCCTAGGTAGAAGAAGGGTTGTCTTTTCCTGTTCAAATCCATTCTAATGTCAGGTTGTTACTCTTTCATCCTAAGGGAGAAGAAGGGTTGTTTCTTTTTATGTTTCAATTCATTCCTATTCAGTCGTTACTTCAACATAAGGAGAAACAAGGGTTTGTCTTTCCATGTTCAATTCATTCTTATGGTCATTCATTACTTCATCATAAAGGAGAACAAGGGTTGTCTTTCAATGTTTCAATTCATTATTCATATGTCAGTCATTACTTCATCATTAAGGAGAAGAAGTGGTTGGTCTTTCATGTTCAATTCAATCATTAATGTCGGGTTCGTTACTTCCCATCTAAGGAGAAGGTGTTGTCTTTCAGTTCAAATTCATTCATCAAATGTCCAGTCAATTAAACTTCATCATAAGGAGGAAACAAGGGTTTGGTCGTTTCATGTTCCCAATTCATTCATTAATGTCAGTCGTTACTTCATCATGAAGGAGAACAAGGGTGTCTTTTTCATGTTCAATTCATTCATATGTCAGTCGCGTTTAACTTCATCATAAAGGAGAACAAGGGTTTGTCTTTCATGTTCAATTCATTTCATAATGTCAAGTCATTACTTCATCAATAAGGAGAACAAGGTTGATCTTTCATGTTTTCTTCAAGTTCCAGTTCATATGACAGTCGTTACTTTCATCATAAGGAGAAGGGTTGGTCTTTCATGTTCAATATTCATAAGTCAAGTCGGATTGGTACTTTCAACATAAGGAGAAGAAGGGTGTTTTACAGTTCAATTATTCATATGTCAGTCGTTACTTTCATCATAAGGAGAAGAAGGGTTGTCTTTCATGTTCAATTTCATTCATATGTCAGTCATTACTTCATCATAAGGGAAGAAGGGGTTTGTCTTTTCACGTTCCAATTCATTGGGAATAATGTCAGTCAATTACGTTCATCATAAGGAGAAGAAGGGTTGTGTTTCTTGTTCAATTCATTGCCTTTCAAGATAATGTTTTTTATATAACCATCAGCTCGTATTTCTTCTTCAATAAATTAGTTGGTGTTGCATGCAATAAGTCCCAAGGGCCTGTGGACTGCTATTTGAGTATCCAAGGAACAGCAATTTCCCTAAGGATTGCTTGTGCATGACATGGTTTGCCTTAATTTTTCAAAACCCATGAAATTTCCATAAAGAAATAAAGTACATTATCTTTGTTTCCTCATTAAAAAGTATGTAAAAAACAGAGATGAAATATTCAAATAAAGATTTCACAAACGTGTGAGGAGTAACAATTTTCTTTACATTACAGTTTATGAGGAAAAAATTGAAAAATAATAACTCGCAAACTATTTCTTGATTATATTTTCCGTATTGGGCAATATTACAAATCTTACCTATTCGTCCTTTTCAAGGCTGGCTGGTCTGCTAAACCTTCAAAATCATACAAAGAATATTGACAAGGAAATGAGAGCCGATAGGTCACCTGGAGACTAACATTTATATAACTGAACAAACAAAATTATAAGCTTTATAAATGACTTTAAAACAATGGAACATTGTTATTATTAGAATAACTATTGACCAACTCTGAAAACGAGGTTTTGTTCTAGTGAGGGGCAATACTGATTCCATTTTGAGCGAGATAAGGGGGGGGGGGGTACTGCCCACCGTGGCAAGGGGGTTGGTCGTCCAAGGAGGCGAGAAATCTAACCTCTTTCATGACTTCTGGAGCCTTCATGACTACCACTACTATCACTATTTCATGCACACAATCACGCATAAAGCAGAGGCGCTACCACCTAAAGAGGGCGTGTACCACACTTCTCCCCAACGTATCCAGGTGTTGATGTCAGTGCGAAACGCTAAACCACACCTACACACACACACACTCACACATCTAAAAAGGCACGAGTGTCCACGCTCTAGCCAACGCCCACACAGCACACAGCCTACGTGCTACCCACACATTTACACACATACCGGCAGTCATATGCCATATGTCAAGCACTTCAAGCCCCTCACTCTTAATACGAAGTCATAACACACATTACAGGATGTCTCAAGATAGGGGCACTTGGGAGCCATCCGGGTGCCCCGACTCTTAAGCCTTAAAACGTTACATCACAGTGATACCCTATATCTGTTTGTTAGTACGTGGGAAATAATTCTACTTGTATAATATACATGAATTTCTCAGGTTTAGTTAAGGAGAGTTTGTGTGCACTAACTTTGTAAACAATGAAAGAAATCAACCCATCTGCTACGTCTACATGAACGTAAAATTTAAAACCGTACTCAATGCCTGTACCCTAATTTTGTCATTGTATTCAATACACAGGGTATGCATTCATAATATGCAGTAGTTCCCTACTTTCATTATTTACGAGTAAACGAAACCCCGCCCCCAACCCCGACAATCACTATCGAAAATTACTATAACTACAATTATTGCATATTTACATAAATAATCATCTGCCAATGAGTAAGTGAAAAGGCATTGTTCTGTGTGTGTAGAAAAAAAACTGGTAGTTAATATGCAGGGAAACAGAAGCCGTATAAAAAATAGAAATTGATGGATCCGTGAAAAACTGACATTTTTGTACAATGGCAATTCTGCTGGATTCTAGGATTGAAGGAGAAAAAGAATATGATCGGTAACATACAAACGAGTAAATAAATAAATCCAATATGATCTGCAACACTAGCACGAAGATGATAATGTAACTGACGAAATTTGGTCGCCAGATGAAACTTACAAACAACGGAAGCGATGACCTGCCATTATCTCTAAAGCGTTCCACTATCAACGTCAACTCCAGTGAGGTCCGACACCGACACACGCGAGAGAGAGAGAGAGAGAGAGAGAGAGAGAGAGAGAGAGAGAGAGAGAGAGAGAGTCACTTTACCTCCCGTCCAAGGTGCCTACTTCGGTTGAAACCATTTTTCTCAGTACAATAGAAAATCCACAACAGGATATGGATAAGAAGCTAATAGAGGAGAATAATATAAAAGCTATATTTGGTTATGCCTAAACAAATATAAGTATTACTTGAGAGTAATAATATTGAAGTAATAAAGCAGTAGCATTAATATTCCTTTTGTGAGTGCATAGTGAGTACCAGTTTTGGAAGCTGTCCATGTCTATGCATCATTAACAGTGGAGCTCTTTTCCGTTGGTGAAAACATTATTTCAGGAAGCAGGGAAATAGCAGTCCCTAGGGTGTGGGAATGGGAGTGGTGAAGAAGGTCACCAGTGATCAGTGGCGGATCTAGAAATATTTCATGGGGGCCACTTAGGATTATATATATATATATATATATATATATATATATATATATATATATATATATATATATATATATGTGTGTGTGTGTGTGTGTGTGTGTGTGTGTGTGTGTAAAACAAACACATACAAATATATATATATATATATATATATATATATATATATATATATATATATATATATATATGAACACACAAGCACACACACACATATATATATATATATATGTCACCAGTGATCATTGGCGGATCTAGAAATCTTTCATGGGGGCCCCACTTAGGATTATATAGTGTATGTGTTGGATGTATGTGTATGTATGTATGTATTATATATATATATATATATATATATATATATATATATATGTGTGTGTGTGTGTGTGTGTGTGTGTGTGTGAGTAACAAACACATACAATACGTATATATATATATATATATATATATATATATATATATATATATATATATATATATATATATATATATATATGAATAACTTGATCACGAAGTAATTAAAACGTGATGCTATGTATAAATAAAGGTTTTTTGCCACGAAGGAAAAAAATGAAAAAGCGAGATAGCCAAGTACTTTCGGTCCTGTTCGGACCCTTTACTGAGGCAAACTGATTTTACAAAGAACAACATAGTCAAAAGAAGGCTTAATATACAAACTGACACTACCAGATTAGCCATAAGGGCGATTTTCACTCTACAGAAAGGAGGAGCCGCCAGAGGCTAGCCACACCTTGAAGGATACCCGCAGTAAACAAGTGATTCTTCCAGAAACAGTACATTTTGAAAAAAACACGGGAGCATATACAATTTAATATCATGAAATTTTACACAAAATTTTCCCAACAAAATATTATTAAAATGAAAAGACGAAAGAAAATATAAATATTATATATATCGAGCAAGAGAAAGAGGGAGAGAGAACATCGAACGAGAGAGAGAGAGAGAGAGAGAGAGAGAGAGAGAGAGAGAGAGAGAGAGAGAGAGAGAGAGAGAAATAATAACTATATACATGTGGGACTAATTTATTAGTTGTTCATTTATTTATGAAGGACCTCAAAATAAATGAACAACTAATAAATTAGTCCCACATATATATAGTTATTATTTCTTTCTCTCTCTCTCTCTCTCTCTGGTTCGATATTCTCTCTCCCTCTTTCTCTTGCTCGATATATATATATATATATATATATATATATATATATATATATATATATATATATATATATATAATTATATATATATTCTTTCGTCTTTTCATTTGTTGGGAAAATTTGTGTAAAAATTCATGATATTAAATTGTATATGCTCCCGTGTTTTTTTCAAAATGTACTGTTTTCTGGAAGAATCACTTGTTTACTGCGGGTATCCTTCAAGGTGTGGCTAGCCTCTGGCGGCTCCTCCTTTCTGTAGAGTGAAAATCGCCCTTATGGCTAAGTGTCAGTTTGTATATTAAGCCTTCTTTTGACTATGTTGTTCTTTGTAAAATCAGTTTGCCTCAGTAAAGGGTCCGAACAGGACCGAAAGTACTTGGCTATCTCGCTTTTTCATTTTTTTTCCTTCGTGGCAAAAAACCTTTATATATATATATATATATATATATATATATATATATATATATATTATATATATATGTGTGTGTGTTTAAACACACACACACACACACACACATATATATATATATATTTATATATATAATATATATATATATATATATATATAATATGAACAACTAGATCACGAAATATATAAAACGTGATGCTATGTATAAATAAAGGCAATACCATGGAGGAAAATGACATTTCCTATATATATATATATATATATACATATATATATATATATATACACATATATATATATATTATATATATACATATATATATATATATATATAATATATATATATATGTGTGTGTGTGCATAAGTAGTTCTGTAGATGTTATTGTATTTGTTGTTGTACAGTTTTTGCTGTTATTGAAATAATCATTAACAAGCGCATTTTTGCTACTACTAAGAGATTCACAGTCGGTACCCCGGTGTTTTTCCAGAGTAAATTTTATTCACGTACCTGACAAAGGTGACACTTTGTCACAGGGTATCTTACATCCCTACCCAATTTTTTTTACTGTATTCTGCATTACGGAAGTTGCATAATTCTGGTAATCATAAGAGTAAACTCAGAGGAATGTCTTTCAAAGATATAATTACGTAACTTATGACGTCATTAACTTTACCCCTTCTCGATGGATAATTGGCTATTCGCGAAAAAGTCTCAACCTCTGGCAACAATGAAATACAACCAGTAGTAGTAGTAGTAGTAGTAGTAGTAGTAGTAGTAGTAGTAGTAGTAGTAGTAGTAGTAGTAGTAGCATATAGGATTGATCCCATTAGGTCAAGTGCTAGAAACCTTGAAGAAACGGGTTTCCACAAGTAATCCGAGAAATTACTTTCTATCACTATTTCTTCATTAAAAAATTATATAATTAAAAATCAATTTACAGTGGAGAAAACTTTGGCATTCGTCATAACTCCTTTGATATTTTTCCTAATATGACAGTGATGATCATTGGAATCTCAACAAATGACGAAAACTTGGTAGCCTTATAGCCTTATATGCCCAGGTGTACTCCTTACCCAAAATAGGGCCCTATTATTCATTTGGCTGTTCAAGCTTATGTAGGGTTTGCCACGGGGCTCCTCACTTCTAAACAATTGTGCAAGTCGAATCACAAAAGCTATTCTGCAACCACGGGGACAATGACTACCATAGCCGCCATTCTTGAAGCCTTGACAAGGCACGAATATTCATTCAGAATTTCAGAGACAGCTGTTTGTTGTCATCGCCTTGTGGGAGGAATTATAATCGTCATGTATATAACATTCAACCTATACATTAGTGTGTTCCGCCACTGGCTTCGGCTGCTTTATTTTACTCATAGTAATAATGATTTATTGAAAGAAAATAATGTTCCATTATTGATATCCATTTAAATCCGCCACCGCCAGTGATAGAAGTAGCAGAAGTAGTAGCAGCTGTTCCTGTTACTATGGGTTCAATATATTAGGCTGTTCCTTCCAGCTGTGACACCTGTATATGCGTTAGCAGTAGTAGGAAATGTAGCAAAAGTTGCTCATGGAAGTATGTGGTAGTATCAGTCGTACAAATGGTATACGTAGTAGTAGTAGTAGTAGTAGTAGTAACGGCACGTTACTACTACTACTCCCTTGCTCCCATGTCCGTAAAGGAAGCTGCTACTGTTCGTGAACGCCCATTTTATATAAACCAATCAGCGACGGGTCTTTTTCCACCTGGGTATTTGGGTATGCCAAGCATGGCACCCACCTTTCGCCTGCAAGTGGACGAGAGAGAGAGAGAGAGAGAGAAATATCCATGCAATTCGTAAAATATTGAGAATTTCTGAGAGCGAGAGCAAATATCCTATGCATATCTCGTCAAAATATAAGATTGTATGCACATCAGGCATATGAGAGTGAATAACAAAGTTTTACTACCAAATATAGAATAAAAACATTAGGAATTTTAGATTATTATTATTATATTATTATTATTATATTTTTTTTTTTTTTTTTTTTTTTTTTTTTTTTTTTTTTTTTTTTTTTTTTTTTTTTTTTTTTGTTTTTTTTTTTTTTTTTTTTTTGCGCTCAATCACAGTCTTCCAATTCGACTGGGTGGTATTTATAGTGTGGGGTTCCGGGTTGCATCCTGCCTCCTTAGGAGTCCATCACTTTTCTTACTATGTGCGCCGTTTCTAGGATCACACTCTTCTGCATGAGTCCAGGAGCTACTTCAGCCTCTAGTTTTTCTAGATTCCTTTTCAGAGATCTTGGGATTGTGCCTAGTGCTCCTATGATTATGGGTACAATTTCCACTGGCATATCCCATATCCTTCTTATTTCTATTTTCAGATCTTGATACTTATCAATTTTTTCCCTCTCTTTCTCTTCAACTCTGGTGTCCCATGGTATTGCGACATCAATGAGTGATACTTTCTTCTTGACTTTGTCAATCAACGTCACGTCTGGTCTATTTGCACGTATCACCCTATCTGTTCTGATACCATAGTCCCAGAGGATCTTTGCTTGATCGTTTTCTATCACTCCCTCAGGTTGGTGCTCGTACCACTTATTACTGCAAGGTAGCTGATGTTTCTTGCACAGGCTCCAGTGGAGGCCTTTTGCCACTGAATCATGCCTCTTTTTGTACTGGTTCTGTGCAAGTGCCGGGCATTCGCTTGCTATGTGGTTTATGGTTTCATTTTTCGTATTGCACTTCCTACATATGGGAGAGATGTTATTTCCGTCTATCGTATTATGAACATATCTGGTTCTTAGGGCCTGATCTTGTGCCGCTGTTATCATTCCTTCAGTTTCCTTCTTGAGCTCTCCCCTCTGTAGCCATTGCCATGTGTCATCGCTGGCTAGTTCTTTAGTCTGTCTCATGTATTGTCCGTGCATTGGTTTGTTGTGCCAGTCCTCTGTTCTGTTTGTCAGTCTCCTGTCACTGTATATTTCTGGGTCTTCGTCTAATTTTATCAGTCCTTCCGATGCACTTTTAAGCCACTCGTCTTCACTGGTTTTCAGATATTGCCCCAGTGCTCTATTCTTGATGTGGACGCAGTCCTCTATACTTAGTAGTCCTCTCCCTCCTTCCTTTCTTGTTATGTATAGTCTGTCCGTATTTGCTCTTGGGTGTAGTGCTTTGTGTATCGTCATATGTTTCCTAGTTTTCTGGTCTATGCTGCGGAGTTCTGCCTTCATCCATTCCACTATTCCTGCGCTGTATCTGATTACTGGCACTGCCCATGTGTTTATGGCTTTTATCATATTTCCAGCGTTGAGTTTTGACTTGAGTCTCTGCATATGTTCTTTCCTGATCGTGTCCTTCATCTCTTGGAGTTTTATGTCTCCTCCTTCCATTATTCCCAGGTATTTGTATCCCGTCTCATCCATGTGTTTGATGTGGCTCCCATCTGGTAGCTTTATCCCTTCAGTCCTTGTTACTTTGCCCTTTTGTATGTTGACTAAGGCACATTTTTCTATTCCAAACTCCATCCTGATGTCCCCAGATACAATCCTTACAGTCTGGATTAGGGTATCTATTTCCTTGATGCTCTTACCATACAGCTTGAATGATTATTATTATTATTATTATTATTATTATTATTATTATATTGCAAGCCAAGTTGCAAGCAGTTTGAAAAGAGTGGAGAGATACCTAATGCAGTTGCGGCTCCTAAAGGCTGTTCCTTGAGTAAAGCTATACTTCCTCCTGTCGCACCTACATAATATCCGCCCAAATTCTGGAAAGACTTCCATCTGTTTTCACCCAGAACTTCCCGTAATCACATTTTAAAATGTGGCTATCCCACAATGCCCCATTTTCTATATGTATGGAGGACGCAATAGACATCTTTAGTTTTCATTTCCTACTTTGAAAACAATTGCTCGATCAAGTGTCCAGCATCCAGGAGAGATGCCTGACGATCATAGACTTCAACCACCTGATCCTGATAGGTATCTGTAATTTGACGTTGCTTACAAAACATCATTATTTAGCGCGGCCTCCCAACCAGTTGATTGGATGTCCTTTCAAAACAGCAAATAAAAAAAAGTGGTTTGTGTAAAGCTAAAAAAGGAAAATGATTAGTGCTTGCACAATAAAAAACGCCGCATGGTAATTTGATAGAAGGACTTTCACCAGTGGCAAAACTATCCTAGATTCGTTTGTCTTTACAAGTTACGAAAATGGCCAGGTTTAACATTGTAGATTTGTACTTTCCCTTTAATAGGTTTGTTTCAGAAAGACTAAGCGGTCAGTGCTAGCGAAAATGAATTCGATAGCAATAAAACATGACTAGTTTGCCTCTACAGAATGGTTATTTGATTCATGTAACGTATCGGAAAACAAATACAGAATATAACGTTCAAGTAGCAGAGAACACGGTCCCCTTAATTTGTTGAGTGAAAAAAGTGAGGGGGGCAAAGAACAAAAATCGGTTCGGATTCCACCCAAGACTAACAAAACACTGGTTGATTAAATCATGAGAAACTCCCCTTCCAAGACATATGTCGGCCAAGAGCGTTAGGGTCCTCCTCCCCTGAGCAGTGTTTAGACATACGAACTGGCATCCCTAACAATGACCTAGTGTTTATTATCTTGTATATCAAACTACAGCCCTTCGTATGCCGCTGCCATTCATTCATTCATTCCTCGCACTTCTCAAGGATTCACACACAAGGATAAATCTCTCTACCGTGTAAGTAGGTAGGTGTAGACGATGCAAAGTGACCTCGTGGAATCAATGCAATACGGGAAATGTTAATACACTTATATGAAGCATGCAAATGGGGATATGCAAAGCAATTTCATGAAACGTTCATGAAAGGAGGATAATGAGGATTTTATGAGCAAGCAATCTCATGAAATGTCAATGAAAGGAGGATAATGCAAAGGACTTCAGGAAAGGTCCATGAAAGGAGGATAATGCAACGGATTTCATGTTTAAGAGATTTCATGAAATGTTCATGAAAGAAGGATAATGCAAAGGATTTCATGAAATGTCCATGAAAGGAGAATAATGCAAAGGATTTCGGGAAATGTCCATGAAAGGAGGATAATGCAAAGGACTTCCACAAAATCTGAACTACGCTACTGAATTATACCAAACCAATGTGCGGTAGCTATATTAGCAATAATTTTCACATCCAACAGTTGAAGAATAAAAAAAAAATATAGGTATTTTCATAATATCAAAATAGAAAAAACTTGCAAATTTAAACCGATATATTGCTGGAAACTTTCTACGGAAGAAATGACTTGAATTGAACAACACGCAAAAATTGTAATCAACAAGAAGAAAGGCATCAACATAGGTATGTGGACAATAACGCCACAGGCATCTGATCAAGGAAAGGGTTCTCGCTGCTACGGGCGCGATTTCCGTCAAATCCCTCTGAAAGCAAGCATATTATAAACAAGAACAAAACAGGTCTCACCCGTATATGTACTATATGTCACAAACGGCTGCCTACTTCCATGCTCCAGCAGCAACATTTTCAAAAAGCATTTTATACATTTCAAAATCGCCTGGCCCCATGTGGAGCCTTTTCAGTCTTTACTTATTTATTATTTCTGCTGGAATTATTCCGTAGGGAGGAAGTCTTTCTCCCACATACGCAATAACTCCACATTTGAAGGAAAGTTAACATGAAAAGAAAAGCAACTAACATACATACATACATATACTATATATAATATATATATATATATATATATCTATATATATATATATATATATATATATATATATATATATATATATATATTATACTATATACCATATATATATATATATATATATTATATATATATATATATATATATATATATATATATATATAATATATAACAGGGAAGCGTTAGAAACTCCAAAGAACGACAGCGCAATATCCACTGCAGGATATTATAATGCCTGTCTAGTGGTATCCTACGGACTGCATGCGCACTTTCATTTTCATGTTTTTGTCCGGCCACAAGGGAAGGGACAGCGGCCCAAACTAAGCTTTGTTAGCTCATAAAGTATCAGTGTCGATAATCACCATCCTTTAGTACTAATATTTCTTAAATGGCAGTGTGGAGAGAGTGCAGAGAGAAAGAGAAAAACGCACTTTGGTTCTATTAAAATGAGAGCGAGGCTGACGTTATAGCTGCGTAAAACTGGAATGATTATATTAAGGAAAAAGACACAACCTTCACTTTCACAGACTGAACAAATCGTCGAATGCTGACGACCGACCGAGGAGAAACAAAAGCAGATGAAGGATTGAAAACAACGTTGCTTAGTTTTGCAAGGTCTCATCATCAGACTTGTCACTGAACTGCATCTCGCAATGATAAAGCAATGAACTTATGCAAGCTGATACAACGTGGTTTCCTGGTATATCTGTAAACTGTTTTGCATCCTCAAATCATTGATATCATTTCCTCAGTTGTATGTTTGTTGCATGGATATTTAACACATAGATACGAAACATGAAAATATGGCAGAAATGAAAGGTATCCATAAACTTTATTTAAAAAAAAAACTTGCATACCATTTAGATGGTCTCATACTGAAAGACTAATAAAATAAAGCAAGAAACTTGTGTTGAATTAATGCCATTATCTGGCAGCATCAAAAATGAATAGACAACAAAATGCATCATATAAAGAAACTGCAGCTGACAACACTGCTGCTTGCTTATTAGAACATGTGGACCCTCATACCACCTTCCGCCCAGCAGAAAAAAAAAAAAACGACAAGAACACGCAGCAAACGAAGATTCATCAGGTGCTAAAGGAAGAATTTACTTTGTGGCGAGTGGTAATAAATTTACGTACCCTCTCTCTCTCTCTCTCTCTCTCTCTCTCTCTCTCTCTCTCTCTCTCTCTAACAGGACTGCTTACATTGAACGCGAAAAAAAAAAAAGTCTCTCATCCATAGGAAGGCAGGGAAGGAGGGAGGCCAACTACTGGTAAACTGACAAGTAAAAATCCCAGACCTAAAGAGGAGAGGAGAAGAAAGAGGTCTCGCCACGATCAAACTGGTCGCAATGACGTCACAACGAGGTCCTCCAAAGCTATTATAGTCTGTTCAAACTGAATGTAACTGAAGACCTTCCCGGCACTTTGGCGGCCAGGCAGTCAGTCTCAGTCAGTCAGTCATGAGTGAATGATGATAGAACAACTGCACGTCAACTTGAAAACTTACGAGGGGGGACCCAAAAGTAACCGAAATTGTGTCATAGAATTTTATTCAGTTATTGTTACATGTTTAAAGTCTTATCACCTTCAAAGTATTCTCCATTTGAGGCAATGCACTTATCCAGACGTGTTTTCCACTGTTGAAAGCAATTCTGGAACCCTTGTGAAGTTATGGCTTTTAATGAGTCCGTCGTTTTCTTCTGAACCTCTTCAACGTCTGCAAAATGTTTTCCTTTGAGGGCTTTCTTCATTCGGGGGAACAAAAAGTAGTCACAGGGAGCAAGATCGGGTGAATAGGGAGGGTGGGTAAGTGGGGTCATGCCATTCTTGGTCAGAAACTGTCTCACACTCAAGGCGGTGTGCGCTGGTGCATTGTCGTGATGAAGCCACCACCCTCCACTTTGCCACAGGTCGGGGCGTTTCCGTCTCACGACAATGCACCAGCGCACACCGCCTTGAGTGTGAGACAGTTTCTGACCAAGAATGGCATGACCCCACTTACCCACCCTCCCTATTCACCCGATCTTGCTCCCTGCGACTTCTTTTTGGGGTTTTGTTTCCCCCGAATGAAGAAAGCCCTCAAAGGAAAACGTTTTTTGGCAGGACGTTGGTTTAGAGGTTTTTCAGAGAAAAACGACGGAGTCATTAAAAGCCATAACTTCACAAGAGTTCCAGAATTGCTTTCAACAGCGGAAAACACGTCTGGATAAGTGCATTGCTTCAAATGGAGAATACTTTGAAGGTGATAAGACTGTAAACATGTAAAAATAAAAAACTGAAATAAAAAATTCATATGACACAATTTCGGTTACTTTTGGGTCCCCCCTCGTAGTTCACACGA
This sequence comes from Macrobrachium nipponense, assembly GCF_015104395.2. Classification (NCBI taxonomy): domain Eukaryota; kingdom Metazoa; phylum Arthropoda; class Malacostraca; order Decapoda; family Palaemonidae; genus Macrobrachium; species Macrobrachium nipponense. The sequence continues at coordinate 49,053,306 of NC_087203.1, read as the reverse complement.
GGCGGAAAGGGAGGCGGAATCCGAGCGAATGCGACAAGTGGCGCCCGGACACATCATGGAGGTTGTCCGCGCGGTTGGTTCATTCGGTATTGAGGAAGTGGAGGAAACACCACGCTTAGAGTTTGTTCAATAGACTGTATCCAAACCTGAGAGAATATGCGCCCAGATTCTTCATTTATTTCAAAAGGACCATGAAATAACTTGACGATTTACTTACGCTGAATAAGGATGATAGTTCATAAAATAACATAATGAAGAGCGTATTCATTTATACGTAACTATGAGTACAAGCATCCCCACAAACACATATAATGTATATATTATATGTATATGTATATATAAATATAATATATATATATATATATACATATGTAAATGTGTAAATATATATATATATATATATATATATATATATATATATATATATATATTATATATATATATATATATATATATAGTTCAAGATTTTAAGCCAGAACCAAGGAAAGTAAGATTTCTTATAACAAGATTCATTCGTCCTTGTCTATATGCAAGTTGTCCCTTTGAACTGAAAGCCTCCATTCCCTAGAAAGCTCTCTGCTCCCATTGACTGTCCAGAATTTACCCCTCACAGGGCATGGGCGGAGCTTACCAGGAGAAATTTTAAAAGGGGCAGGGATCCAGCAGCTCGCCCTCAGAAAAACCTTAGACTTACGAGAGGCCAGAAACTTCTGCTATCTCGCCCTCCAAACAACACTTCCCCCCTTTCTGCTCTCCCTGCCTCCTCTGGGGAAATCTCAAGTATTTTGATACGTCCATAGTGCACAGAAATATCACCAGATAAGAAGACTACCAAGCCCAGTATTTCCAGGTACTGTGAGAGTAAATTCCAGTTCAGCCAGGGAATTGTTTTGCCTTTTGTCTGTATTTCATTTCCATTCTTCCAAGGTAACTTCCCCCTCCTTTGTTTAGCTTCTCATTCCCCCCACCTTGGTTCAATGCTCTGATTACTCTCCTTGTGATACTAGTAAACATCCCCTAGTAAATTCAAGCAACGAAATAGTTCTCTCTGTGTAAACTCCCAGTCATTTTCATGCCCACTGCCCCCCCCCCCCCCCCCCCCCACCCCCCCCCCCCCCCCCCAAGTGGCCTGTAAACTTTTGATTGACGAAAGTAGTGTGCAATGCTCGCCCACGTGTGGGCCGGATACCATCTCTTTGCAGAGAAACACCATGCCTGATTGTGGTAGAACTTGGGAACCCTTTGGAGTAAGCCTTGCATTTTCAATCACCCGTTTGCGCAAAATTCTGAAGGCCGTGTCTGGTTGGCCCCAGCCACGTGTTTTCGATGCATATACAATCACCCACCTTATTAGTTCCTGGACCTATGTAAATTAATGTAAATATAGTGCATTTAACACTTAAGTCCAGCTTTTATGTAAATTCCTCCTTCCTCAGTAATATCGGCCTTCTGCCATAGTTTTTCCTTCTTTTCTTTGTTGTGACCTCTCGTTCCTCCATTCAAGGCCAATTTTTTTAGTGTTAGACTACATTTTCTAGGAGTGAACGAGCAGTTCAGAACAATGTATATGTATATATATAGGGCTTGTGCCTTGTATGATAAGGCGCCCCTATGAGGTAATGTTAGACTAGCGATAATCTATACGCTAAGTCGGTTGGTATTGCAACTTCCATCTTCAATGGAGTGTCTGGGGTTTTGTAGATCCACTTACGAAGTCGGTATTATCTTTACGACGATGTATTAAACTCATGGTTCGGTGAGGTTCTTGTAGAAAACACAAGGTATAAAAATAGTATAATTTTTCTGAAGTTTTACATGATGAAGATCAGGGATGATCGTACAAGTCTTCTATGACGATAGCTTGATCGCTTCTGCCAATGATGATGGCTAATCCTATTCCTCTACATGATAAAGCTTAGGTAAAGAGGTACAGGTTCTTCTAATGACGATAGCTAACTCTGTTCTGCCTGTCTCCATCTCTGTTACAAGTTTATGAAGGAACAGACAGTAGTTTCGAACATATGAACAAATACATACAATGACATAGTTTCATACGAAACACACAATCAAATGAGACACCGCTACAGATCACGTAGGCCGTTTGAATATACGGTCGGGGGTAGTTGTCTCAAGCAGGGAGCTTGGGACTAATGTTTATAAACAATTGAATGACTACAGGTGGACGACATGTTATCTTAGCCTACATACTTATTGTATACGTCATCTTTAGCGTCTCTAGTCTGATCACATTCCTGCAAGCAATCTGGTTGACCTCTTTAGTTTTAGACTTTTATATATATGGACTAACATTCCATATTTTTATTATGTAAACACTTACATTAGCTCGGTCGCTACCAAAACCAGCTACTGAATATTACTCAAACTTGACTTGCATCTGACTTATAGGAGTGTGATACAGACACTAGGTGATATATATATATAAGTAAATAAAAATTCATTGTGTACATGAATTGATTCAAGTAATAAAATATAAAACAATGATATTGGTAAATAATAGTGATCACATGATATATATAATGATACAGTTTTTTCACTTCATCTCTTTAAGATACTTATGCTACAGAAAATACTAATGTACTCTGATAATTGCATAGAATTTGGAAGGAAGTAAACCAACATGATACAAAAAATTTTTTCATAATTTTAAAACGATCAAAAAATAATTCAGATTATGAATTGATAAAATTATTTTAATGTTTATGCTGATTGATTCGTTGATTTCTGATTCATTAATCAATATACTAACTCCATATATAACTGCAGATATTGGGAAGATAAAAGGTAACAGATTGATTATAGGCTACCTGATTTGTTTATACATATGTATATGGATTTCATATAATTATGATTAATATATGTGCACTTCAAATAGATTCCTATCTGCGTACACGCAAAGATATATTTAGATTCTGTTATTTATGATCATTTATATAAGAGATTCCTATTGCGTACACGCAAAGATATATTTCGACTCTGTTATTTATGATCAATTATATATAGATTCCTAGTGCGTACACGCAAAAAATATATTTCGATTCTGTTATTTATGATCATTTATAGATATAGGATACATGATACTTTATATATATAGGATACATGACCGAGGTTATACTACTTCACTTTTAACTAGCTTTCGAACCACTTTTCGTCCATTACACAGTTCCAGACAACCACCTATAGCCACTGAAACGGCCTTTTTCAATGGTTAAAACAAGGGGAAAATTTGCCTGGGCGGGTCCAACGTTCTATTTGCGCTCATACTTATTCTCTGCATCCTAAGCTACACGATTACGTTCGCGATGAATAGATCATCCCCAGCACGAGTCCTTCGCCAGCAAAGTAGAGTTTGGGGGGGAATATCCCTTCGGGTCGTAATTGTCGGAAGTATGTCCCATTCGTAGTCGATTCCGACAGCCGCCGGAGCATTCCGCATTAAAACGAGATTAACGACGAGATACGGTGTCGGTCGAAGAAGTCCATGAAATTCCTTTCAACATTGTAGGCGGTTGTTTACTTGACTGTAGTCGTCCGCTGCGACGAACGATTTTTGAAGTTGCGATGGTGAAACTCTATACTGCAGGATACTGTAACCAGTTCTATTAATCAGCCTGCAAGTGAAATTATACTTGTCCAACAAGGCAAAGTAAATTCAGACGACATCCAAATACAGGGGAGGGAAGAGAGCCATTTAGACCAGACTTAACCCACATGAATTCGCTGATATTTTGGAATTCAAAAGAGTCCGCTGTACAAACTTTTTTATCCATGGCATTAACAATGAGTGAACCTATCCAAGGTCTCTGATGACTGTAAAAAAAATATCCATAATATAAAAAATAAACAGATATTCAATACGAATCCCAAAGAAAAGGTTCGATATTACTGGTAGTAAGTTACTAAGACAAAGAAGTGGAAAATGGAGCTATTTGTAAGATTCCCAGGCAGCATAAGAGTCAAAGAGAAGATTAATCATGATTCTATGTGCCCTAACAAAAGTTTCATATTCAATTTTCTCGTGCGCATCCTCTGAGGTTAATTTTTAAAACATTATTAAATAGGTAGGAGATGCAACGAAAAAAAAAACCCACTATGTAACTAATTTCTAAATAAACGGTTTGGGTTTTTCAAGAAAATGTGACATTTTTCTTTTCCCATGAATGTTTTACTTGAATTGTAATAGGCTAATGTTGCAAGTAAATATTTTCACAATATAATCTTGATACTTCTAAATGTCTATGAGGTTCAGAAAAATTAATTCATTTTGTTGTTATAGAAATTCTATTTGCTTATTTTGTTATTAATTTTAAAAAAAATGATTGCAAACTCCTTAGCTAAAAGTTGCATTGCGCATACGATAGACATTTGTACCTAACGTCTGCCTTGCCCATGAGAAGTTCGGGCTAAGCATTCCTTTCTCCAGTCAATCTGCTTTTGCAAGCAGAGACGACACACAGATGAAGCCTGTGTAAGCAGATTATTGAGGTTAAAAGGAACAAATGCTGATACGGCAATGATGACGTCGTCACTTGGCAGGAGATTGCTCTCAGCCAGCTAAGAGTTACGTTACTTGCTGTAAGAGATACGACTTTAGTATTTTCAAATGATATTTTAGTGTTTTAATTCTTCCACCCGCACCCTGAGAAGAATGTCTGAAAAAAAAAACAACAGTACCCAAATTGAACAATATATTAGTTTCATGTTGGAAAATCTGCATAATTGTAATTAGTTAAATTAAATATTCCTTATTCAAACTATATGAAAAAGGTTTCCATACAAATTCTATATATATTATTAGGCCCTGTATAAGCTTCATATAGGATTATTCCATAGATAACATTTTCACTTCTAGACTTCCTGATTTTAAAATCTCCTTTTATTTTATTTATTTATTTATTTATTATTAGTTTTTATTTATATTATTTATTTAATTTTTTTTTTTCATTGACTACGAATAAATAAATCACCGGGACAGACAATATGTCAGTAGGTTTTGATATGTGTTTGAACTTTTAGCTTATTTGTCATTACTAAAGCGTTAAGTTAGAGTTCAAATCTTTACGCTATATATTTGGTTACGTTTTGCTTATTGATTTTATCGTGATTCCTTTTTTATTATAATTTGTAACCCTTCCGACTTCTTACGGAGTGTATTATATTGACTCCACTTGTATCCATATTTATTTTTTTTTTTTTTTTTTTTTTTTTTTTTTGATATATATAATTATTTATATAATATTTGATAAATTAATGGTTGGCTTGAATATGTGGAAAAGTGTTCTAGCGGCGTACCGTATAAGGCTACTTGCGGCATTAATTCTATAGATACAAGATATAACTGATAAAGGTATTTAAAACCGCAAAAACCGCTATAATCCAGTTTGGATCCAACATCACGAGTTGTAACTCGTAAGACATTGACACTTCCTATTTAATTATCCGTTATTCTACCAAACCGATTGACTCTGGGTGATATAAAATATTATTGGGTTTTCTTAATGGAAAGGAATTCACACAACGTGTTAAGGAGATTATTATTGATTTACACCACCCGAGTCACAGATTATTATGTGTTGAATTCCATATTTACTGATTTAGCACTCATAAATATTCCTAACGCACTCAATTGCGGTGTTTGTTTTTAGTGCTATTAATTCTATATAACGTGTCAAGGAACTATTAACACTAAGAAGTGTTTATTCCCTCTGTCAGACTCGTAATTCTGTTAATAATTCTACGTATATTCTTTCAAGGATTGATTTGGCACAGGATAGGCTCCTAAACTGACAGGTGTCTTAGTGTATCCCTTGTTTTCATGACACATGTTACAATTAGTTATGTGCTTTTATATCTGTAAGCATTGTAGGCCAGTAAAATAGTGATTTGGCTTTCTGTGACATACTATGGAACCCTGGATGACGGAATGCAACCAGTTTATGACGATTGGTATTACTACCTGGTCGTTAGTCATCTGCTGTGTTCTTCGGGTTTTCCTCGTCACAGACCTACATATAATATTACATTTGATTACATTATTCTGATACACATACTTTAAATGTACTTTTGCTTTAGGGTTTCTGCTCAAAAGTGTTTATTGTTTTTGCTTAGCCACTGACCCTGTTTCCGTTTCGAAGTGTTTATTGTTTGGTGTTTATTGCTGCTGACTCTGTTTCCGTTCGAAGTGTTTATTGTTTGGGTTATGTCTGTTGACTCTTGCTTTGTTCAGTTTGTAACAGTTCTGCGCTCCAACCCAGATATTCAATGCTCGCGATCTCTTGGGTTAAGGAATTTTCTTGTTTAGATACGGTTTTAACAATAGGTACGGATGTTTCTATATTTTTTTAGTCTAATTAATGGTTCTTTTTTGCGGTATGGTGCGGGATTGCGGGATAATGCGTCAGCTATGATATTTGCTTTCCCAGGTAGATATCTTATCTTGGCTCCAAAGACCTGAATGATCATTTGTCACCAGTTCCTTTTGGACTGTGATTAAAGCCTTTGAAAAACTCGGTAAAGGACTCATGTTCAGTAAACCGACTTTATCAGGATAGCCATAGATTATTTTTGAACAAAAAAAATTAAAATGTACTAGTGTTAAAGATACCTAGCCCTTCCTTGCCTATTACTGCATATTTACTTTCAGAGGGCTTTAGTTTACGTGAATAAAAAGCTATAGGGAAGAACTGTTTATCATATTACTGAAGTAATACCCTCTTACCCCTTGGTCTGAGGCGTCTGTTGCAATAAAAAAAAAAAAAATTCCTTATTTAAATCAGGGATTTTTAAGTTAGGTAAGCTGCATTTTCCGCTTTTAAGATATCGAACGCCTGTTGATGCTTTTCAGACCATAATAAATCTACGCTCTTCTTCGTAAGAATCTGTTAAAGGAGCTGTCATGATTGAAGAGTTACATATTTACATACGATTGTAATACCCACTACAGCGCAAAAGTGCTGTATCCCCCTTTTACGTTAATAAGTACCGGAAAGTTATGAATAGCCGACACCTTACCATGGACTACTTTTAAGACCTTGACTAGACATAAAACTAGATAAACATGTTCGGTTTTTAAAAACTCACATTTAGATATTTTACTCTGAGATTATTTGTCTTTGTCTCTGTAGCACTAGCTCTAGTTTATGTGAATGTACTTCTAAGGTATTAGAAAGGATTACAAGATCATCCATATAGGCATGTAGGTTATCCCCTAAAAGTCTCCAAACACTATATTGTAATTGGGGCGCAACGTAAGCCGGAGGCATACGTAAAAATTGATAATGTCCCCTGGGTGTGCTGAAAACGGTGTATGAGGTACAATCACTTAGGTAATGGTATCTGGTAAAAGCATTTAAGTAAGTCCAAGTTGGTGAAAAAAAATTTATTCTAACCTAACAGAGATAAGATGGTCGTCGGAACATCGCACTGGAAACTATCGGAAGTCGTTTCCTTGTTTAAGCGACAGTAATCTGCGCAGATACGCCAAGTCCGATCTTTTATGGCATGACGTTTGAGGGAAAAAATTATATGGGCTATTTTGATTCCTAATGGCTCCTATTACTAACATTTTTCAACTTCGTCATTTATCTCTATTTTAAAATTCATTGAGAATCTATACGAAGGGTACGTAAAATAGCTTTATGTTTGTCCTTAGACCGTGTTTTGTTTTCAATGACATCTCGTTTTTCTCCCAGAGATCACTCGCTAGTGGAGAAACTTCCTGGTATTCAGGTAGAAGATAAAAAAAAATTCTGCTGAATCACCTCTGCTTGAATGACTTTACGGATATTTACTTTAGATAGATTATCAGAGAGATTCATCACGACTGGTTGGGCGTGATTAAAAATTAGCAACAAAATAAAAAAAATGCGATATTTATAACTTCCGTATCCACGATATGTATACTTTTAGAGCTTTGTTCGCGGAAATCGTTATATTTCAGAGTGTCGGGAAGGATTAAAAATTTCATTTCCCAGCAAAGTCTTTTTACACGCACTAAGACATTCGAGGGTGCATGCTTCTCGAGATTTTGCGCGCAAACTACGACTGCGGTTGTGGGGGGAATTCTGTTGGGTCATTTGAACAATGTTACGATTTATGAGACAAATGTATTTGTTCTTTTATATAAGTTATTATTTGATTAACTGTCTCATTTTTGTTCAAACGGATTTTAAATATGTTTTTTTTTGAAGGTTTATAGGATTTCCTTTGATAAACACGCCTTATTTTGCAGGATGTAAGATAATATTTTGTAT
>NC_087203.1:49035036-49040036 GCF_015104395.2 Macrobrachium nipponense | reverse complement strand
AATTTATCCCAGGATAACGTCCCAGTAGGCACGACGTGAAAGGGCCGCAAAAGCCTTGGCTTAAAAAGAACGCGACAGAAACAGCTCGAGGAAGTATTTCCGACACTCTGCGCAGTCCCTACTACTTAAAATATTCGCCAGCATCCTGGTTCTGTTGCGGGTTCGAATACTTCTCTCCTGCCGCCTGGGAAAGTTATTCAACGTTCACAGGGTTCGGACCTGTTCTTTATAGAAGAAAATCAAACTGAAAGGAATTCATAACGGTAATATGGATAAGAGTAACGTATGCCAGGTACGCTGTCCCAGATGCTTGTTGAACTCCGAACAAGGAACAAAAAGTGCATTTAAAACACAAGGAACTGGTCACTCGCACATGATGGTACCAGAGCATGAAACGCTGGAGAGAGAGAGAGAGAGAGAGAGAGAGAGAGAGAGAGAGAGAGAGAGAGAGAGAGGGTGGGGGTTGTTTCGCCACACCCTCTTGACTCTGGCGCTGCGTCACCTACATGACATTTCTGTCTCTGAGATCTCTCAATGCACCTAGCTTTTTATATTGATTGACTGATTGATTCGTCTTTCTACTGTGCACGCAAATCAAATAGAAAATGTTTTTGTAAGAGTCCTTTCACACTTGACAATAACAGAACGGAACGCGAATAAACGGCGTTAAAAAACAGCTACCTGCTGCAGTCAAGAAAAAACCAATAAATATTTTGAACAATACAGCTCAGTCAGTCTCCGTACAAACAACTCTTGAAACACTGCAAAAGGAGCCTCAAGAAATGATCCCAAGACTGAAACAAACAAAAGGTCAGGCTAAAATCTCTACTACTTCCTCCGGCAGAGCTCAGCCTTTTAAACATTGCATTCAACACCATCACCTCCATGCTAATGACAATGTATTATACAATTCGGAAGGAAAATCCTGTGAAATAAGAAGGTTAAGAAACTATGAACACAGACTGTCATCTAAATGTAAAATGTAAAATCAAACTTATACCTTTTGATAAGATCGATTTCAAACCAAATTATACTTGGTAAGGTATTAGTTTAAAAACCTAATGGATACGTGGACGGGTTACACGAACCAATGCTTAGAATTCGGTTCTAAACTCTGTTTGTCTATTTGGTGTCACCGAGTCATTTCGAAATGATGATTCTTCTTCTTATGGTAGCTACTGGATCGGACGACCAAAAGACTTGGGTGCACCGCACTGTCTCAAAACGTGACTTCACTTTATGGACCGACTAAAATAAATCAATATTATGGAATCGTTACAAAAAAAACTTATGATATTTTATAGGCTTAAACTATGACCTGATATAATGAACTACTATGAGATTCACAGCCTGTGTCCCGGTGTTCTTCCAGAATAAAATTGGATCAACGTACCTGACAAAGGTGACACTTTGTCACAGGGTATCTTACATCCCTACCCAATTTTTGACTGTATTCTGTACTACGAAAGTTGCATAATTCTGGTAATTATAAAAGCAACACCGACTTCTTGTAGACATCGCAGTAAACTCAAGAGGAATGTCTTTCGAAGGTATAATGACGTAACTTATGACGTCATTAACTTGCCTCCTTCTCGATGGATAATTGGCTATTCTTGGAAAAGTCTCAACCTCTGGCAACAATGAAATACAACCAATACTCCTTGTTTACACTTTGTATTAGTGGTGGTAGTAGTAGTCGTAGTAGTATATAAGACTTGTGCCATAAGGTCGAGTGCTAGAATCCTTGAAGAAAATTACTTTCTATCACTATTTCTCCATTGGGAAATTATATGATTAAAAATCAATTAACAAAGTGAAGAAAACTTTGCATTCGTCGTAACTCCTTTGATATTTTTCCTAATATGACAGTGACGATCATTGTAATAAATAGGCAATTGCATAGGATTAGACTGGATTATAGAATTTAGACTTCAAGCCAAGCACTGGGACCTATAGAGGTCATTCAGTGTGTATATCATAACCCACGACTTTAAAAAAAAAAAAAAAAAAAAATTTGGCAAAGCAAGTTTTAATGTTATTCCGCAAGTTATATTTTACTAAGAAATCAACGACTATTGCGATATAATGATGAAAACTTGATAGCCTTGGATGTCCGGGTGTACTTCTTACCCCAAAAAGGGCCCTTTTATTCATTTACCTTTTCAAGCTTACGTAAGGTTTGCCACGGGCCTCCTCACTTCTAAACAATTGTGAAAGTCGACTCACAAAAGCTGTCCTGCAACCACGGGGACATTGACTTACACAGCCGCCATTCTTGAAGCCTTGACAAGGTACGAATATTCATTCAGAATTTCAGAGACAGCTGTTTGTCGTCACCACCTAGTGGGAGGAGTCGGGACGTCATATGTTTACGTCACGTATAACTTTGAACCCATACATTAGTGTTTCGTCACTGGCTTCGGCTGCTTTATTTTACTCTTATGAACATACTTTTTTTTTTAATATAAGTAATAAAGAATGCTGCCGAAAACTAGGCATGGATGTAAAGTATACTATGGCTAAGTCATATCTTTGTCAAATGCACAGAAAAAAGTTATCCCGGAAAAACACAGGGACAAGGCTCTGAATCTCATAGTAGGTTTAAGAAACTTCATCTTCATTCTACTTGAGTGGGTGGGTGGGTATGACAAAAGCAGATCCTAATCTCATAGCACACACACTCACACAAACAAATAATATCAAATACTTCTGACTGTGAATCCAAACAGATACAACTCAAAACTGAAACGGCCCCTGTCGTGCGCAGTAGATGATTACAGCTCCTCCCTGAAACGTATTGATTTCAAAACTAGATTTATCTCTCATCAGGGGAGCTGCAGGTCGGCAAATGAAACCTGGCTGACCGGCTGGGGCTGGCTGATCATGAAGAACGACATGTTCAGTCACTGTTGCTGCTGCAGTACTACTACTATGTTCCTGGCAAGAAGGTTGAATTGGGGTGGGCGAGGTATCACAGGTCAGTTTCCCTATACTAATTGGTGAAGGCCTGAAGGGAGCCACTGGGGTGACGCGCGGAAAAAGTGGCTATGACTGACACACACACACCGTGAAGGCCAGAAAGGACCCAATCTTTTGCCGGCCTCGTGACCGTCTCAGCCTTACCTTTAAAAACACTCACTTTCTTATTCTTTTCATATATCATAAGGGAATTCAAATTCTATATTAACTATGAATCTTTATTAAGGCTTTCATTTCTATTCCAGAAATTGCTTTTTTAAGTCATAAGCGCAAAAATTTCTCGTATTCATGACGTCAAATATGTAGTTGGTTGAAAATTGTTGTAACGCATCTTCGAAATTCTCTGAGGTCATTATAAAGAAGACAAAATTGCCGGGATTTTGCTAATCATTCCCTGAGGAGTTGAGCTAATATTTTAACATTCATTTTTATCTTCTAGCCATCTACGTATTTGTGCATATCTAAGTTTGCTCCCTAGATGCAAATCTTCATTAGCTTGCACATTGGGCAATTATTTTTCTATATAAATCCATTTAATGGAGCTGCTTTCTCCACGAATAAAATGTTTCCCATCACCAGCTGCAACATACTATGACACCGATCAAAAAAGATGCAGACTGGTTGCCGAGTTATTGGATGTGGGAATGTAGTTTTTATATGATCATGGTATAAACAGCTTCCACAATTATTTTATCATTGCAGCATTGCTTGACAGACCATCAAATGTCAGTGATATAATCGTAACCCCAGCTGAATGAAGTCTACTTCAATATGGCTGAATCCAACTTACTCTTTCATGAGAACCAAGACCTGCAACCAAGGAATATCCAACAGGCAATTTCCAGCTACCATTTACTGCAATTATCATAATACAAGAGCCTCTCTAACTAAGGGAAAACTATTATCATCTAATTCTGTGCCCATACCAACAAACCTTAATTATTTTTTCACATCCCATTCTACCCGCCATTTCATCCATGATTAAAAAACAAATTAGAAGTTTGTCCGTTTGCAACGCTGCGTCAGCTTTCATCTTCAATGCTGAAAAAGAGAGAATCGTGAATCCTGGTTGGACATCTACTTGTTGATACCATTTTAAAATTGTTCTACGATGCAGCAAACTTGGATCAAACATTTTTCCGAACATAGCGATATGCATGAGGGGAGTAAAAGTGAAGGATGAGGGAAAAACTTCAGCTCTGGGGAATATTTATCCCTAGTTGGAAGATTTCTGTTTTCTTGCAAATTGCCTTTTTAAAAGATCTGGCACGCCTCCAGCACACTTCTCTAATACGTCCAAACTAGTGGCGCACACAAGAGACTTCCTCCTGAAGTCACATAAAAAATGACTTAAATCACTATTATTTTTGACAAGACGACGTTCACATTCCTGCAATAGTTTTATCTTTTTGCTTAACGAGCATACCTGAACTAGAGGATCACCAAATTTTCGCTTTGAACATATTGCCTTGAACCCATTTTCTTTTTCTAAGATCCTCATCTTCTGGAAAACTGCAAGCACGCGCACGCGCACGTGTGTGTGTGTGTGTGTGTGTGTGTGTGTGTGTGTGTTCGCTTACAAAGATAATATAAGTTTTAGAGTGTATATGATGTCTCATTTATAAGATTATTTCATCGTTGCTACCGCATCTTTTTTTTACAAAAGATAACAACATTGTGTAACAACTGAAAGTAAGAATCTAAATGCTGCTACTATAATATCCAAATATGATACTGTACTACTTGACATCAGCCCTTCCTTATTGCAAGATACAGACAGGGAGGGGCTGGGTGTCACAAGCGAACGAGACAGATAAACATCACCAACGTAAATGATGAAATGAAAATGTGTACTGCTTGTTTTCTAGTGTCATTCACATATTGTCTTCGCTGCCTTGATAATGAATATGGAAAAAGATGAAAAGTAAATTCATATAAGGTTGATACATGTGCTGGCTCTCTGTCTCCATAGTTTAAAACAAATGTGCAATAGTTATTAGCCTACACAATACTTGCTGATG